>NC_070605.1:40409803-40727303 GCF_027172205.1 Podarcis raffonei
AAAATGACATGGACTTTGGAAACAGATATAAAAAATATATAGTTAAACCTAGTATGTGGACTGAAACACTCCTTTGATAGTATACGCTTAAGGACTTTGGGGAAGAGCCTGCCACTTTTCAGCAAAAAGAGCATTTATATCCTCTAAAATATATATATATGCTAGCAGTCACTGGAGACACATTTGAAATTTCATGTATACATTGTAAAGGGATGCTGAATTCTCCACTGGCAGAGGAAAGGAGGAGGAGTGGGGGGTGTACCTGAAATATCAAGTCTTGAAATATCAGAGGGAGGTTAAAGGCTCTCAGGGTGTGTTCTTGTTTCCTTCACTTATCCTCAACAAATCGCAGTTCTGCTGCGAAGCTTGCTTCTTACTCCAGAGACTTCAGGTGAGAGACTGTATGCAAAATGGTTGTGATATATCATACATCTTTCTCAACAACAAAATGGTCAGGGAGAGGGCAAAAGAACTACAGAGACGGTGTCCAATGCTCCTAGAATTGCAAAACCTTTTTTAAAAAATAATATTAATAATACAGTGAATACTACAGACTACAGTGGTTAAGCATGTTTCCCTGATATCAATGGACTTTTGTCCACCAAGTAAATAGCCATTTGCAAGCATTGAAAATGGGCTTTAAAACTGTGTCCATTTAAAAACGCTTGTAGCATTAAGATAAATTCAACAGTGAAAACAAGTTTTAATGGATGTAACAATGGTATAGTTCATGTAAAATATGCAGGGATGTTGTTGTTGTTGTTGTTTAGTCGTTTAGTCGTGTCCGACTCTTCGTGACCCCATGGACCAGAGCACGCCAGGCACCTCTGTCCTCCACTACCTCCCGCAGTTTGGTCAAACTCATGCTGGTAACCTCGAAAACACTATCCAACCATCTCGTCCTCTGTCGCCCCCGTCTCCTTGTGCCCTCCATCTTTCCCAGCATCAGTGTCTTCTCCAGGGAGTCTTCTCTTCTCATGAGGTGGCCAAAGTACTGGAGCCTCAGCTTCACGATCTGTCCTTCCAGTGAGCACTCAGGGCTGATTTCATTAAGAATGGATGCGTTTGATCTTCTTGCAGTCCATGGGACTCTCAAGAGTCTTCTCCAGCACCATAATTCAAAAGCATCAATTCTTCGGCGATCAGCCTTCTTTATGGTCCAGCTCTCACTTCCATACATCACTACTGGGAAAACCATGGCTTTAACTATACGGACCTTTGTTGGCAAGGTGACGTCTCTACTTCTCAAGATGCTGTCTAGGCCTGTCATTGCCCTTCTCCCAAGAAGCAGACGTCTTTTAATTTCGTGGCTGCTGTCACCATCTGCAGTGATCATGGAGCCCAAGAAAGTAAAATCTCTCACTGCCTCCATTTCTTCCCCTTCTATTTGCCAGGAGGTGATGGGACCAGTTTTTTTGATGTTGAGCCTCAGACCATATTTTGCGCTCTCCTCTTTCACCCTCATTAAAAGGTTCTTTAATTCCTCCTCACTTTCTGCCATCAAGGTTGTGTCATCTGCATATCTGAGGTTGTTGATATTTCTTCCGGCAATCTTAATTCCAGTTTGGGATTCATCCAGCCCAGCCTTTTGCATGATGTATTCTGCATATAAATTAAATAATCAGGGAGATAAAATACAGCCTTGTCGTACTCCTTTCCCAATTTTGAACCAATCAGTTGTTCCATATCCAGTTCTAACTGTAGCTTCTTGTCCCACATAGAGATTTCTCAGGAGACAGATGAGGTGATCAGGCACTCCCATTTCTTTAAGAACTTGCCATAGTTTGCTGTGGTCGACACAGTCAAAGGCTTTTGCATAGTCAATGAAGCAGAAGTAGATGTCTTTCTGGAACTCTCTAGCTTTCTCCAGAATCCAGCGCATGTTTGCAATTGCAGGGATGTATGGAATGCAAAATGAACCAGGGAAAGAGAAGAAGGGGAGTCATTGGTTTAAGGTTGTTTAAATGAATATTTTGAAATGTAAATCAGAAAATTCAATAAAAAATATATTTTAAAAAAGAAAAGGGCTTTAAAAAAAACATACTGGGAGTGTCACGAGCGTGTTAGCTCTCTCTGCTCTCTCCATATGTTCAGCAGGTGACTTTCTCTGGTTAGTAAGGTAGTCTCCTGTTCTCATGGAGGGTCCCATGCCTTTTGGAAACCTGATTTTCCAGGGATCCCAAAAGTACAAGTACCAGTGGTTTTTCCACCCCTTTGCTTACAACCCGGGACATTTTCAGTAATGGGCAGACAACCTGTACAACTTCTTCTTACAGATATCCCCAGTGCTTTTTCTCTGAAGAAATATGTTTAGGGGTACTCTCATTTTCCTACTCATATTGAAATACTGCCCCTCAATGAGGCCAAATTTAGATTCACAAAATGTTTAGGAGTATGCGTACCTCTGCGTACCCCCCAGAAAAAAGCACTGGCTATCCCATCTTCCCCCTGCCACCCAGTTTTCTGCAGGAAGCATTGATTTCCGAGTTGGTAAAAAATAAGAATTGGCAAGTCTGTCATCGGCGAGACTTAACAGAGATTGACGAAGGAAGTGTAATTGACTTGTTATGGCTTGACAGGGCCCGTTTTGTGAAGCATGTGGGAGTTTTATGACGAGTCAATTGGCACTTGGAAAACTTTTGATTGCACTCTGTCCACTTGTCTGCATTGTTTATAGGTGTTTAATCAAAGCGCTCGGAATCGTTTTTAGGGAGAGGCCCAAAACCGGGGTCCGGATTACATAATTTAATCAAACCTTTGCACCTTTTGCCGTTGCTATCTTTTAAGGGCTATAAGTGGATGCGAAAGTGCAGCTGTAACAGTTTTACAGCCCGTTCTGCAGGGACTGAGGGAACGCTGCATTTTAATGGTGCATCAGTTCTCGCTGATTTAGTGTGTAATGAAACCCCTGCCAGAGTCGAGATTACTATGCCTTCAAGTCAGTAGGACTTATGCCATTACAGTGCATACTAATTGCACCTGGAAGCATGGAAATTAAATCATCAGTTCTGTAGTGAGGAAAGGAAAATATCTTTTCCTTTTTTCTCCCCTTTCATTGATCTTGGAGTTGGCTATGGTGATGATTCCAGCACAGAGAGGTTTCAAGTGTCTTATTTATATTGTATATCTAGGGTGCTCATTGAGGCCAATGTTTCCCTTGGCATTGATTTCAAAGTGATTAGGATTGTATGCTAAATCACCTTTCTCTTCTTCATCATTATTGAACAAAATCCCAGCGCAACCATCAATGTATTTATCCTTTGTAATGTTCCCTGGAGGTTATAGAAAGCCACTTTTATTCTCATCTTACGGATGAAAAGAGCGAGGGGGGAGAGAGAGAGAAAGCATTGTGGGAACATCTTTCAAAATCTTGCAAATGGAACTTCTTCAAGATGAAAGGAAAGGGAGCGTTTGGTATCACTTTTAATGATATGTGGCTTGTTGTCTTCCTTAGCTCAACATGTGCTGTCTCTCACAATACTCCACAGGCCCTCGTTTTGAGCTCAGGCACTGAAAGGTGTCTATGGAGATAAATTAGGATGACACAGGAAGAGAGCAACTTGCATCAGACCAAGTCGGACCTTTTGTCCATCTTGGTCAGGATCATCTACAGTGACTGGCATTGGCTCTGCAGGGTTTCAGCCTGATCTGGAGATGAGAACTTTCCACATGCAAAGCAGCTCTTCCCAAGGGTGATCCCTGACTGGTAAGGACTCATTTGAATGCTTGGTTTACACATTTAGATTGTCCATTTCTGCACCCTTTCCAGCTCTATAAAATTCTTATTTCTGAGGTGTAGCAACCAAAACTATAAGCAATTGTTGGTTGCACCATAGCTTGCTATACCTGAAGGAGCGTCTCCACCCCATCGTTCAACCCAGACACAGAGGTCCAGCTCCAAGGGCCTTCTGGCGGTTCCCTCACTGCGAGAAGTGAAGCTACAGGGAACCAGGCAGGGGGTCTTCTCAGTAGTGGCGCCTGCCTTGTGGAATGCCCTCTCATCAGATGTCAAGGAAATAAACAATTATCTGACTTTTAGAAGACATCTAAAGGCAACCCTGTTTAGGGAAGTTTTTAATGTTTGATGCTTTTTTGTGTTTTTACTATTCTGCTGGGAGCTGTCCAGAGTGCCTGCCAGATGGGCAGGGTATAAATTATTATTATTATTATTATTATTATTATTATTATTATTATTATTATTACTAAGACAGCTTTATGATAGTGGCTGTTTCACTTCCAGTCCCTTTCCTAATGTTCCCTCATGTGGATTTCACCTTTTCAGCAACTACTGCCTAATGGGGGCTGATTCACACCAGTGGGTTGTTGTTTTAATCAGTGTTATTGCTTCTTATCTCCTGACAAGGCACATGACGCTCACCCCAGTCGGTGTTGATAACACTACTTCTGACATTTTCCCAGGATTTTTCAGATCAACTTTATGCTGTCTCTTAAGAGTTATTGCATTTTACTCTCGCTCTTCATCTCATTTGCACTGTGATGTGAAGTTTCTGTTACCTATTTGATTGATTGATTGATTGATTGATTGATTCAATTTATATACTGCCCTATACCCGGATGTCTCAGAGCGGTTCACATAAAATATCACAATATTTAAAATCAAAGTAAAAATAACAATAACCAAAGAGACACATTTTAAAAAGGGTACAGGATGTCGATCAGGTCAACCAAAGGCCTGGTTAAAAAGGAACATCTTTGCCTGGCACCTAAAGGTGTATAATGAATATTTGCTTCTCAATATAGACTGCACAGCTCCAAATATAAGTTTCCAATTAAACAAAATCTGACTATATTGAATGCAGGGTAGAGGATGAACTGATCACTCTGCCAGAAATGGCGGCATGAGGCATAAACACTTTGGCTGGGGCAGGTTGGGTGCTGCTCTTTGACCAAGGACAAATAGATGCCACATTAGGCAAATGCTGCACTGTTAGCCATTATTATAGAGCTGGCATGCAAGCCAAGATTCAGCTAAAAGAACCCCCTCCACAATATTTTCTCCCACTGAGGTACCAAAAGCATCCTTCCACCACTTTTTAGCCCTTGCTATCTGCCTGACCAAAGATGGCTTTTGGCAAACTCTCTGTGCATGTACAGTACTATGAGAAAATGCTTCAAACCCCAAAGCTTTGGAATTTGTGGCTATAAGGGTCAGTTGCGGTCAACCTGCCCACAAACCATGATAGTCTTTGTGGGAGGAAGCACGGGTTTTCTGACTGTCCAGCAGTGCATTGTGTGTGGGGGCCACCTGTGTTACACAACATTGATCAGTGTATTTTCTGCATGGCTAATGTGGGAAGTAGTCTTGTAAGTGGTGAAAGGTAAAGGTAAAGGTACCCCTGCCCGTACGGGCCAGTCGTGTCCGACTCTAGGGTTGTGCGCCCATCTCACTCAAGAGGCCGGGGGCCAGCGCTGTCCAGAGACACTTCCGGGTCACGTGGCCAGCGTGACGAAGCTGCTCTGGCGAGCCAGCACCAGCGCAGCACACGGAAACGCCATTTACCTTCCCGCTATTAAGCGGTACCTATTTATCTACTTGCACTTAAGGGTGCTTTCAAACTGCTAGGTGGGCAGGAGCTGGGACCGAAAGACGGGAGCTCACCCCGCCGCAGGGATTCGAACCGCCGACCATACGATCGGCAAGTCCTAGGCGCTGAGGTTTTACCCACAGCACCACCCGCGTCCCTGAGGAAGATTTACTGTAAGTGGTGAAGGAGTTACTAAAATGCTGTGGCAGCTTCTTTCAGAGTTGCCATATTTACCTTTGCTTCTTTAGCTATTCTGCTTATAATAGCTAAGATTCTTACGTTAGGGTGGTATTAGTCCTGCCTTACCAGGGCACAGAAGGGCCATAAGATCTCCCAGCAAGTCACTCAAAAAGGTTTTCTTCTTCTTTTTTAAGCCAACCAAATAGGTTTGTGTGTGTGTGCAAACTAGAGGTAGCTATTCCAAGATAATTTTCTTAAGCTTCCACTGAATAGTGATCAGTTTCTAGGTAAAAGAAAGAAATGAGGAAGATTTACTGTAGACAGAATAAAAGCCTTCATTGCTCTCCTTTAAAAAGAAGGGGGAGAGAAGCCTCTCTCTCCCTAAAATGCACGTTGAACACTTTCAGAATGAGGAGAATTCCATATCATGGCAGTCAGGCACTTCACAAAATTACATCTGCTATAGCTATTTCAACAGTAGAAAGCACTGCCAACTCTCCAAAATAAGGAAAGTTGGCAGTATTTTCCCTTGTTGAAATGGCTACAGCAGATGTAGTTTTTAAAAAACTGCCAATGCTGAAGTCAGATAATTGTAGGGATGGGGAGGTGCTGTGAAAGTAGACTAGGCTCTAGCTCTGAACTAGTATGTTTTCAGGGTTGTGTGAAAAGAATATTGTTATAGGATTGTGAGGTCACTCTGGATAATATCTGTGAATCCCTTTGACATCTGTGGTTCTGTAGCTGTGAGGTTTAGAATCTAGTAGCTGAACCAGTCAAGCCAGTCTCTTTGTCAGTTAATGGTTTTAGTTGGCCAGTTGCCATAGCAACAACTAAGTGAAGATGCTTCCCGGAGGAAGGGGTTCAAATACACACTTTGAACATACAGGGAACATCTCAGGAACAAGTAAGCTAGCCCTGCCTCGTTGAAGCTGATGGCCACACTCCCCAGCTCACATGCAATTTGCATCAAGCTGAAGGGGGTCACGGTGGTGGGTACAGAGGTTCATGCATAGGTCCCTATTCAGAATGACATTGATTGTATGACATCCATCAGGCTATGACTAATATGTGCATTGGAATCGAGGGGTAGGCTAGCACACTCGTACTTGAAAACCCCTTCAGAGTTAGTACTTGTCAGAGGCTCAGGAGCAGAAGAGCAGGGGAGAGAGCAAATAGAGAGCGGAGGAGAGGAATCAGAGGGGAGTGTAGGGGAATATGACAGTGGACCGAGAGATTCCATGAGCTTCTCCAGCGAATCAGAAGATTCCCAGGAGGGGGCGCCTATGGTAAGGGCGAGGCGAATCCCAGGGGAGACGATCCATAAACAAGGAACCAGAGTGGAGTCCCAAAGGAGTAGCGGAGGAGTAGGGCCAGTTCCCCCACCAGAGCACAGTGGGGGGGAAGAGTCACGTGAGTCAGGACCAGCTTCTCCTCCATCGGGGAGTGGGGAGACGGAGGGAAGGCCAGGTCCAGCTAGCCTCCCCGAAAGGGGGAGCAGTGACACAAGTGTAACGGTCAGAAGGAAAGTGGGAGGCTGCGCGCGCGCGCCAAGTTCAAATGTGGAGGAGCGCGGGGCAGCAGAAAACCCGGATTGGGAGCCAGGTCCTAAAGCCCGAAAGAGGGGGGAGGAAGAGTCGGGAGAATCAGCGTCAGAAGAATCTCGGAGGGCTGAGACTCCAACTAGCAGAAGGACCCAGAGAAAGAAGGAACAGAGGAAGAGGTGGAGTAAGGCTAGAATCTTAAGCTGGTGTCAGGGGGGAGGAGATTCAGATGGGACTTCTACGGTCTGATGGATAGATGTAGCGTTGCGCGCTGCGCGTCTGGAAATGAGACTGAACTTCAATAAAGACTTTTTAACTTGAGCAAGAAGCAGCGTTGGTCTTGTGTGAGCTGGGACCTTGGGCAGCGCTGACAGTACTGAACGCCTAAACTGGCTTATAAAATCATTCATAGAGTATTGCACAGACTCTGTACAGACAACCAAATTACACCAGATAAACTAACTGGTTGCAATCTCTCCCACAAGGAGAATATTGACTTTTTGTTTTATCCTGCCAAGTGGTGAGGAAGAAATATACCAGATCTGTGCAGATGAGTGGTGAAATGTGCATTAATATTAGTAATCGGGTCCAGTCTGCTTATGAGGAATGTAACAACTACTTGATGGGTCACAAGTTGCAGAAAAGTAGACTGCAAGGTGCTAAGTAGAGTTTGAAGGAGAGACACAAATTGAAATGCATTGCATCTGCCCTTACTTATTCTAAGCCCTACTGAATTCCAAAAGATTTTAAAGTAAACTTGCATAGTGACTGATTGCATGTATATTATTATTATTATTATTATTATTATTATTATTATTATTATTTTCTTTTCTTTTACCAGTGAGCAAGTGGAAGTAGTTTTTGAAAGGCTGTGTAGCTAGAGAATTTTTTGTTCTTTTAAAATCCACTCCAGAATATAATGTTTTCCTGAAAAAGATACAATGCGGAATGACAGACTTTTCATTTCCTAGGAGGATGTTGGGCAAAGCAAGCCTAGCAGGGGAATCATGGATACCTACCAAAAACAGGACTGACTTTTGTCGAGAACTGCAGATGTATCCCAGATGAAAGTTGCTAAATTAAACCATCAGGTCTCCACCTTCTTGTCAGATAGCAAGTTAATTTTCACAGCTAAAACCAGTAGAGCATGTCACTTGTTTTTTACAAGATAGTCCATTATAATGAGTTGGATGTAGCTGCACACTGACAGGAATCAGGAAAACAGAGGTTTCTATTTAATAACATATGTAGAGTCTTTGGCTGTTTACAAAACTGTGTGGGTGGGTTCATCACATACATCAGGTCTTCCCTTAAGTCTAATTCCTGTTTACAGATTCAGTGGGGGGAGAGACACATTGGTTTCGAGCCATAAAGCATGAATGTTAAAAGCAAGACCATCTTGGAATGGTTCTGCGATTTTTTTTTCAAAGTTTTCCCCAGTTACAAATCAGTCTGCCTTCTTTCTTGATTATCAAAGGTTGGAATGGTCTTTGCCTTCCACTTTGGCACCATTTTGAATTTCATGTCCTTGGGAAATGGCTAATGCTTTGCAGATTTATTCCAAGGTGGTTAAGGGATTTAGAGCTCTGGTGAGAGATGATTCTGTAGTAGGGGGAAGACAATGCAGGAGTCCATTTTGTGAGGCTCTGAAAGTCTGAAGTGAAAGTAGTGATCCTTAGTAAACTGATCTGTGCTCCCACAACAACACTATGAATTTTTTTTAAAAGCATTTTTGTGGAATTACAGCATAGACATAGCCCTGGTTCTGGTTTCCCCAATTACTTAATATTTTTAAACATTGCATTGCATTGCATGACAAGTCCTGAATCCCCAAGATTCTGCAAGAAGGCTTACATCTAATTGTAAAGCATCTGATGGAGTCACAATTAAATTACCGAACATTTCCTGGAATATCTCAGGAAATATTCTCATACTAGTTAGGAAGAACTTGACTTTGGGAGTCATTTCACCTAAATACTTACTTATCTATCTATCATTTATCTATCATCTATCTATCTATCTATCTATCTATCTATCTATCTATCATCTATCATCTATCTATCTATCTATCTATCTATCTATCTATCTATCATCTATCTATCTATCATCTATCTATCATCTATTTATCCTATCTATCTATTCTTAAGGAAAGCAGCCCTGAGTGCTCACTGGAAGGACAGATCGTGAAGCTGAGGCTCCAATACTTTGGCCACCTCATGAGAAGAGAAGACTCCCTGGAAAAGACCCTGATGTTGGGAAAGATGGAGGGCACAAGGAGAAGGGGACGACAGAGGACGAGGTGGTTGGATAGTGTTCGCGAAGCTACCAGCATGAGTTTGACCAAACTGTGGGAGGCAGTGGAAGACAGGAGTGCCTGGCATGCTCTGGTCCATGGGGTCACGAAGAGTCGGACACGACTAAACGACTAAACAGCAACATCTATCATCTATCTATCTATCTATCCATCCATCCATCCACCCACCCACCTTTCTTCAAGGATCTCAGAATGGCATACGTGCTCCCTCTTCATTTTTATCCTCACAACAGCTACTTACATAGGGTACACCATGAAATAGCGAGTGTCTCAAGGCCACCTAGTGAGTTTCATGGCTAAGCAGAGATTTGAACCCAGGTCTTCCTGCTGTTGTTCAATACTGCACTAAATTGCCATGCCATACTGGCTCTCATATTTTATTGTCCCATTCTGCCTCTGTTGCTGTTTTATATTAGCATGTCTTCTAACCTAATGAAACATTTTTCATCTACATGCTGATGCCAATGTATTACCAAAATTAAAGGTGCTGAAATAAGTTTTAAGAGATCTCAGTATCTAATAAAGGAAAATTGTTGGCACTCTATATTTTGCCTTATCCTTCATTTGTAGCAGGTATCTCGTCTCCATAACTTTGAAATCACATATTACAGATACGTAAAAGAAGGTTATATTTTCCCGATGACACTTCTTTCTGCCATTGCTTTCTCCCGCCAGTTCAGCAGGCTAAACTCAGGCAATGAAATGATGCATGGCAAATATAGATATTGGTATGCCTGGTGGAAATGGATATAAATAAATATATATATACATCTGATTACAAATTGTTGACATACCAAAATAAATGTACAGTCCCAAACTGCAGACCGTTCTGTATAGATATCAGGAATGGACAAAGCTGTCAATTTTGGTTGTTCTCATTTCTTCCCAATGTTTTCCATTGTCCATGTTTCCTATCAGTTTGCAATTTTATTAGGAAAAATCCGCATGAAAATCAATCATGATTTTAGTGTGAATTTATCCTAATATGTCTGTATGCAATTTTGTCCAACATAACACATGGTTGTATGCCATTTTCACTACTATATGCTTTTTAATGTATACACTACTCGGTAATATGCATTTTTGCACACATTATTTGGCCGCAGAACTGCACTGCAAGTTCAGAGCAGTGTAAATTTTGAAGGGCGTCGGTGACAGCTCATGCATTGTTTTGGAAAGTGTGTCTTTGATTGGTCCTTTTAAATGTAAACTTAACTGACATTCTCCCCCATCCCTCATACAACACTCTTCTCTGTGTCATAATCTAATATACAATCTAATGCAGGCAATTCAACATCACAGATTAAATGAAAAAGCTGCACAATTTAACGCACTGTATGGTAGTTCACAACATAAGAACAAAATGGTTTCAGTTCTGTTAGCGACAAACTTTACATCTCTATTAAAAGAATGAGCTGGTGTCAGACAATATTTCAACATTGCACGATCATTCCAGTGCAGAGAAGAAAGAAGAAAAGAAAAGCAACTTTGTGGTTTGCGACTACATTAAAAAAAGATACAAGCTGGACAAAAATCACCCTCTATTTTCAGCCCATCAGCCCTTTGCTTCTCCCTTTTCCTGAAGAAAACTAGCAAGAGGAAAGTTGCTAGACTAGACAACTCTGTGATTAGATTCCTACTTAATTTATTTCCACCCATCTCAAAATACATGCATGAAAATAATCTTGTACATTTTCATTTCAACATCTCAAATGAGGCATAAAATCAGAAAATCTCTTTTGTGGTGGAATAACCCTTTTGAGAAACCGGAGGGCGGGTTTCAGCACAGCCCTATGTGAGTGGGACCAATTGTCTTCTCCGCCTGACTGCTATTCCACTGGAAAGGGAAAGTAGCAATTGTGATTAAAAGACCACGCTATGTCTACACACAGCTCTGATGGTTGTGAGGCATATATAGTCCTGCACTGATGGGTGGCAAAGGGTACCTGGATATGGAATGTCTTCAGAGCAGGTTGTGGCATGAGATGCAAATTCCGTAAACTGACCAGATACAGATCATACTCCACAAAAAGGCCCCTTTTTTGTGGTGTTCAGCAGCAGCTATTTGCTAAATGAGTGAAGATTAATAGAGTCATCTGATGGGCTGAGCCAGCAATTCAAGAGAAAGTGTTCCATTCTATGGAAGGGGTGGGGCGGCTCGTAGTGCACCAGGAACTGTCAATGCAGCTGGAATAGAAAGCTGCTTGTGGAATGAAATTATTGAAGTGTCGGGTTACTGTTCCTTTGTATTTTACGTAGGCAATAAAAGACTGACTCTGGGAGATTTATGTTCTAATGGATTGACTTGACAGTGAAGGAGACAGCAAGCAATTTGCCCCAAACAAAAGAAGAATAATCCTTAAAGAATTGATTATAGTGGAAAGGTATGCTTGTCTAGTTCTTTCCAAGAATGAATAAAGTTTTTAACCTTCTCAGTGGATTCTAATGGCTTTTCAGCTCTGCCCATTTATATTTATGATGCCTCCTTTCCAGATAACACCGTAATGCCTAGATACTGTTGATTATTGACCCTTATAAGACTTTGGTTTGTCGTACGAAATATCTTCTTTCCCTTATGTGCCCTAGCATGGTATGGATCGGGGCTCTCTGCTGCTCTACTTTTGACACATTAATTAAGTTCCAGTTTGGTGCATTGGTTGAAGAGCTGTAAATGGCAGTTTTCTTTTGCTTAACACTTGTGTTTTTCAGCGTGTTCTTCACCGCTCACTTCTTTGCGAAGCAAAAATGTATATGTGAGGTCCTGGTGTGAAAGTTGTTTTAAACATTGCAATAGCAGCACTCTGTCTCTGAGCATCCTGAATTCTGTCTTGCCAGCTTTAAAAAGTTGCTTCCAAGTTAATTGCATGCCACCTAGTGATATAAGGTACTTGGATCTACTACTTTAAATTGTGGTACAAGGGAAATTTTACAAGGCAGTGCTATGCCAAAACCTCACCTCTAATGCTCGTGCCCTGTGAAAGAGGCTTTTATTTTCTTGACTCATTCACAGAGGGCATTAGAATTTCTTGATAGTTTTGGTGTGAATTTGCCTAATCCTCTTTTAAAACCATCGAGGGATATGATCAGGAAGGGCCAATCTACATCTCCCATCAACCCCAGCCAGCAAGGTCATTGATCACCGATTATGGGAGTTGCAGCCAGCCCAGGGACATTTGGTGGGCACCAAGGTAAGGTCTTATTCACTTCCCTGATTCTTCCTTTTTGGGGAACTGGGTATGAACACTTTGGTACATGAAAGCAGTGTATGCCACTGACTTCTTCTTTGGGAAAGTCTGCTCCTTCATGCAGCTGACCAAAAGACTTGCTGAAACGAAAGGTTTGGATCCTATGTTTTACCTCCATTGATGGAAACACCCTCTCTGCTTTTAGAAAGTCCCCTCCTTTGAATGCAAATCTCCTTCTCTGAATGGAAGCTCTCGAAACTAGGAGCCAAACCAAGATACACTACAAGGTACTTTATATATTTTTAAAAAACCCAACACATCAGAAATGAGCATTTATTTTCATTCAGGAGATTCTGGGAGCTGCAAAAATTTTGATATTAACCACTGTGTGGCCCTAATGAAGGGGAGCATGCAAAACTTCAAATAAACAGATAAGTCCCTCCAACGTGTCCTGCCAGTGCATCTGTCTTGTCCATCATAAGCATGACGTTTCCAAGCACAATTCAAAGTGTTGGTTCTGACCTTTAAAGCCCTAAATGGCCTTGGCCCAGTATACCTGAAGGAGCGTCCCCATCCCCATCGTTCTGCCTAGACACTGAGGTCCAGCACTGAGGGCCTTTTGTGAGAAGTGAGGTTACAGGGAACCAGGCAGAGGGCCTTCTTTGTCGTGGAACCCACTCTGTGGAACGCCCTCCCATTGGATGTCAAGGAAATAAACAACTATCTGACTTTTAGAAGACATCTGAAGGCAGCCCTGTTTAGGGAAGTTGTTAATGTTTGATGTTTTATCATGTTTAATATTCTGTTGGGAGCTGCACAGAGTGGCTGGGGAAACCCAAGCCAGATGGGTGTGGTATAAATATATTATCATCACCATCATCATCGTTGTCATCAACTGCAGCTTTGAATGTCACAATAAAATAAAACAGGTTTGTTCAACTTCCAAGAGACTGCGATCTACTCCCACTATAAAAAAACTGGCAGTGATCTACCAACTGGATTGACCAAGGTTGGTGAGCTTTTTTTAATGTCGAAATTGTTGAGCTTTTGGGGGGAGCTCAAAGTTGTTGGGGGGGTGGGAGAGGTTCCAAGATCTACCGCAAGATCTACCACAGGCACCCCGTGATCTACCAGTGGATCACGATCTACCTATTGGCCATCCCTGAAATAAAGCATCTCCGTTACAGTGACATGAGAAACTGGAATCTCCTATTAATGGAGAGCTGGAAGCTTCCATGGGAAAGACGGTGGAGGTAGGTAGCCTAGGAACAAACAAAGCTGCCTTATACCCAAGCCAGACCACTGAATTATCTAAGACAGCATGGTCTACACTTGATGATAGGATTCCTCCAGAGCTTCCGGCAGAGTTCTCTTCCTACCCTACCTCAGCTGGGATTGAACCCAGGACATTCAACATGCAAAGCGAATGCTTTATCACTGAGCTATGGCCCTTCCCCAGCACACACTCTGTAAGACCATTAAATCCCTTAAGCTACCATAAGCACAGCAGACTCACCAAGCAGCATCTTTGTCTTTCTCTGTTGGTCCTACTTCTGCCACTCATTGTCTCAATTGCTATAACTAGCTCAAAGAAGGCGCACCCCCCGCATCCCGGCCAGGATGGTGCACAAGTGATTGGCAACCAGCATTAGGCAAAGGTCAGTGCTAATTATGGTGTCTTATTTGCATGAGGAATCTTGAAAGATGGGGACTAAACCGTCGATGGCATTTGCTGCCAACAAATTACTTGGCTGACAGGGCGATGTCACTGCTCATCAATGCTGATCTAGTGTAAGCTGGTACTTGAGCAATTAAGGAAGATAGAAATGGTGCCTCGGAGAGTTACCTTCCAGTGAATAATTACTCTAGGTGTCAACAAGCATGGGGAAAAGAGATATATTTACTATATACGTGAATCAAGGTTATAAATAATTAGATAGTTGCTTAGGATAATCACCTATGTCGCCAGCACACTAATCTTCCTGCCTTTGCCTCTTGTTTCCTTAAATCTTTGCAGTGATTATTCCTATTCAAGAAGGGATAGATAATTATGTATATGGTGATTAGCCACTGCTGAATAGACAAAACACAAACATTTTCCTTATTAATTGAGCCATATGAATTGATAGACAGGGGGAAGAAAATTAAATTATTTGCATACAGCACAGGGCTATCCGACGATGATGAAGTCTTTACAAGTAAGACATGGCACTTCACTTTGTATTGTGCATTGTGTCTGTCTGAAAACTAAAGGTGAAGTTTTTATGGCCCCCTCGATGGCACTGGTGGAGAGATGGACAGCTGCACAGACCAGGTGGGTAGCGGATAATGTGAAAAACCCGACAAAGGTCTGAGACACCGGAGAGACGCTTACAGTCTGATGATACTATGCTAGATAAAGATCTACATACTTTGAATACAACAAAAGTATATGTACAAAGAGTGAGGGTGCCCACTGGTCTCACCCCTACAACATATTGACTGACTTTGTGCACCCGGAGCTTAAACATCTGCAAGCTGCACATTTTGTACATATGGTTTCTAGATCATGCACAGAGAACACAATATAACACAAGACAGAGGAGACTGCTTCATTTGGACAAATCGTGCATTACCCCACCAACCTTCACCAACTCCCAACTGGCTGGCTGGCTGGCTGTGGAACTGTCTGCTAGCTTCCTTCTTCTTGGGTCAGCGTTGACTCCTGTGGATGTCAACAGGAAGGATAATTCAGACTCGAATTTGTTGATGCTGCCTATCGTTGGTTTGGTCCACCTAATATTGGTCTCTCTTCCTTCTGCCCCACCAGTGTCAATGGGCCCCAGCCACCTCCAAATTTACAGCTTCTAAATACATAGGCTCTGTGCATTTGGAGAAGAACAGTTCATGGAAGGAAGGAAGGGACAGTACCAACCCCCCTCCACATGTTGATTATTCACACGCATGAGGAGGTACAGGATGTTGAATGGGGCAAGCCCACAATTCACTCACACATTGGCGTAAACATCTGAGACAGGTAAGCCTTCATTCATTGATCTCTGTTCATGGAAGCTTTCCCAGATCATGGAGCCATGATTGCAGATTGTTCTAAGATCTAGGGTAACCAAAAGGAGGGAAAACTCACAGGAATGAAAATCACAGGAAAGTGACAAAAGCATTCCACATGACAAAAGCATGTGCCATTTGAGTGAAAACAAAAACCAGAGTGTAACACGGAGCAGATTCGGGCTTCCTTCACCTTTTCCCTTCCCTTTTTCATTGACACTTCTTTTCTCTGTGTGTATATAGCCTGAACTGTTGAAATATTATTTCATGTCACACTCAGTCCCAGAGTTCATTACATATTTGATTATTTGTTTACAGAATTTATACTCTAACCAAAGACTCGTGACATATAGAAACATAGGAATCTGTCTTATACAGCTGTAAATAAAATGTTTTAAATGTGTTGTAAAGTGCAATATACAAATATGACACTAGATGGCGAAAGGGAGCTATGCGAAATTCCATGTATTTTTCAAAACTTAAAAAAAATCATTTTCACACTGTTTTTAATATGTGTGTAGATTCCACCTTATACTGTGTCGGTGTTCATCTAGCTCAGTACTGTATACACTGACTGGCAGCAGCTATCCAGTGTTTCATTTCAGGTGTGGGTCCTTCCCATACCTACCTGGAGATGCCAGGGAGTGAACTTAGGACATTATGAATGCAAAGCAGGCGCTGTACTGCTCATCCATGCTCTTCCATGACTCACCCTGTAATAAAAGCAATATTAAAACTATGGAAGCTAAAGTTAATGCAATTAAAATACCATTAGAATTTAGTTATGGCACAAAAGGAAGTGTGTTGGGAAAGTGGGGTGGAATGCTTTTATATTGTTATTGTAACTATGCTGAAAATTCAATAAAATTTAGATAACAAAAACAGGGGGAAATGGCTGATAGATCCTGGGTTCATTCTTTTCACCTCATGAACTGATGTGATTTGGATCAACTGCCATTTGAGCACATCATTTAGGCTTTGTTTCACACTGATAGCATGCAGGTCACAAGTATGTAATCAAAATGTTTCGATGCTTCCAGGTGAACATCAACAGCATTTTTTTAAAAGGGGGGTATCACACCTTTAATATTGATAAAATACTTTCACATTGATACAAAAATGTATCTCAGCTTTTAAATCAGTGGGTGCCAGGCTATTGCAGAATAAACCACCATATAGCAAGTGGTGAACAACATTTCATATGTAAAGCAGGGAAGGGGATCTCCGGTCATCCCTGACCATAAGCCAGTAGTTGGGGCTGATGGGAGCTGGAGAGCAACAGCATAATGGAAGCCAACAGGCCAATATAACTCTGATATAAAGGTAGGACCTTGGGCAATGATCACTGGAGTATTGCAAGCATGCCGGATTTTCATGTGTGAAATATTGGAGTGTAGAACTAAAGTTGGCTGTGGTGCTGCCAAACAAAGCCAAACGTTTCTCAAGAGCTTTGTAGATATAACTCGCCTCAAATCCACAAATCATCCAGATTCACTTTATCTTGATATTTTCAATACATGAAAATAATTCACTCTTAGGAGAGTGTATTGATAGGTGGGGGAAAGACCAACCCTCCAATCTCTCATTCACTTGTTATCATGTGAAAAATCCTTTTGAAACTTGCTTAGAACAAATCAATATACCCAATTTCATGGCCGGCCATAGCCAAGCCATGCGGACCTCCCTCTCAGGCACGGTGCATGGGGTTGTTCCTTAACTATTCAGGCCTACTATGCCTGAATAATAAGCACCGTAAACCCCGACTTCTAAACATTTCACTTTTGAAAGATACCAGAGGTACATATGTAAGTGCCTTCCCTGAAGACTATTTTCCCCGTGATTAATGTGTTGGCGTTTGCTTTAATCTCTTGCCATGTGCAGCAAAAAAAGACAAATAATGTTTATGTTAGATTGGCCCCTCCCACCGATTCCCAAACAACGGCTTTTATGCGCTACAGGCAGCTTGAATCGTGCCTAATTAGAGAACTGGACATCTGCTTTCAATCTCAGAGTCAGCACACAAGGCTCTTCTTGTCCTGGTGCTTGCACAGTTGTCCCCTTTGTTTATTTATGGTTTGGTTTTTAAATTACATGTAAACATGCACAGAGACAACAATGTTGTAATGTTTGAAGTCTGCCGTACTGTAGTGAGCAGATACCAAGATATGCTCATGCTCCCTATTCATACGGACATTCAGACTTGCCAGTAGAGACTTGCGGTCGTAACCTAACCAAACAAACTCCCCACTGTTGGTGAAAATTAATCTTATTTATTATATTTGTAATTGCTTCACCTTCTCCTAGGGGAATGCTCTACCATTTTCTCCCATCTGTATTAATCATTTCTAGCTAATGAGTTCAAGCCTCGACTGCTCCGTCAGCTGACTGAATAAAGATTTTCTTTCCAGATAGTTTTGCTTCTATTCGTTGGCTCTCCTTGCTCTGTTCATTGTGCGGCTCGCCAAGGAGGTTTTCTCAAATTTATAGATACATTTTATTTGGACAAGTGTTTGAATTAAAGATACTGTTACGAAGTTGCAAGCACGGGTCCTGTTCCCCGTGCATTGGAATGAGCAGAGAGGCCTGTGATTGGTGGGCCGTCCATGCGCACAACTGAGCACTCGTAAACCTCTGGAATGGGTATCTAGCAGGCTTCATTCTAACTGAGCTGTGAATCAAGCTGCTAAGCTGAATTAGTGACTTTATTGGAGGGGCTGGCTGATGGATGGTTCTACCTGAGGGCAGGGGATAAGTTTAGAGCCCTTCCAAATATATGATTCAATGATTTCCTGAGCACTGCTAAATGCTCATGGCACAGCTTGGGACCAAAGTTCTTTGTGCTAAAGCTCTAAAGCCGATTCGGAATAGGTCCAACACAGGCACAACACAGGCAGCTCTGCAACTTGCAGGATTCACATAATGTTACTATTAATATACCCCACCTACTTTCCTTACCTACAGGAGAGGTAAGTATGCATTGAGGGGTTTTCTAAGGAAGGTGTGGTGGCTGAGCTAGAAGGACAGGTAAACATAGCCACTGTTGCTTGCCCAGGGTTAGCTTTACAATTCAGCAGGGTAAAGTAACCATGAGGAGAGGAAGGTAGATGGTCCAGAGGCAGAATGCAGCAGCCTCGGTGGCGAGTGATGCTCTTTATCAGGCACATATTCTACCGGTGTTGAGGGATGTGAAGTAGTTGCTAATAATAATAATAATAATAATAATAATAATAATAATAATAATAATTTATTATTATTATACCCGGCCCATCTAGCTGAGTTTCCCCAGCCACTCTGGGCGGCTCCCAATCTAGTGTTAAAAACAATACAGCATTAGCCATCAAGCTAGTTTTAAGGTTCTGTTAATTACATTCAAAACCCTAAATAACTCTGTACCAGTTTTTCTGAAACACTATATTCAGCTCTGTTGCTTAGTAAAGGCATTATGATTGGCAAATGAAACCCAGTGTGCCACAGCCTGATGATTTTCAGCTTGTGGTTCACTGGTGGCACCAGTGTTATGGAATGTCCCAAACCCACTGAAATACAAGAGGCACCATCAGCATTGGCATTCTACCGGCTCCTAAAGACACATCTGTTCAGGCAAGCATCCCCCTGAACTTCTGCTCTTATTGTTTTCATATTTTAAAAAAACCTGCTTCAATTGCTGTGCATTTTAACGGGCTTGTTATATTGTATATTTTAACTAAGAGTGTTTTAAGGCACTAATGGAATTGTTATTGTGTATTTTGATTATGTATGGGTTTTATAACAGCTTTTATAATTGCAAACTGCTTAGAAGCCATTTTGGCATATACACAGTATATAAATGAAAAAAATAATAACAAATAATAATAGCAGACGAAAGCAGGAAATGCTTCTAAATGATACAGCAATACTTTGTAAATGCCCTAGTAGAATGCGCCATTTGGGCTCCACCATTGGTCCATCTGGTTCAGTATCATCTAGCTCAGTTTCGTCTGCACCAGGGATAGCCAATATGGTGCTCTCCAGATGATGCATGACCATTGGCCATGTTGGAAAGGGGCTTGTGAGAGTTTGAGTCCTACAACATCTGGAGGGGACCACTTTGACTATCTCTGGTCTATACCAACAGCAACTCTTCGGGGTCTCAGATGGAGGCATTTTTAGCTCCACCTGGAGATTCTGGGCATTGAACCAGGGACCTCCTACATGCAGTGCAGCTTCTTGGCCATTGAGCCACAGCCCTTTCCTTTTGGGATGCCTTCAAGGCAGCATAGTAATTACGGAACCAACAGGCTCCAGAAGTCTGGGTAGAATAAGGCTGTAGCGCAGATTCCTGTTTGAGGCAGGATTCAGACAGAAATTACTTGTACACATAACAGCATTATAATAAAGAGAAATTCAGTGAATTGTAGCCATTTCATAATTGAAGAAAGTATGATATCTTATTAAGTGATTTTATTTTGTTTCTCCAAGGCAAAAGCATCTGAGAAATTTAGTAGTTAACCGGCTGCTGCCTTTTTAATCTACCCCATGGTGAACAGGTACTCTATGAAGGAAGTCCCAGAGCAGTAGGTAAACTTTTATGTTAAATTTCTGCATTATATGTGCCATATGTGCTAAACAGTTCATTGCATGTGCTATGTTAGATCACCTACAGTTCTAAAACCCCTGCTGTACCAAGCAACTGCCAGGTGAGATAAGGTTGGCTTGGCTGTCTAATTAAGATGTATTTATGTAGTTGGGCCATATTTTCTTAACAACCTGGAATTTTAAAGCCACATTCAGTGTTGTTAACTGGTATACACCCCCCCCATCCCCACACATATTGTCTTTTCCTTTGCTCCTTTCTCTTGAAAGTGAATCCAAGCTCCCAAATCGTTATAATCTATCTCATCACCCTAGGCCCCTAAGTATTATATCATGTTTAATATTAGCATCTTTTACCAAGTTTCAAGAATGTTATTCACTTAGGTTGCTGTCCCATTGACTATAAACACATTCCTCTCCACGTGCTCATTTGTAGACCTGTGTTGCTGACAAAGGCCCAGGCCTGCAGCGTAGAGGAGAAAAAACACTTTGGGTAATGTTTTTACAAGAAATGCCAGAGGAATATAACAAGGATTTCTCTTTCAATCCGTTTTGACACCAAACACAGATTCCCAATACTCTCTTTCTCTGGCCAGCATGAATCCATTAATCACAAAAGTAGATGGATATGGAATGTAGAGCTTTCATAAATAACCTGTAAGGTTTAGCACATTAATTCTCTATTCAGCCATTAGTTAGAGGCAATACTTCTAAGTCTCACAAGGGTCCAGGGCTGTGGGGCAGAGGCAACATGTGTTTTTGCAGGATCGTGTCTGAAGCCCAGTCTTAGGGTTTATCACTGGACATTGTGAAAAGCAAGTCACATGTTAACATCATGCTTTATTGTACCACCAGGTGCGTAGGCACCAATTCTTTCTTTGACAGCCTATACAAAACATCACCTTCTATATAATCCCTTACTTTCCTTGAGGGAAGAACTTGTCCAGGTGACCCAGCATGGCCAATCTTAGAGACAAATGACAAAGGATATTACACACAAAATATGTTTCATGGAGGAAGGTTGGCGCAGTGCAAACACACCACGGGAGCCAATCCAGTACTCCTGCCAGTATGTTTGTCCTGTGACAACTTCTGCATTCTGCCTTGCCCCTCTTGGCTCCTTTATGGTAAGCTGTACCAACTCAGCTTTTGGGAAGTAAGGTGTTAAGTTAAATAATGTCTAACTTGGTTTCAGTGGGACCTAAGATCAGTTTACATAGTCTGGGTTAGTTTTGATTTCTATTGGTACTGTCAATATCAAAATATTAGTGGCAGTAATATGTGCAGCAGAAATCTTCAATCTCGGGCTTGGTGATATGAATCTGTACACAATCAGCTTGGAAAACAAATCTTTGTAGGTGCTGTTTACTAACTCCCAGTAGTGTTTTCTTAATAGATAAGGTCAGGGATTATTATTTTTTATTATTTTTTATTTTTGGAACACATTTCCTTCTCCTGGATATAAACATAGAGCTCCATCACTAATTTCTGTGAGTGGGATCCAATTGCCAAGTGCAGTACCATTGCAGCCATTGGGAGTACTCCAGCATATGTGAATAGCTATCTCTTTCAGTCAGTTTTCTAAGATACCAGCAAATCAATGGGGAACTAGTGGAAAGATCCATGACTGAATAATTTCTCTGAATGTGTACATTTGGGATTGACTGTGAAATGTATGTGGACATATTGTAAACTGCAGTTAACCTCGTTTTGAAAACCCATTGATCAAAGATGCTCTGTCAGTAGCTGATTAAGCGCCATGTAAGCGCACTGAAGACATTTCCTTCTGGTTAACAGCTCTGATTACTGGGATTCCTGGAGTGAATTTTCCTGTAGGCACCAGGGCTCGTCTCCTGGCTCCATGTGAAGAGATCAGGTTTCTCAATGACCAAGCTTCCTGTTGTTGAAGGCTACTATTCATTCACAGCTTGTAAATCAGTAGCTTGTAAATCAGTGGGTGAAGCAACGAGGGTGATAGGGGAACGTTCTTCAGCATGCTCCCTCCTGGAATTTGCTTTCCCAAGGTACACATTCCATGGTCATGGAAAAAGTGGCTAAAAGGTTAGACTATATAACTAACAGTGGGAGGTGGAGATGAAGGGTCATGTCTTCATCCACACCTGAAAATAAAGCTTTTTCAAATTTGGGTCTGTTGGGTAGCTTTCTGAGAAAGCCCCTGCCCAAACAATGCTGCAGCTCCAGTTGACAGTAAGTCAACAGATATAGACCTAAGTGTGCTTGAGGGTTTCAGCATGGAAATGAGCGGCGAAAGCAGAAAGATGGGATCATAAGCACTTGGCTCAGCATTTTTGGAACCTGACTGGAACCTCTGCCAAAACCAGGGGCTGTCAGCAGCCCTCAATGCTATATATAGTGTTACATTAGCAAGGGAACACATACAGGCTATGGAATCCTGATTTGTTTGACCTGTGAAAAGAGAGGTAGGGCATTGCTTGCAGGTGATGCAGTTCAGATCCTAACTGTGTTGGGGAAGCAGATAATAGTTCAGAAGTGATTGCAAGGTTTGGTTCTTTGGTATGGGTTTGGAATTCTGGTCCTGCAGGTGAATAGTCTTTAAGTCACTTCAGACTGAGTGGTGCAAGGGCAGGACAACCACTGAAGAACCCATCATTTCCTCCCCCACCCCCAGTAGATCCTTCTGGATGCATTGGATAAGTTTGCAATGTGTATTGTGGGTAGCAACCGTAGGTATCCAATAAAATCTTCCTCTCTGCTGCCATGTATTATTATTATATTTACATACCACTCAATTTCCAAAGTGGCTTCCAAGCAGTTTACAGGTGTAAAACCAATTATACAATAAACACAGATGATTAAAATGCTCAATAAAACAGTTCCATCAAACATTAAAATAAACATTCACAATAAAAATGTGCAATAAAAAGTCAATTAAAATGGTACTATTAAAGCAGTTAAAACAGCCATCAAAACAGGAGGTCCAGGTCAGGAGATCAGAGGAATGCTGGTCTAAACAAGAGCTAGTGAAATCCCAGTACCAATGAGACCTCTTATATTCCAACAGAGAGCATTCCACAACACTGGTGCCACCCATGAAAAAGCCTGTCTGTGTTACCACACACTTATTGTCACCAGCCCGTGGCGAAACTAACTGAGTTCCAGGCTGAAGAGAAATGGTTTTGGCTGACACAGAAAGATGGATGATGTAATGGTAATGTGCATGCCACACCCTCCCCAAATCTGCTTCCTGGGGTTGGAGGAAATCCTAGGACAGATTGAGGGGTGCACACGGGGAGGAGAAAGGGAAAACATCCCACTGCAGAAATCATTGCACTGAAAAAATGTTCACATCTTGGATGCAATCCACAATGCACTAGCTGTGGCATACACTGCATTATCCTAGGAGCAAAATAATGTTCTGCTGGCATGATGGGGAAGAAGGAAACATCCTTAGAACAGACACACTGCTTTAAGGAGAGACATCTAAGAGCTGTTCGACAGTAAGAGCTGTTCGACAGTGGAATTTGCTGCCAAGGAGTGTGGTGGAGTCTCCTTCTTTGGAGGTCTTTAAGCAGAGGCTTGACAACCATATGTCAGGAGTGCTCTGATGGTGTTTCCTGCTTGGCAGGGGGTTGGACTCGATGGCCCTTGTGGTCTCTTCCAACTCTATGATTCTATGATTCTATGATTCTATCTGGATTTCTTCTGACAAATCAGTAGGAACTGCCCATCTAGAAAGGTTTTTGTGATTCAGTACACAACCCTTTTAAGTTGAACACAAGGATTTACATCAATTTAGCCTGATTGGTTATTTATGGATGGTTATGGTTAAGGTACATGTAAAGCTGCTAAGTTGTTAACCAAATCTATTATAATTTCTTCCTGAATACGGCTTTTCCATTATATCTGTGCAGGTGGTGGAAGATGGCTTAAAACTTCTTACTTGCTAGTTTTCGTTTGCAGAAATGTATTAGCCAACGTAAATGAGTTTGGGTTTCCTCTACACAAATACTGGGATGTTGCTTGGGATCTAGAATCATAAAATGCAATATTGTGAAGACACAGGGTAGCATGTGGCTGATTGGTTATTTGTGCTCCACAGAGTCCCAGGTCTTTTAGAGAGAGGGGAGTGTTTTTTGAAAAGGAACAGTTCGTATGCCAATGGAACCTAAAGTCATGTGAAACATTGCATATAGGGTTTTGTAAAAAAAAGGTAAAGGACCCCTTACAGTCGCAAATGACTCTGGGGTTGCGGCACTCATCTTGCTTTATTGGCCGAGGGAGCCAGCGTTTGTCCGCAGACAGTTTTTCCGGGTCATGCGGCCAGCATGACTAATCCACTTCTGGCGAACCAGAGCAGTGCACAGAAACACCGTTTACCTTCCCGCCAGAGCGGTACCTATTTATCTACTTACACTTTGACGTGCTTTCAAACTGCTAGGTGGGCAGGAGCTGGGACTGAACAACGGGAGCTCACTCCGTCATGGGGATTTGAACCGCCGACCTACTTGATCAGCAACCCCTAGGCTCAGTGGTTTAGACCACAGCGCCACCCGTGTCCCTACAGGGTTTTGTATCCTAGCCTTAATGTTATGCTCTGGACTAGGCTGCCTTCCTTTTCCTTTTTCAGTGCCAGCAAATATTAAGCCCTTTGGATGTGTAAGGCTTCTTTCATGTATCATTCCAGACTGAAAATGCAGCCTAAGACTTTATAATTCTATAAGCACATGACATCATAAGTAATGTGAGGCTTCTGCTGTACAGAGAGGAGACCACCTGCACACACACCAATGTAGACCCATAGACCCTTGGAAAATAATTATCTCTTCCCCTCTTTGGGAACAACTAAGCTTGCCTTTTAAACTGTAGAAATTGTTGATCCAACATTGGCCAACCAAAGTTGTATGTGTGCATTGTGTTTATGCTGAAGATCATGTTGTAAGACCACCAGGAGCAATGTTGCCTTGATTTATATTAATATGTGTGCTGTTTTGTTACAGCTATGACTTTTAGTGCACATTAATGCAATGGCTTGTTCGGTGTGCAGTAAAATATATGTATTCAAGTCAGAGCCATGAATGTTGTTAACAAATGGAAAATTAGCAGACGTTCAGGTTGGCCTTTCAAAACAGATACAGAACTCAATTGAGGGAATATTCTCATATCTAAGCAGAAAATTACCATCGTGATTGATTTTGCCGTCATTGATTTACACCTCATGAAAGGTGTAAACAGATATTAATACAAATATCCAGCACCGTTTGATTCATCATGGCTCTTGCCAACAAAATATGGAGTGTAGAGTGTGGCTGCTGTACAAGTATGAAAATATATTCAGAGCACTATATTTTCTTAGCTTTCAGAGATTAATCCTCTTACCATGTCATAAGTTTACAATGCATGTTTCTCTGCAGAAGATAGTAGTGAAGCAAGGCCTTCTGTGTCACTGAGTTGTACTGTATATCAAGTGGCCAAACTGTTGTATCAATGGCTGTTCCTCTATCCAGTTTACTTAGTTTTGGAACACAATGGGGTTCAGCATAGACACAGCCTGGTACATTCCTCATTCAGTTTGTGGCTTTGGGAGAAGGAAATGTGTGGGGTGATAAAGTAGGTCATGCTTAGCAAGGAAAAACATGAGTTGTGATCCTGGGTTCAGATGACACACAAACCAAACCTTGGTTCAATGTGGCACACAACTAAGAAAGACCAGGAAGGAGCAAACTGGCTGAAAGCATGAAATCCATAGCTGGACTTAACCATGTTGTGGAAAGCAGGCCATTATGGGGAAAGTGGAGTTCCTCCCCAAAATCAGCAACATACCTGTACTGCCCTCTTCTGTTTCTATCACATCTAGCAGGTGAGGATTGAGACATGCTCTTTCCATATATACCGCTCAATTGTCCAATTTAAGTAGGACACCCCAGAATTACAGAAGCCATTCCCAGATTCTGATTTGATCCTGGAATGTCCCCTTTTTTGGTTCCGCGCTCTGGTACAAGTCATCTGGTTCACAACAGACCAAAAAGCACTTGCTTTTAGTCTTGTGCTCCGGCATGAGTTAGCTGGCTACCACAAGACCTTGGGACCATAAAAACACGCGTCCTGATTTAGATCACCTGGATGTTGGATGTGCCATGCAAACCATTTCCCCACTCTGTTTCTCATGTTTGGCTGCTGCTAGGGTGGTGGCAGGAGGGGGTGCACAATGTATATTGCATGAAGGGCTTCTTAAGGAGTCGTGCGCAAGTGCACGTCTTCTATAACATCTATTTTGAGCATCTAAAGTAGGTCAGCAGACACAGTCAGCAACAAATAGTGTGATCTCACATTTTCATGTAATTCCACACCTGATCTTAAGCCCTGTTTTATCAGCAAAAAGGTACTGACAACGAGTCTTGCTGCAGCCTCTCCAAGGCAACTTCATAAACCCCGGCATTGCACTAGTGTTGCTGACAGATTTATCAGCCAAAATGTTTAAGACTGAAGTGCCATCTAATTAGTTACTTATATCTGTTGCCTTCCTCACTTCCTGTGTTCTGAAATGCCTAATTATATTCATGGAATTAACTCTTCATTATGATGATGCACTCTAATTAATTAGATTAGAACAATATTGCTTCCCCTTGCCCCACTAATAACTCTTCTGCACCCAGTCATTCCACAAAGAAGATAACTCTATTTGAAAAGGTTAAGGTATGTAACATTCAGTTTTCACTGTTTTCAATTTGTATTTTAAAACTGCTGCAGCCTACACTAAAATATGATAAATATTGCCCCATAGGGCAGGGGTAGCTACATGCAGATGCTTGCATTATAGCGGTGATGTTGGGTTTTTCTTTGGATGTGTGTGCGCATGGTTTTTAAAAGAAAGACATCATTGGAAGTAGGCAATTGAGAGCACCGCAGTAGGGAGTGGCTTAACCTTTTCCCTGCCTATCATTTTGCCACTCTAAATTGTCCCCAAGAGTCTTTTCAACTCCATTCTCAATCACACTCCTTTCCTAAAGCTACTTTTCTTGAACAAAACAAGGAAAGTCAAACCACCCAGCGTTAGGGCTCTAATAGGCACATTTGCACATAATGTGTATTTAGTCCCTTCCGTAATTCATCGTAAGTTATGTTTTCAGGGTCTAACACATAACAATGCTTCTGACACATCCTCACAAGGGAGGAAGTGCTCTTTGGTGGATGAGGCGGTAGCTTCCGGCCAATCATTTAACTTGGTGATGGAGGATGCTGCTTTCACCTTCCTCCACTTGGGGAATGAACCTAAAATTGGAAGAGAACTACCATCATTAATCATATTGCCTTAACATCTTTTCTACATACTGTCAAGAGAGGTGCTGTTTGCCATAAGATGTAGAGATGGTGTCTAAATGCTTGTGTGATGTAACCTAACAGACTACAGATGCCTCTGTAAATGGTACAGATGTCTTCACAGCTGAATAGTCTTTTAAACTAATTTTAAACCCAGAAGCTGGACCACAGGCACTGAAGAACCATGAGCAGAGTAACATGCCCTTCTAACTCTCCTCTCATGGCAGAAAGGGTGTTACGTTCACAAGATCAGTTACTGAGTTTTGATGAACTTCAAAATGGCCTCACAGAAGCCTGTGAAATGAGGGCTCCTTCTCTCTGGCCTCTACAAGTGGAGATGCATGAAGGATTTGCAGATCCCAATGATTTCCTTTGGATTGGACTCAGCTTATTTTTCAGACATTAATATTAGCATTTATCCCAGAATACTATTCAGACCTGATCCAGAAAATAAATTATTCATATGGGGTATACCCAACCCAATCTGGGCCTATACATTGCAATGATAATATAGCAGACCAGTCTGTGATGTTCTAGATGAAAGACTAGTGGATCTGTTAGATCTCTGAAAACATATTATGTGAATACTTACAATTTTATAACACTATTGAGAGGAATGCCAAGTTTCCCAGAAAATGCTGAGTTTAGTGGGGAGTGTAAGTTGTCCTGACCATTAAATATGCTCACAATGGGATGTAAAAAGCAATACTCTGAGGATGAGATCATATTTCAAGTTGTTTTTTTTTACAGTGGTCAGTGGTTTGAACAAGTTAGTCCCTTCAGTCTTACAAAATCTAAATCTCCACAGAAAAAAGGGAAAATATCTCTGACTCAGAAGAGGAATTTTTAATTTATTATTTTTTCAGCACCTTACAGTTAAATTTCTCATTAATCAATGACAAAAACACCCACACTCATCTTAAAAAGGATGTATAGTTGTTCTTTAATTCTGTTTTATTTGATCATCTTCTCTTTTAGGCCTTTTTTTGGGGGGGGGGATCTTATTCATATACTATTCCCTGAAGTTCTATCACTTCTATTTAACAAAACAGAATGCTTGCTCTTTGTTGAAGAAAAGAAATAAATATAAAAGAACCAGCATTTTTATTAGCACATGCAGTTAAAATTCCATTCAGTCACCAGTCTTACTAAGCATCAGGAAAGTATTCATTTAGTTCAATTTTTGCAGTGCATGAACCTAACTCAATGCCCCCCAACTTGCTTGTGAATTGGAAGAGCTCCCAGGCAGATTACATACTCCACTGGATTTTGTGATGCAATTTTGGTATGCAAAAACTGCACACAACAAGTGGCATCCCACTAACTTGTTTTAGTCAAAGCAAGGATTTCCATTTGTGCAATAGCTCCCTCACCCCTCACCCCATATAGAATAACAGAGTTGGGCAAGACCTTGAAGGTAATCTGATCCAACTTCCCTTTCATTTTAGCCAATCAAGGAAGAGCATAGACAGTGGAAGAACAATGTGGCACTCCTACTCTACAAAGAGAAGGCAACCAGACCACAGCTTGAAACATACTTCAACACTGGCAAAAGGACAGCATCCTTCATCACACCAACTGGGTACTGGACAGGTTGTAAGGAGTGCCATGAATATTTCCAGCGGCCAGGCCCTGAGCACAGTGAAGAGTTGCAGAACCAAGCCCTTGCTGTGTTTGTCTTGGGGGAGTCGGGTGTAGCCAGATCAGGAGATGTGCAGCACCTGAAGGCAAACCCCAGATATAAGGCCAGCATTGTGCCCCTGGTTCTTTGCCACAACAACGTGGTTTATACCCTGCTGTTGCCAGTTCCTGTTTTAGCTCCTGATGCTGATCCAATTCCTGATCCTGGTCCAGTTCCTGATCCTGCTTCCACACTCCTGTCTTTGCTCCAGTTCCTTCTCCTGTTCCTGTGTTCCACTGAGTTTCCGTCCTCCATTGAACTGCTACCATTGTTACCATCCATACCCTGGTCCTGGCATGTCAGGTCTGGACTGCTGTTGCCTATGATCCGGACCATGACACAGGTCAAATGGCAATCACAGCTCAGTCCTCTTGCTCACTGCTCTGCCTTAGGAGGATGAGAATGGTCAGTGTGGTGGGTCATGGGAAGGGCTCCTGGTGTTTCCCCTACCAGTTGACATTGGTTGCCTGAAATAGCTGGTTCATTCTACCTCATGATAGAGCTGGTCCATTCCACTGTTTCTATTGTTGAAATGTATATAAAAGGGCAACATTTGCATGGGGACAAATGATTTAACTGCTACTCCACGCATAGTTTTGACATCTCACATTCTGAAGAAGACTCTTCCCTTCAATCCACTGGTAAAACGATTGGATCTGGGCTTAGAGGAGAATCATAATGTGGCCTCTAGTGGGTCATTGTGCTCAACTGGTGGTTAAAAAAAAAACAACCCCCACAAGCACAGGAAACTGGCAGGTCATATAAATAGAAAAGTTGTCTACAGAAATTTTCTCAGGACAGCTAATTATTTTACAGTGAAAATAATGAACAAGGTGCCAATGTTCACGAACTCCCCCAGGAATACTTAACGCTGACAGTTTCTCAGTCTCAGGGATGAAAATGCATTCAAAAATGTTAAAGACTGCACGTCCCAGATTTTCAGAGATGTGTGAAGAAGATTCTGCCGAGAAGCACAGGAATTGCTAGTGCCTTTGAAAGTTTTCTGAATGCCATCTCCACCAGCTGAAAATCCCACAGGCCCAGGAATACACAGTGTTTGCTAGAGAGGGTAGATAGCATCAGCTTTCCATATCTTGCCTCTCAGTACCTCACAAAGCAAATCCTTTTAGAAGTCCTTGCTATGCAGCCCGGCTTGGTGAAAGGCCAATCAAAACACATAATATGGCTTAATTTCTCTTTTGCAGAAGTGCAATCAGCTTCCTATAACAAGCTCTAGTGCTTGCAAAATGTACTTAAGATCAGAGGCGGCATATTCAATTTAGAACGTGCTTTGGCACTTCCAAATTCTTTCCCCCATTTGATAGAACTGGCACACGTACAAGACTTTTCAACAGCATTCGCCTGATGCTAGAGAATCTTAAGCGCCACCCTGTTCAAGGCCTGCATAAACAGGGTCAGATTTACATCTATTCATTCATTTTCAATGCACTGGAATTGCTCTCAGGACTTTAGGGCCATCTTTTTAGATGTTTTACAGGAGTGAAGATGAATTTTGCTCCTTCTGCTTGCCTCCCCAGTAAACATACCACGTTTTTATGATGGTTGAAGAAACTCAGAGCTCCAAGCTCTGTTTTTATATTAAATATCTGTCTCTAGTATACCAGTGAACTGAATAATTCATTGTATTAATCTTGCGCTCCCTCCCTCTCAGCTGCCTGTCTGCTGCTACTTCCTCTTCCTCATTCATGTATTAATTTATTTATTTTTTAAGCCTCAGCACTGGATGCTCAAAATGTACAACATCCTCCCATTCCTTAGGTGGAAGTGATACAACTTTATTCTGTCTGGGAGCCAAACTATGTGCTGCAGCTTTGTGCCTGTGGTCACAATGACACCTTTGAGATATTGCCTGGTGCCCATGAAGATCCGCTCGCTGTTCCTTTGATAATGGGGTAGTGAGAGTGGTTCAGTGTTTATGCCTTGAAAAGAGCTAAAGAGGAAATTTGAAGAGTTACACTCTTTCCCACTTCCTCTTTCAGGTCTACATGCTTTTCAAGATCTGACATTCCCAGATTCCTTGGGACAATGGTACGTATGGGAGTCCTCACATAAGATATCTCTCTTGCTCAGTGTCTCCCCCTGCCAAAGTTGTCACAATGATACCTACTAGGGCTGCGCATGGACTTCCTGTAGCTCCAGTCTGCGACCTTCAGATCAGGTTGATTTGCACCATGCTGCCCTAGAGGCCACCCACCCCACCCTGGACCCATCCCTGAATTTTATGGTATCAAAACAGGGGTTAGGTTGTTATGCCTGATAGGACTGCCATATTTTTAAGAGCAAAAAATGAGAACACATTTGCTGACTTCTACTTTTAACTATGGATCACGATGATGACTGTACCCATGAAAAAGAAGAAAAAGAAGTCCTGGAAAAAGAGGACATATGGGAACCCTCATAAGCAAGTTTAGTGGCATCTCTTTAATGTCAAAGTTTGATGAGCTGAAGTGATTTGCTGTGTTCCAACAGTAAGGCCATTTGGGTAGTGGACTCTTCTTTATCAGATTTCGTTATCCGGTTTTATTTATTTTATTTTCCACATCCATGCAACTCTGTGTCAGAACAAATCTGTTTAACTACTATGATTATTAAAATAGGGCAGACTTCTTATCTAAATGTTTCAGATGTCACTTGGGTGCATCAAATCAATGTCACCCAGGTCTTATGATGAAACAGTACTCTCGTTATTCAGCAATTTTAGTTTCTTCTGCCCCCTCCAGAGGGTTGGGTTTTTGCTTTGTTTTTTGCTTTATTTTTTATTCTTCACTGCAAACCATATGGGCTCCTTCATCTATGGAGATTAAAACTGAATCTTTGGGGGCACGTTCATCATTGTTCGCAGGAGTTAAAATTGTCACTGTTTTATATCATATCTGAAAAGCCTCTGTGACATAAATATCAGACATTCTGCACCTGAAAGTTTCCAGATTAAGTTCACCCAAGTTAATCTTTCTATGAAAGCTGACCCATTCCCAGGTAATGATAACCACATGTTCATCATGCAATTAAAAACGGGCTGCCCTGAGGCTAGGAGGACAAAATGCATTGGAGTTAAATGCCTGTGAACTCCCAAATCCTGGGAATAGCCTGCAAATTATGACAGTTCAACACAGTATATGTCGAATTGTTTAATTCCCAACTATAACCATCATTAAGCCATACACAGGGCTTATTTTCAAGCTTTTCACATTAACCATGAGGACAAAAAACTGAAACTTATATAAATACATGACTTGGTGTGCTGTGGGTTAAAACAGGCAATGCATGGCCCAGATTCACCATTAAACTAAGTACAATACCAGGTCCTATTGGGTCTTAGCTAAATGGGATCTGTGTGGTCAGATGGGTAATCATCTACAAGTTTTCCAGTGGAGACTGTGGAATGCAGTTCAGAGATGTTAAAGAGAAGAAGAAGGCTGTTCAAAGATCCTTCCCTGCTGAGTGGATGAATGGAGGAAGAGTCCCTCATCCTAGCAGTGCTGTTCAAGGCAGTAATTGTGCTGATCATTAGTTCAGTAATGCACAGCTTGCACACCCCTGGATATGCCCTCCTTCACACTCCTTTATATGCTTAATAGTAGAAAGCCATGAGTAGAAACTTATTTCACATCATGTATTCTCCTGTTCCCAGCATTGGACAATGGGGCCTGTTTCCTTCATCAGAAGACAATTGCCTTTGCTGTCAAGGGAGAATCCAGAAGGCTTGTGGCTGTCTATCAGGTGAAGTAGAACACCTTGGGCATCCAAAGCTAAGTACTTGTAAGCCCTACTAATTTCAAATGGAAAGAGTTAGGCCCAAGGTTAATTTTTTTGATGAAATCAATGGGACTTGGATCTGTTTCACAATATAGATTAGGCTCATCAACTTGCACTTGTGCAAGGCAAGTGTTCCTGAGGAGATTCTCCTTGCACTTGAAAAAAGTCACCCACTGCAGCCAACAGAAGGATATTTTCAAGGCTAATTGTGGTGCATCGAGTGGTTTTAAGGTTGGTCCCATCTGGACAGAGTTAACTCTCCCTTCCCATCACTGATCCTGCCACTGAAAACACTTCCCATTCCACAGTTAGCATTGAAAGAAGCTTTGTACAATAGAATACTTTTCCAAGGCTCTGGAGGGGAGGCAGTTTAGGGGAGTCATCGCTGGGGAAGGAACCCATTCCTTCTCACCTATGACCCCACTTGAAAACCAGTGTCATGAGACCTCTGAATACCACTTGCTGAAGAGCACATTGGGAAGAGCACTGTTGCAGTCATGTCCTGCTTACAGGCTTCCCATAGGCATCTGGTTGGCCACTGTGAGAACAGGATGCTGGACAAGATTGGTCCAATCCAGCAGGGCTCTGGTATTCTGATGGGTCCAGAATCCAGCCATATCACAATGCTTGTTAAAAAAGAAAAAAGAAAACCCTTCATATAGTTGCTCCCCTTTTCATTAGCTCTTGGTAGCATCTGGGTATCTGTATAATCCATTCCGCATCCAACAACTTCCGATAACACATGCAGCCTAAGCATGTAAACATTTAACTGGGCATTGAGAATTTAAAATGAATATTACTGCTGATCTACATTTTTGGTTTACAATGGCCCACCTTGTTTGATAATTGCTATTTTCTAATTATGATTTAGATAACAAAGCAGAAACCAATGTACTGTGAAATTGCAAAGATTTTTCATGTACACAATGAGAAAGAGTTGGACTGCCAATATTTTCTTTTCTTTTCTAAAAAATGAACATGCCAAAGGATATTGAGAGGAAATAAAGTCATCATGTATATCAATTCTTCATATTCACTAGGTAGTAAAATATGCAAATATTTAGGCTGCAGTACTATATCTTACTACTATCCAGGAATAAGCCCATTGAATTCAATATTCAGTAGACATATGAAGAATTGTGCTAAAAATTTGTTCATCTCAGATTAAAGCACATACCAGAAATTAAGGGTTGTGCAATTAAAGTGGATTAAAGTTCCCTTTTGCTCTAGCACAGAGATCGAAAACCTGTGGCTCTCCAGATGTTGATTAGCAAATCTAATGCTATTCTAGGCTGCATCAACAGAAGTATACTGTCACACTCAAGGGAAGTAAAGTATTATGTCTTGGTCAGTCCACGTCTGGAATACTGTGTCCCATTCTGGACACCACAATTTAAGAAGAATAGTGATGAGCTGGAACATGTTCAGAGGAGGGCGACCAAGATAATCAACTCTCTGGAAACAAAGCCTTATAAAGAATGATTGAAGGAGTTGGGTGTGTTTACCCTGGATAAGAGGAGACTGAGAGGAGATATGATAGCCATCTTCAGATATCTAAAAGGCTGCCACATGGAGGATGGAGCAAGCGTGTTTTCTCCTGCTGTGGAAGGTAGGATCAGAAACCAATGGCTTCAACCTACAATAAAGGAGATTCTGACTAAAAATTCTGATATTGAGCTGTTTGACAGTGGAACAGACTCCCTCAGGAGGTGGTGGACTCTCCTTCATTGGATGTTTTTAAGCAGAGGTTGGATGGCCATATGTCATGGATGCTTTAGTTAAGATTCCTGCCCTCTACAGTTCTATGATTCTGTGTTGCTGGAAGTTGTAGTCTAGCAACATCTGGAGGGCCACAAGAAGGTGACAGGGAAATGCCCTGGAAAGTGTAGGGTGAATGAATGATTAAAAGGAAGAAGTATAAACACCCTGTAAGCAAATCACAATTGATGCTCATTGTCCAACTTCCAAACAAATCAGAACAAATGCTCAATAAAGCCTGGACATAGTTTAAACTAAATAGGATTACAATAAATAGTCCACACTGGGAAGAACATGAAAATTGTACTTCCACAACACACACAAAAACTGAAACTTGATATATTCATAGTCCAACATACATTGATAATAAGAACATTCTGTACAGGGATTAATTTTACAACTGTGTCTCGAAACCTGGAAGATTAATTCTGCATCAAAATTTCATACAAGCCCTTACACACAAAACCATGAAAGGTTTCCTGAACATGTGAGAGAGAAGCAACCTCTTGCTCCCCTCTTCCATAACAGATTATGAAGGAAAATGAATCCCTTTTACTGTCCTCAACAAAAGGTCCCTGGACCTATTCATCTGCAATTTGGCAGGCACAATCCACTCTGGAGAGGCTCCTGTGCCTGTAAATGTCATCTATGTGGGCCAAAAGCAGGGAAAGTTATAGCCATATTTAGATTCCCCATTATGGTAAATGGGGAACACAGGCCTTTGTTTTCGACAGACTGGTTCAGAACCTGAACTGCAGAGAGCACAGAGTGACTCAGAAAGAGATCTGCATATTTTAAAGCACAGATACAGAAAAAAAGTGGACCTTGTAGCCCATACGTACATACCCCTAGTATTTACTGTTACCTTGTATAAATATTTGAGCTGACATCATCTTGGCGATGTTACAAGCCATATTTAGTCAATCAATGACCCAAACTTCTCTGCCCATCTCTAGTGTTTCCCTTGTCAATAATGTGCTGGATTCCAAGATAAGTTAACTTAAGGAATTTTACAGAAGGAAAATTTCTAGTCCTGTCTCTGCTTCCTGCAGGCACACACCCTTGATTTTGGGTAATTATCCATTCTCGCACCCCAAGTCCCATCTTGTTTTCACAGTAAGTGCCACACTTTTAACATCTGGCAGGAAAATGGTGCCGGTACTGCATACCCCTGAGTACCCGCAGAAGAAAAAACACTGCAGGCATCTCCCATTGTTAAGAAGGACTGCTTACATCCACAGACATTTTTTAGAGGTGCAGGTAGCTGTGAACTTCCTTAACTTATTCTTGGATCCAGGCCAATGACTCTTACAGGAACCTCCATCACAAGCTTTTTCATGCACCTTGCAACTTTTAACCATTATTCTTCCACTATTAAAAAGACTGTAAAATTCAAGGTTACATTTTTAGTTTTATTCTCTGGATATAGGCATAAGTACTGGCAATATAAAATATATCTCATATATTTTATTATTATTATATATACACCTATAAGACTATAACAGTTTGGGTGTGATTCACAGTTTCAATATATAATTATTAATATAATATCTTCACCCTTCAGTTTTCTTTACACCTTGTTCCATTATTCAATCACGGAGAATGTAAGTTAATTGAATTAGATATTGAATTTGTTCAGTATAGTGAATTCCTTATATTTCAGCTGTGTAGGAACCTGTAAGCAAGTAATCAGCACTAACACAATTTTGACTTTGCAATTGGGTTGAGGACATTTCTTCCATTATCGTTAGAGCTCCTGGAATTATTTAGATGAAACAATCATCAAGCTGTCCAACCCCCTTTGCATAGTAATAACAATTTATGTTTAAGCTCCTTTTAGATCAACAGCATGCATAGATCATCCTTCTTATACTCAGCTAAGAGGTGGGGAAAACTGGTCACCGCTGTTATTCTCTTACTTTTGATAAGCCTTCCACAACTTAGTGTCCTCTAGAGGTTTTTCGCTACAACTCCCATCAACCCCTGCCAGCACATGCATCTGGAGGGCACCAGGTTGAGGAAGGTTATTGTAGATTACCATTAATTTCTAAGCAAAGTAATGTTGTCAGAGGTACTCCCAGAGGTGTAGCACTACTATAAAACAGAAAAGTAGTTTGAGCACAATCCTTGGGGGGGGGGACCTTTATCAGCCCAAGGGGAACATTCCCTTCAGGGAAACCTTCGGGGAGGGTCACATGTAGCATTCCCATATTTTAAAAAGTGAAAATCCAGACAGAAAAGTTATTGAGCTTTTTTAGGGAGGGGCAAAGTTGTTAAGCTTTTGGGGGGGCAAGTTTGTTGAAAAACATTGAAGTTTTTGAGCTATTTATAAGGGAAATGCAACACTGCCAGCATGGGTTGCCATATGTCCAGATTTTCCCGATTTCTGTCCAGACACTGTTTCCGATGGCCAGTTGTCGGCTATGTCCAGGAAATTTTGGGTGTATGGCAACTGTAGTCACATGCCAATGGTGGGTGGGGGAAGAGGCCAGACTGGGTGGAGCAATGAGTATGTATTTTACCTTTGTACAGTAGTCCAATTTCTACACACACACACACACACACACACACACACACATCATCTATCCAGGCAAGCAATAGCCATTCACATGCAAAGGAGTATGTGTTTTATGTCTGAAATCTTCTCCAAAAATCTGGTTGACCACTTTTCCCTTGGGATATTGTAATGATATATAAACATGACCATCTTAGCACCAGTTAACTTCTTATGAGAAGGAGGTCCATGGAGTTAGGCCCACAATACAGAAGTCACAACTCCTCACTGACCTGACTCATGCTTCTAACCCATGCTTCTGGAAGCACTACGTGCTCCCACATTTACTGCCCATGTAGAGCATATGCCTGAAATGTTCTATGGTGATACTGAGAACAGATGTAGCTAAGAACATGATCTAGAAGCTGTGGGAAGCCTTCTGTCAAGTTAGCCTCAATGTAAGTCTCAACAGTCTCAATCAAGGTGTCAGCTCCTAGCATTACCCCTTTGTCTCCCAAAATATGGAGAGAATAATACATGTCTTACAAAGCTTTTGTAGGTTTCAAACACTCCACAACTGCTACTGGGGTAGAGCAAAGAGCCCCTCTTCCATATGGTGCAGCAATAAAAGGACTGCCCATCATTTGTAGTGCTCCTTTAGACATGAGCCCAGGAAGACCGAATGGCAGAGTCAGATTTGTTCATTTTAATGACAGTGTGCTACTTAGGCCCACTTATGAATAAGTTCATATATAACAGTCCTGCAGTGGGTTGATCGTTCCGTTAGTTGTTTCAATAACTCAGTACATATTGCAGGCCAAGTGGCAGAACTGAAGGAACAATATGGTAAATTATTTTAAATTCTCCTTGCACCCCTTCCAATCTAACAGCAATCTGCAGTCTTTATAAGTTCATTTCCCATGCAGTAGAATTAATGAACTGTATTAAAATGCACTGTGTGGATCTGCTCTTTAATGGATAACTTAACTCTCGTATATGGATTATAAAGAGTAGCAAAGAAACCAAAGCTTTCATGGGGAGCCCTAACAAGGGAAGCGAGAGACAGAAATGGGGATGTAGAGAAGGCCTGTCTAGGAATCTCAATATTCTCTATGATTTGGTTAGTCTACCTACATATGCCTCCAGCTAGCTTTGATGAGATTTAGAATCATGGAATCATAGAATTGCAGAGTTGGAAGAGATCACAAGGATCATCTAATCCAATGCCCTACGATGCAGGAATCTTTTGCCCAATGTAGGGCTTGAACCCACGACGCTGAGATTAAGAGTCTCACGCTCTACCAACTGAGCTATCCCAGAGCTGACTAAGCTATTCCAATTAGTAATATAGAATTTATATTTGCTTTGTTTTTTTAAAAAAAATATTTATTCTTTCCCCACATTGTTCTGCTCTTTAGCCAATACGTGAACAGTTCATTAATTAGGTGTTCAGCTTGTGTTCATGACACACCTAATCGTATTTTAAATACTGGATGTGGAGTCTTCCTTCATATGACTTTTACTTGCATTATTGATGGTGTTAGTATATGAATGGGAAAACAAAAGGACGACAGCCAATTTGGCTTCAAGCTTAATGAGAGCATGTACTCAGTTGGGAAAGGCGCCTGCCAAATGGCAGGGGTGCATAACAGTGCTAAGAAGCAAAGAACCGAGGCAGGACAACTTTTAAGCTCGGATCGCAAGGCCTTGCCAAGGATTTGCAGCTTGGAATTATAACTGAGAATGCTTCTGTACGAAAGCTAATTCCATTATCATGTCCCTTGTTCTCCTTGGATTGTTAGATCATACCACATATGCACTGGCGGTGTAGGCAATAATTTTCAAATGAAAGACCACAAACATGTACCAAAAAGGAAATCCTTCTGCTTTATCCCTTTTCATTTGTGCTTCCCTCTGGTCCTGATATCTTAATAGATATGAGACTATTTGCTGTCTCTTCAAGAATAAATAGATTGCTCTAATTTGTCATTTAATTAGTTCCTCAGATGTTTGCTGGAGATTGCAACTGTTTAGGAAGCCAGTCATGTGTGAGTGAGTGTGAGCAGGTAAGTGTGTGAGGGGAGATATCGGGTCTTGCCTACAGCAATCAATATGTTTGGTTTGTTGTTGTGATAGCAAAATAGCATAAGTTATTTTTTATGGGATTTCCTTACTGGAATTCATACAGTTAATCAGCATTGATTTTTGCAGGAGCTGTCAGGATGATAATTCCTGGTGTGGAAAAGAACCTTTAAATAAAATAGGGGTGAAATAATTACTAATGTCAATAGGGAAGAATGCCTGACCTGTGGAAGAGCTCATGAGATGTAGATATTTTGATCTCTAGGCCAAACTTCAGATCTAGTTTATGTTAGAGGTGACTCATCTGTAAATGCATTGTGAAGAGTTTTTGCACGGACTATTTGCAGATAGCAATAGCAATAGGCCTGTATTCAGTGATGATTCTTGCTTCTGTTATTGATGCCCACCTCCCAAAATCTGCTCCTGAGTGTTGGGGCCCTCTGGAACACACACTCTCTCTCTCTATATATATATATATAATTTTTTTATTAATTTTCAATTTCTAAAATCCAGTAACAGTCACATTTTATCAATGTCAAATACTTCCCATGTGCTTGGTTTCGGGGTGCAAAGTTCTTATTTCTTCCTGCTTCAAAAATCTTGTTTAATCCAATTACATTCAGTCCTGATCTTAGTCCCTTATTAACAGCTACAGAGTTCTTAACTTCCATTTGTAACACATGTAATAAATTGGGGCCCTCTGGAACTATATGGGATATCACACAGAGGGCTGAAGTAGGTAAAGGGATTGGTGAAAATCAGGGGTCTCACTTTATACAGCAGAAGCAGTGTCTACCGCTGCAAGAAAACCATTGTGAAGGTTTCTTCACAAATTCCCCTCCAAGACACAGGGCAGCAGAGGGTATGTATGAGTGAAGGAATACTTGTTTGGGTTCAGAACTTAGCTATAAAAGTTTGGAAGGTGACTAGCAGCGTTTCAGCAGGACTTATACATCACGTTTCTTTGAGATACAAAGGGCATGGTAGGGAAGGAGGGAGGGAATCACTGGAAACTGACTAGCTAGTTGGCCTGATGTTATTATGAAGAACTGCTACAGACTTAGCAATCAACATGGACTTGTGGAATCAGAATTGTAGAATTGGGGGAGACCCTGTCCTTTAAGGAGAAACAGCTACAGAAGGGTCCAGGACATGTGTGTGTTTGTGTGTGTGGGAGAAGGGGACGACAGAGGATGAGATGGTTGGATAGTGTTCTCGAAGCTACCAGCATGAGTTTGACTAAACTGCGGGAGGCAGTGGAAGACAAAAGTGCCTGGCGTGCTCTGGTCCATGGGGTCACGAAGAGTCGGACATGACTAAATGACTAAACAACAACAACAAAATTATGTGTGTTAATAGCAGTGCTTTTTTCTGGGGGGACGCATACCCCTAAACATTTTGTGAATCTTTGTACTTTTGTCCATTTAGTGTATTTATTTTTCCTGATTTGAACTATAAAATGGTGATTTTCTTGAGTCAAAATGAGAGTACCCCTAAACATTTTTCTAAAGAAAAAAAATCACTGGTTACTAGTATTGTTATATATTAATTAATATTTTTTTCTGTTTTACAATGTAAAGTACTCATTTTTACATTCTTAAGATATAAGGATGGTTTATTTTGCATATCATAAATTCCTGAATGTTTTAGAAAAACTATCCCATTCAGTAATCCATTATTACATCCATCAAAACTTGTTTACACTGTTGAATTTAACTTAATGCTGCCAGCGTTTTCAGCTGTACAGTAACTTCACATATATTCAATAAATGTTTTCCAATCTTCTCTAAACATATGTTCTTCTTTTTCTCTTATTCTATATGTTAAATCTGCAAGCTGTGCGTATTCTGTCAATTTAAGTTGTCATTCTTCTTTGGTTGGGACCTCACTTGTTTTCCATTTGGGGGGCTAACAAAACGCTGGCCACAATAGTGGCATACATAAATAACTTTTTCTGACATGTGGGAATTTCAGTCTGAATTATTCCCAACGTTACTAGTATTGTTAAGGTGTGCCAACATACCTAATCAGATGGAAATACCTATTGAAGATATTTTCTTCCCAACTCCTGCCAATGTGGTGTAGTGGTTAAGAGCGGTGGTCTCGTAATCTGGGGAACCGGGTTCGCGTCTCCGCTCCTCCACATGCAGCTGCTGGGTGACCTTGGGCCAGTCACACTTCTGTGAAGTCTCTCAGCCCCACTCACCTCACAGAGTGTTTGTTGTGGGGGAGGAAGGGAAAGGAGAATGTTAGCCGCTTTGAGACTCCTTAAAGGGAGTGAAAGGCGGGATATCAAATCCAAACTCTTCTTCTTCTTCTTCTTCCTCTACTGATAAGCATTCGAGATTGCTTTAAACAAATCAATAATGGCCAAGGCATAAAAATATGTTATTAACAAAGCAATCCACAAGATTTGGTACCAGAAAAGCATAGGTTCAAAGGGTGGGGAAGTCCTCCTAACCATCATATCTCTATCTCAGTTGCATGTTTGGAATCTGCATACACTGGCAGCTCCATCACTCACTGATCCATTGCTCAGCTTTGCCTGCCCATACCTTTGATTGTAGCAAACACAGGACTTGTATGGGTCATGCAGCCCACATAGCTGGCACTTGTATTTTGAAGGTATCTGGTCTGCTTGGTTCCCATACAGGAACAAAGGAAGCTGCCTTAGACCAGTGGCTAATCAATGCTTAGCACTATGTAAATTGGCCAGGAGTTGATCTCCAGGTATTTTGACAGAGGTCTCTCCCAGCCCAAGAGATAGAAGAGACCGAAACTTTGGATCATCTGCATTCAAAACATAGGGGTCTACCACTGAGCTATGACCTACTTCTGGCTTTTCTTGCCCACACTAAACTATGAGCCCTGGGATCTGCCAGCTTGATTGATTGACTGATTATTTATTTATTTATTTATTTAGCCGCACCAGTGATAGTCACACAAAACAAATTGGCAGGCAAAAAGCCACCAGCAGCTCTGAACTAGACTGGTGAGAAGCAACCTTCCTGCATAATAATGGCAATCTGCTGGAGTTTCCCAGCCATCAGTGAGGGTCCCTAAAGACCATTTGTACTTCAGAGCATTAATATTCATTAGGTGTAACACCATATGTTACACAGCAGGATACACTGCCAGCAGACTGTTTGTCATCAAGCCAGATTTAATAAAGCATTGTAAAGCAAACATTACGATGATAAATACAAAATGACAGATAATTAAGGGAATCCTAATTGCCACTTTCCCATAATAACATTTATTTGGTATGAATGCCTCTTGTGAAAGTACCTTCCTTGTTTACCTTTTTTCCTGCATCTTTTGTGGCTGGGTGGGATAAGGGAATCCAGAACTTATAGGATTTTAAACCCCTAAGCCCCATTTGAATACAATCAAGGAATTGTGTGTAAGATGCCTAGAGTTACTCTTCCCCAATGTTAGTAAGTAGTCAGAAAAGTGGAAATCCTCTGCAAGTGTGTTTGTTTGTGTGTGTGTGTGCAGAGGGTGCTAATTGGACATGACTGGTTTTAATATGCTTGAAGTGATATTGACCCCGGTGGGGAAAAAATATCTCATATGTTAGAATGTGTTCTTCTGAAGCTTGATTTCAATTGTAAAGGTTTGCTATAGTTGAAAAAGTTTGCATAGGAAGAATGGAAGATAGACCTATGGAATGTGTCATCTTCTCCTCCAGGATCCATTTTGTCCCCTTCAGGCTGACTACATACAAGGAAACTTTCAGATACGAGCTGAGGCAATCCTTTTTCTGGCTATTGGAGTCTAGGCAGAGTCCTTTCTTAGCCTTCTCTCAGCTCTTCTTCTCTTCTCTACCTTTAATCTTCTCCAGCCATCACTCAGCCTCCTTCATCCCTCCCCAATCTAGAATGTTCATGTTTACCTCAGAGAGAGACAAGAACCTCTATTTGCCATGCTCAGAAAGGAGCATGAAGAACAGCCAAAATAGAGTGTTTTTCTGAAGTGTTACAGAGCAGACCATGAGGTCAAGTGTTCCCTTCCTTCTCCACTTTTCTTCCCACAAAGAAGTTACGATACGACCAAATGTTCCTCCCCAGGATTATTTGGATATGTGATCCCTTCACTGGCTCCATAATTCAGCTGGCCTATGCTGACATTTCTCCCCACACTTCTACATTCTGCGTTGGGTGGAAGAGGCCAATCTGGCCCCAGTCAAAGGTTGAAGTAGCACCACTGTCCATCTTGAAGAGGAGGAGGAGCTGAGGGCATGTAGAAAAGGAAGCTGTAGCATGCGCCAGAGAAGTGAAGATTGGCAGGACTCCCCACTTCAGCCAGCATTCAATTTACTGGTATGCTTCACAGTCCAGTTCTGAAAATGGGCTGATGGCTGTAAAAGTGCAGCAGATCATGTCCGGATCATCCTAGGCAATATATGCCTCTTTAGCATTTCACCCACTAAAGTTTTGGCCTATGTTGATGCCTTAAAACCAGATGTTTCTGGACTATGACTCCTATTGGTTATGCTGGCTGGGGCTGATGGGATTTTGTGTCCATCAACATCTGGAGAGCCACAGGCCTCCTGGCCCTGCCCTAAGTGCCATGTTCCAGTAATCTTTTGGGAATTAAACAAAGACAATCTCCATGGATGTTCTTTACGAAGAACAGACTAACACATCTGAAGGGGGGGAGTAAGCATTTAAAATATACGACACTGGGAAAGCAAACACTGCGAAACATATTGTATGACAAGAGCTATTGAGCATCTCCTGCCAAAAAATAAATAACCACAAAATTATTGCAGCTTCCCCTTCTCCTGCTTGGATACATATCCTGGTGATGTATATCTGAATATTCCTTTAGCCTGTCTTATGTTTCAGAGCACTCTCTCTCTTTTTCTCTCTCTAATCACAAACCACGTTTCTTAGATTTCAGTATTCTACTTCTAATACGTTCCATGTATGCAGCCCTTTGTATCAAATTCCCTTCTGTTCTTCTTTGCCTTTGTGATATTGCTAAGTCTGCTGCAGAAGGTGGTTCATAGCAGGGCAGAGCCAAGACAGAAGGAAGATTTATGCCCTCAGGTGAGGGACCAAAGAAGGGAACACAAAGACAATGCTAACCACAGCACCACTTACACATCACTTAAGTGTAGGGCAAAGTTCCCAAAGAAGGAAATCCCAGCCTAGGTGCAGCCACTAAAATGTACATACAAACTAAACTTAAGAAGAGCCTGACGGACCAGGCCAATGGCCCATCTAGTCCAGCATCCTAGCCTCACAGTGACCAATCAGATGCCTGTAGGAAAACCCAAAAGTACTCTCCACTCCTGTGGATTTCAGCAACTGGTATTCAGGAGCCTTCCTTTCTCCAAATGTGAAGGCAGAGCATAGCCATCATGGCTGGTTGCTGTCGAAAGCTCTCTCTTGCATGAACCCTCTTTTAAACTTATCTAGGCTGGTGGCCATCACTGCCTCCAGTGACGGTGAGTTCCAGAGTTTAACTATGTGCTGCATGAATAAGTACTTTCTTTTATTCTGTCCTGGGTCATCCAATATTGCCTATAGTGTTATGAGAGCAGGAGAAAAGCTTTTCTCTATCCTCTTTCTCCATGCTATGCATACTTTTAGAAACTTCTACCATGTCACCCAAATAGGTTTAACTTGCTGTCTCTCCTCTTATAATGTCAGTCAGGCACATCTTGCATTTGATCTCACTGCATTATACTTTAATGATTTTTATCCAGAGAAAAAGCACCACTCCTTCTGTTCATATTCCTATATACATAGTCAGTCCAAGCCGTGGAAAATATACTTGGGTTGTCCAAACAATGGGTGCTGTATTTAACTAGGACTAACATCAGGGGTGGGGAAGCTTTTTTGGACTAGGGGCCACAGTGCCATCTGGGAGCCACATACCATGGGCAAAAGTGGGCAAAGCAATGGATACACATTTTACTTGTGTACAGTATGCTAGTTTTTAGACTCGTTCACACACCTCTGTAGCCTCCATTCAGGCAAGCAAAAGGGGTTACAAAGGACACATTCCAGTTAGGCTAAAACAAGGAGGACACTAAGCAAGGCTGGAGAGGGTATGGCCTGGGGGAAAGATGGTGCATGTCCTAAGGAGAATTTCAATGGCCAAACAGAGAGGCTTGGAGGGTTGCATTTGTTCCCTGAGCCTGGGGCACCTAACCCATGACCCACATGCATGGGGAATGCACATATGTCACAGTGATTCCATTTTGTGGTGTACAAATCTGGCATCAGATTGGAATAATATTCTCACTCCACTGAAAATGTTGCAGCCTCCCAAAAGCAAAGCGTCATCTTCCCTGCCAACTTATGCTCTAAACTGTATGGAATTTTTGGAAAGACACCCCCCCCACACACACACCTGTTTCTTATGCCAGCACTAGAAGCAAGCAGTTTATGCAGACAGAATGTCATTCGAATGTTGATCTTGTCTGTGCAATAGTTTCTTTCTTCTGGGTACAAGATTCCGGGAGGCCTGCCTTTGTTATGACACATTTTGTCATTGCAAAAGCATGCAAATTAAGAATAAGAAATCAAACGTCATTGTCCCAATTATAAACACTGTCATGTGTTAAAGATTTCAGAGCCACTGAGGTGATTCAATTTGTACTTTTCTTACAAAGGAACTTTCTATCATGTGTCTTTCCATGAAGCCTCAGAATAATTAAAAAGAGCATAATCCTAAAAACAAGAGTGGATAACCTATTGTTGCTGCTGCTGCCGAGGGCCACATTTCCTCCAAAATAATCTCTTGAGGGGCACACACCGGTGGTATTGGTGCTGGTGCAGAGACTGAGGTGGTTGCAACAGAGGCTGTGATGGCCTGGGATTCAGACTCGGATGCTGAACCTGAGGGATCCCAGCCTGCACAGAATTCCCCGCCTCCAGAACCAGATGAGCTGGGGCTGGGGCATGAGCCTGAAGGGTCCTCACCTGTGCTGGATCCTCAGGTGCAGGTATCAGCTGAGTCTGCTCTGGCTCCTGAGGTGATGGAGGACCCATTGCCTGCGGGTGCTCCACTCTCAGCCCCGTCAGAGGAAGCAGAGGTTGCCTCTGGGTCTGGTAACCTTCCAGCCTCTCCTGAGCTACAGAGGCTCAGGGCAGAGAGGCAGAGGAAACTAAGTTCCCGCAGGAGGAGTGCTCGCCTCCAGGCCAGGAGAGGCGAGTCACCAGAGGATTGGGGCCACCCTATGCCTCGGGGCAGATAAAAGCCGGCCAGCCCCAGTCCCAAGTTGTGGAAGCAACATTGTTGGTTGCTAGCTCCTGCCTGAACCCTGTCCTGCTTTTCTGCCAGAGCTCCTGACCCGCCCTGGCTCCCTGCTTGCATGCCTGTTCCTGACCCAACTCCCTGCCCTGCACCCAGCTTCAGCTACTACGGACTGCCTCCACATTGCACCTTTGACCACGGACCGGACTTGGACCTCACCTCTCAGGTAACCCACGGGACCAGCACAGAGGCAGTGGGTGAAGGTGGAAGGGAGTAAATTCACAAAAATTGAGGTAGTATACAGTTCTTTTCTGCCATTGTCATGGGTGGATCATGGGGGAACAGACACACACATGTACAGAAAGGTCATGGGGCATAGTGACATTCTCCAATGGCATTTGCTATTGTGTCACACCATGTGTCAGACTTCAGTGAATCAGATCCCTCCCCCGGTGGCAGTAAATAAGCAGATCAAACAAAAGGAGTGTTCTTACCAGATAAGTTCTTTAATCATCACAGCAAGAGACAAAGGAATGCATATCTCTCTAAAAAATGGTGTTGCTCCTAGTAAATGTTAACCCACTCCATCCCCATTAATCTACATCACTCCTACATTGGGTAATCTGAGCTTGTTGCTGTTGTGCTTTCTGTTCTATCACTTTCCAAGCCCGTCTAGTCTTGGGTGAATGGGGGGGGGTAAGGAATGCTGTCCAAGGACACTGAATCTGCCAGCTATCTCTCTCTTGGCATTTCCTCTTCTAGCTGTTCCTCACCCAGTACTTCCCAGTTTTCCCCCTCTGGACTATGCCCTTCTGCAAACCACTGTTCTAAATCAATACTGTCCTCCTGCCCTTGGGAAGGTTCAGAAAAAGGGGGGTGCCTCCCACCATTCCTCCTCAGTCCAGTCCCCGACACCATGGACACTGGTGACATGCTAGTATATCAGTCAAAAAGCCATAACACAAAAGGTGCTGCAGTGTTAGGTTTCCTAACTGGACTGCCCACATATATGCATAGTTTTTGGGGTGGATGGCCATTCTTGTTGTGAAATGTTGAGCTTTGCTGAATGGCGTGATACTTCTGCCGTGGATGTCTTGTTTGTCACTGGAAGAGTGCTTGGACTCTACCACACATGAATGTGGTTGTGCACTTCCAATGGATCAAGGCCACTTCTATAGTTTTCCAAGGGCCAAGCTCCATGTCTTCCATTGTCTGGTGGCAGTCTCTGTGTACCCACAAGGCCACACACTCCTCCTCAGGTTGCTCCTCAGGTTGAGCTGCTATATGGTGGTGCACTTAGTACCTAGACATGTCTCTGCACTTTGGGCTCTGTGTGCTCAATAGAATAACCGGATGGTGCCCTAAGTAATGCAGTGAATGGAGTGGGAGGCTCCACAGGCTTTCACAACTTTTAATATCCTTAAGCTAAACAAATATCTATAAGCCAGGAAGAAAGGAGAAAAATAGGTTATTGTAGCTCCAGGAAACCTTTTGTAAAAATCCTGCCATTATTAAATGTGGTCATCTTGACAGTAAAGCCGAACAGCTTTCTAAAAGGATTAGCTGAACTGTAATATTGGAAAATGAAAACTGATGGCCTGATATTACAACAAGTGAGGATTATTGGATAGGTAGATATAATTTTAGTTTCTCCAGAACACACTGAGAAGTAGAGTGTTGAATGAAAGTGGTTTTTTATTTCTTATTTATTTCTTATTATTTTGAAGCTGTGTTCTGGATTGTATACGGATCCAGGTGTGATGGCTTCTGATTGGAAATTGACGTCACTTGGAATTTTTCCTAGTTGTCTTTCTTTATTGAGTCTCTTTCATCTCATTTGACTTTATGGATACATCTGCACCATACATTTGAAGCATAGTGGGCCAATTATTCATAAATGGCTGGTCCTTTTTCTTATATAATTCTCAGAATTTCCAGAGGGTGTTTTTGAGAAATGAGAGCTGGCTCGGGAAATGAGCAGTGATTTTATTACATATTAAATATTCAGGAATTGCATAGGATTAAGAAAACCAGCATCGCTGCCTAACTTTCCATTATTTTCTCCAACCCTAAACCACAGACTCATATAACAAGTCTAAAAGGGCAGTGAAGTGATGTGCACCATCTGGTCACCTGCCAGAACTTGTTACCCACCTTGTTATCATTAGAGAAGCATCTCTACATGGTGGTTAGGTACAAGATGATGGGGAATTTATGCTGGGGCTATGCTGGCTCTTTACTGGCTGTTGAATGTGAAACATTTCAATAGATTCCGGTTAATCAATGGGAAAATATTGTCACCTCAAAGCAAAAATAAAAGCAGGAATGTTTTCTGGTCAATCTATATGTCTCCTCAAAAGCAAGTCTCACTGAGTTCAAGGTGCTTACTCCCAGGGAAGTGGGTATAGGAATCCAACCCATTTGCTCTCCACAATGCAACATTTTAATGTGGCTGTCTCTTGCATTACATATTTGTGTCCATGTATGTGCGCACATATATCTTAAAACATGCATATATTTTTATTGTGTGCGTTTCTAACAATATTGGGGAGTGGATGGCGCTGTGGTCTAAACCACTGAGTCTCTTAGGCCTGCCGATCAGAAGGGGTAAGCTCCCATTGCTCGGTCCCAGCTCCTGCCAACCTAGCAACCAGTGCGAGTAGATAAATAGGTACCGCTGCTGCAGGAAGGTAAGCGGCGTTTCTGTGCATTCTGGCACTTGTCACAGTGTCCTGTTGCACCAGAAGCAATTTAATCATGCTGGCTACATGACCCGGAAAGCTGTCTGTGGATAAACGCTGGATCCCTCGGCCTGAAGCGAGATGAGTGCCACACCTCATAGTCAAGTTTGACTGGACTTAACCATCCAGGGGTCCTTTACCTTTACTTTTACCTTTTTGTCTAACAATATTGTTATAAGTTTGGGGGTGGGTTGTATGCCTGAGCCCCTTTCTAATTTCTGGATCCAGCACAGATTCAATTCCTGGAATAGCCAAATTAGCTTCCTGGTGACGTAATGGCCTTCTAAGGTAACAAAGGAAGTGGCTCTGTACCAGATAGCAAATGGACCCTCCTCCCTCAATTTGTTGATCGGTGGAAAAACAAAGGCCAGAGTTGAGATTTTGAGTCATATGAGCTAGAAGCTAGAAAAAGGGCTACAGAGATTGGGGTGGCATGAGCCAATATTATACCTGAATAGAATATGCATAATGATATTTTAAAATATGGTCTGTCATATGTAGAGAAAGCAACAGTTTTTTGTGTGAAATGTATCCAAGGGTCAAATGAGTAACCATTTCTTCTGTTTTTAGTCTTTGTGCATGTGTACGTGTATCATAGCTGTCAAGAGTCCCTTATTTGAAGGGACAGTCCCTTATTCCAGCGCCATGTCCTGCTGCTGTCCCTTATTGATGGATGTCCCTTAAATGTCCCTTGAATGACGTCCCTTAAATTTCAAAGGAAGCAGCTCCTCTCCCTCCCTCCCTTCCGGCCAGGGAGGAGGGAGGCTCCAACTGTGTTGCTTGGCTGTGTTGCTCACCCAATAAGTAGTCTAAGAACGACTGGGGGTGAGCAACACAGTTGGAGCTTGCATGCCTTGTGTGTGGCTAGTTAATGCAAGCTGAGGGGGGTTTTAAATGCTGGACGCCATTTTGTTGCACGTGCTGCTGCAAAATTTGCAGTGCAAAGCCAGGCCGGGGAGCCATCTTAAGTTGAGGCTGCATAGGCCTTGTGGTGCATGTGATTCAGATTCTATTCAGTTAAACCTCTGGTTACAAAGTTGGTTGGACAGTGTTCTCGAAGCTACCAGCATGAGTTTGACCAGATTGCAGGAGGACAGGAAGACTGGAGTGCCTGGAACAGGTGAGGCTACAGGTCCCTTATTTTGGCTGCTGGTCCCTTATTTTCAAATCTGTAAGTTGACAGCTATGACGTGTATTAGTTTTGCTGATGGAGGGATTGAGCATCCGGTGACTTAAAAGAAAAAAGACATAGTCTCAAAAACTTCTTGTTAGTAATTGTAAAACAGTCTGTACCTTCTGAATATTTTCAACGCATAATGTTCTACGGCTCTTCAATACAGCGTGGTCTGTTGAAAGTCTGGATAGCATTCTTGCTTTTGCCAATAGACATGGCAAGCTTCAAAGAATTGATAAAACTCTCCTCATCCCTTGTCAGGATGTGGTAGATGAATGGCTTTCTGGGGTCACAGCACCATGAAAATGCCTACCCTCTAACGCTGCACAGACAAAAATAGAGACACTTTTGGAACGGCTCTATCTTCATGCCAGGGATCAATGCTTGAGTGCCACCCATTATACATTGCTAGAGGCTCTTTTCCATCTGCTATACTTTGCATCCATTAACTCTGTAATGTCTGACTCTGAAGCAGTAAGTTGTCCATTCCCTTAAACTTCTAGCCATGTTGGAAACCACAGTGGAAACGTTGGTACATATCACAGAATAACTGTTAACTCAAACTCATTTAATCACACTTGCATATGCATATGCTGTTAAAAGGGAGAAGCAGTGTGCTGATATTTGTGTACACGCATTCATTTGGCATGTACATTGCAACCAAGTTATATCCACCCAGCAGTGAAAGATTTAACTTTGAGAAATCCAGAAGAATGAATAAACTAGCAATGGTTCTGAATCTTGTAAGGGCAGGAGGGGCATTCAGATTCAGAATACGGAACTCAGAATAGCTTTACATCCCTGCACCTCCGTAGAAGTTCAGACAAGGCATTCAGCTTTCCTTTCCCAAATGTATGCTTGTAATGGGTCAAAGATGCCACTGAGGAAAATCCACGCTATTGGAAGCCTCAGTCTTAAGGCATTCATTGCTTCTTGGAATCCTGGGAACTGCCACTGAGAATTGTTTCTGGCTCAGTTTTGTGACTCCAAAGAAACTTAAAACTCTAGTTTGCAGTCTTCATTCTAGCAATGGACACTCAGGGCATTGATGATGGAAGGCCTGACAGCTTGAGAAAAGCGAAGATGCAATCGTTTCCCCTTTCCCTTTCCAAACGTTGCATGGATGCAAAGGGAAATTTGATGGTGGCAGAAATCTGGTGGGAGTAGGAAGCTTTTCTCCCAAGCTTGGGATAGTTCCTAGTTTCCTTAGGAAGAGATCTGAGCTCTTCAGAGAAAATTCAAACTATATGACACCTGAATAACTCCAGTGCATTTTAATAATATAGCCAACATTTCTCCCATATATAAAAAGGAGGAGCAACAAAATAGATCCAGTGATTTACTACTAATGACAGTACCCGAAAATCAGGACTGTTCCATAGGCACTGTAAGAAAAAGTGCAACACAGAACATGCTTTTGCAGGGTTGTAGTCCTCTTTGTATTAAAGGCCCTACAAGCAATCAACGAGGATGCAGGTATAATCATATTAACTTTAAGTATTTAAAGGTGGTGGGGGATCCTCAAAAATCCCTCTGGATGTGTCCAAGCCCTTAGACACCTAAAGTAGCTTCACTAATCCCAGCCCGTATATTTACTCCATTTCCTGGTCCACTTTAATCATGCTTGTGAAGATAATGCATGAAATGTAATCAGAGAATGGTCATCAGAAAGCATTTCAATATGTTATGGGATGTCCAAAACACAATGATAAAAACCAGTCAAAAGCAGGATGCCAGTTGAGAAGAAGCGCATGTTTTCAGTCCCAAATGCCCGTAAGGGTTTTCCATGAGGGGGCCATGCAAAACACTGTTCAAAGAATCACATCCCCCTTGCATACAAAGACTAGCTGAGGCACGGCTAATCATGAAAGAAGTGTGATTCCTTTAAAGGGGGGGGGGCTCCTCTCCATCTGTTATGCAGAGTCATTTCCCGTGAAGACCCTCAAAATACCCAGGCTCTGCATATCACCTTTCAAGGAGAAAATGAGAAGGGAAAATCCAGGGCCACCCAAATTCTTTGCATATGTAACGTTTGTTTAAAGTTAAGGCAAAGCCTTTTGGAGACAAGAGCTTCATCTACAGCAGCACTTTCCAATTACTCCTCCTCAGAGTTCCTTCCTTTCCCTCTCCCACCTACATCTCTCAAGTCTCCTGTGTTTTCTGGTGTCCGTCTCCCTCTCCCTCTCCCTTTTTAATCCCTTTCAGACTAGTTCAGCTGTGTATTGATTTAGCCCCTTGTTCTCTTCCCCTTGTTTGTCTTCTTTTCACGTTTGTGTTTTTCTCTTGGCATCAGTGATGCAAATAGTTTTAAGTGACTGGAATCCTGCCACTTCAGACATCCAAACAGCATGGGCTGTTTAGAGTAATTTATGGCCTTCCTTTAGTTCCTCTATTCCGCCCTCTGCTCCTCCTCCACCACCACCACCCAAATTTAGGAAGATTTGTCTTTAAGCAAAGCGCTTTCTAGTATTGTGCATTGCTGGAGCATGCTGTTTTTTAATTTTATTTTTTTTAATTGATTTTGATCTTCAGCAGATCCAACAGATGTTTTAAAGCAAATAAACCACGCACAGTGGTTGTCAGACATTACTCACTGCCTAATCCCTTTATCCAAATGTAGAAGTTAAACATGTGTATTCATGTGCTCAAATAAAATGGAGAAGTTCAGCACACACTCAAAATGCCAGTGCCAATCCCATTCACTTTGGCTATTTGGTATAGGCTTTGTGTTGTGTTTTTTTAATTTGCATAGATATTCTATGTTCAGTTAAGTCAGAGCAGACTGGAGAAAGTATGAGTTGGCTTTGTAGATATTCTCCCACTAAATGCAGAGAGTACATCCATGACATAGTAAAAGGCATAGATTTGTAGTGAAATTACACATTGTTGGGATTTAGGCTATGAGGCTATAATACTTTGGCTACCTCATGAGAAGAGAAGACTCCCTGGAAAAGACCCTGGTGTTGGGAAAGATTGAGGGCATGAGGAGAAGGGGATGACAGAGAACGAGATGGTTGGACAGTGTTCTTGAAGCTACTAACATGAGTTTGACCAAACTGTGGGAGGCAGTGGAAGACAGGAGTGCCTGGTGTGCTCTGGTCCATGGGGTCACAAAGAGTCAGACACGGCTAAACGACTAAACAACAAAAACGCCCTGCGGGTGCCTGCAAGCCCCCAAATCATCCGGTACATGCAGCTCTGAAAAAGGCATCTCCCTTCTCTTCCAGTGTTCTTCCTAGCGACATATACCAGCTGGTATATGCACACTAATCTTCTAGCAAAACACAGCAAGAAGAGTGAGACATCGTAGCACTAATATACTATTTATTTACACACTATGTACAGACAAAAGCATAATGGCGTCTGGTCTCTCCAGCTCTGAGAGAACAAACAGAAAGAAATAAAAGTGAAAGTACAGTGTAATCGTACCCGCAGCGGAAGAGATAAGACTTTCTTCCTCTCCCAGACTCATCCCAGACAGGCATGTGATTTACACAATCTCATCTGCAGCATTGGAGGAGTGAAATTGATAACAGCCATGTTTGCAAAACTAGTGGGCAACACATTAAATTTGGAACCAGAGCAAGTCCCTAACTGTTTGAGCAGTTGCAAAGCTCTTGAAAGTGAGAAATACAGAATAAAAAGCCACAGGAATCACACATATCCTGTTTGTTGTTTGGAGGTCAGGGGGAACAGCACTTCCTTTCACTGGTATGGGGATAAGATGAGGCGAAGCAGTCTTAAGGTTGGGGGAACTCTGGATTGGTGATGCCAGTTTCCTGCAAATGTGCAGAGCTGTGGGGTGCTCATGCTGCAAACCACTGCCTTGTCCCAACGCATCCCACCAAGTGGCAGGTCTGCTGCTCCAGCCTGGTGAACATCCATGTTGCCATTCCACAACCACCCCTCATCTGCCCCTGCTGATGGTCAGGCCCGATGCAGGAACAGACTGCACATCTGACAGCGTGGTGAGGTGGGGAAATCTGATAGTGGGTGTTCGGATAAGCATAGCAGGAGGCAGCAGAGTTGTGCTTCTTGTTTCCCTGAATATCAGGCCACAATCAAACCCAAATGTAAGTAGTTTCAGTTGTTGATTCTAACTAGACACTTAAGTGCACGTTTATGTCATTACTGCACACTTTATATGGTAATGGTTTTGCTGAGGTGCGGATGATTTTTGAGTCTGCAAGACTCACTAAAGCAACGTCAAAACCAATTGCTGCCACGTGTCTGTAAAATGGCAATGGGAATAAACTTGGTAGAAATGGTAGACACACCTCATAGTTGTGAGTAAGTCAGAACATAAAATATAAAAGTTGTGAAGGACTTTGCACTCTGAAAGTGCTAAGTATGTAGGGAATGACAATCTAATTAAGCTCAGCATTACTCCTCTAGGTCATAAACAGATTAGAGACATCAATTGCTCCCTTCTAAAACATCTGCTATAATGAACATCTAGCTGTAGCCTGCTTTCCACAGATTCTTCCATCAGGCTTGCATTACACTGACAATGCCAGAATAATAATTAAGCCCTTGTTTAAAATGGAAACCCACGAAGAACTGCTTTCAAGTGGAAGGAGTGGCAATTTGGAACTTTTCCTGGCAAAACTGTGTATTTTCCATCAATTGCATATAGAGGGAGGCAATCAATCAGCAAATGGCTTGCTAACTAATAAAATTGGGTTTAAGAATATATGATGCTCAGAGAAGCATTCACCTGTAAAAATAAAAAAGCAAGTACATTTGAATAGACCATTTAACTCACAATGCATCCAACAGACATAACCCCTCCAACAATTTTAATAAGATGCACACTAATGTCAATTTAAAAGAGGAACTACTGTAGAAAAATGTGCCCATAAGTTAAAGTATGGCTAGTTCACCTGAACTAAAGCTGCGAGATCTTTCCCAGCCACCCACTGTCGGAGAAGCTGTAGCTTATTTGTGCATCCAGAGCACTAGATTTCAGCTTTTTAAAATGGGAAATTCCAACCCCATGACTTCTCTGCGCTGTTTTGGCCAACATAATGTTTTGGGGAATGAAAAAAGGATTCCCTCTAGAAATATGATTCCCAACCATCTCACATTATTCTGCAAAGCTTTTTCAAGATACAGTCTCTTCTCACCTGCATGTATTAGAGTCACCTTTAAATCTGCATGCAGATCTCACCTACAAGCTGTTTCCCATATGTTTTTTCAGTAGTGTATGTGTGAGAGAGAGAAAGTGTGGGAGGGAGGGAGAGAGATGTTGCCTTACTCTTGATTAGATAGTCTGTTTGGTTCTACATTTCCAAGTGTCAGGTATGCTGTAGTTGGTAATTGTGTTGCATAAATTCATGGGCAGTGTCAGCCATAGAATCACAGAGTTGAAAGAAGTTGGAAGTCTATAGAGTTGGATATGCAGCTGGCCAGTATACCCATCAAGTGTATTATTTAGCTGTACGTAGCCTCAGATGTTGCATTCCATCACCACTCATCAGGAAATGATGGATAAAGAGAACATCATTAAAAAGAAGGCCAAAGAAGTAGGTTGAGTTTGCAAGGAAATGTTGCGTACAGGGTCCTAACTTTCCGTGCTTTAGTAAGGAATAATAGTTACAGAACTCTGGATATGGAGGGCCATAATTTCCAGTCACTGCTAAGTTGCACACAAAACAAAGAAAGCTGGGCAGGTGATGTGCAGGAGAGACTCCAATGCTTTAGATGGGAGCAGGGATCCCGGAGCCTGTGCAGGAGAGAAGGAGGGTGGAAGGAGGACAAGCTAGAAACAAAAAAATGAATGATGTGATGGAAGAAGGGGTGAGCCCTGCATAAGCAATCAGTTCAGACCTTTGGCAAGAGTGATCTGGACATCCACTGGGAGCCCACGGAGAGGCAGAGATAATGGCTGGTAGGAAGAGAAATAAGGGCTGGATCTAGACACATTTCAAGAAAACGCATTGTAAACTTGTATGAGAAATCGCGTTGGCAAAAATGGAACTCCACAGCGCCATCTGGTGTCACAGTGTTTTAATGCATATATGACACATATAAGAAGTTTTTTCTTTACCAATCTGAGTCCAAGGAAACAACAGAAAAAGAGGGGATGATCCCACTCATTGCTGGCTTTGCTCCCTAAGGATTTCTCATTCTCGCAGTTCTTAAGCTCAGTTCTTTAACATTCCAACATCAGTTTGCATTTTTTAAAAGTACATGTGAATATTCGCTAGTATTTTAATATGAATTTATCCTAATGTATACGCATTTGTGCAAAGCAATTTTGCATCATGTAATTTATTTTGGAATGTTATTTTCACTAATGAAGACATTTTAAGCACTTTTTAATCCAGCATATGCATTTTTGTACACTTTACTTGGCTGGAGAACTGAACTGCAAAATTCAGAGGAGTGTTGATTTCAAAATAATGGCTGTGTTTTGGTCCTCAGATTGATTTGGAAAGTGAGAATTACTGCTCATCTTCTGCCAGTCCTGCCCAGCACCATCACAGGTCTATCAACAGATTAAAAATGGTCCCCTTTTTAAACCTGCAATATTGCACCCACAGTATATTCTGTTATCAAAGGCAGCATAGCTCCAAAAGATATTTGTATCCCCAGTGTGTCCACCTAGATGACTAAGTTGTACTGAAGCCATTAGGATGTAAATCAACTAAATCTAATTAGTGTTAGCTTGACCAATTTATTTGTAAATGTATCTGTGTGTTGAAAAATGGATTTGAAAATTTAATAGCTTTCTTAATGACGAATGGAGATTGTGGATACCTTATGGCAGAAAGGGTGTGACTAAAATGAGTCCATCAGTGTTGCATCAATATAGAGATCCTTCCTAAGCATCTTTCTCATGCTCATATCCCCCCACAGTCTTGTTACTATCAACCATTTCCTTGAGGTCTTTGCTTCCTGATTTGTAGTGTCCCTCGGTGGATTGTGCCAAATTATGTGCTCTGAGAATCCATAAGTCTGGAACGTTTGAAGAAGGTAAAGCCGTAAAATATGATACTCCTAACCAAATATAAAGGTACTTTAAGAAGAGTCATATTTTAAACAAATTTATTGCAGGAAGTGAAGTACATGGCAACTGCCTTTCACTCCCCTCCTTCTTTCAAAAAGATCATAGTAGAGCAGGAATTCAAAAGATTTACATTTCCTCAGAGGGATTTAAAAAAATAATACAGAGCTTTTTATGAAACCAGCATAAAATATGATTGAACACAGAGGAATGGCTATGGAGGAAGCAGAAGTCAAGTATGATATTAAGAGGTTGTGAAGCAGAATTTGAATTGACAGTCTGCATAAGCTTACCCTAATATTCATCCAGGTCAAGCAGGGTGGGGAGAATAGGAGTATCAAGCCCTGGCTCTCAGAGGCAGAGCATATGCAATTTCTGCAGAAGGCTGCATGTTGATCCCACCTACTGGTTTTTGTTTTGAAAAAAGACCATAGGGTAAGACAGTTGACAGGAAATGCCCCTTTGAGGCTGTGGAGAGCTCTCACCACTCAAACAAACCAGGAGTGGTTCCAGGATTTGAGGAGCTCTCAGCTGAATGCCACCCAAGCGTCCCTCCTATGTGGACAGTAAACAGAATGAATGTCTGTTCCTCTCATTGGCTGCTGTTGCAACCACCAATTCAATTTCCCCTAAATACATTGGCCTGGATGTTCTGGTGTATTGTGGGCAAAAACGAAACAAAACTAGCAGGCTATCACTACAACAAAAGAAGATCAGAAGTCAGTGTGTGTGTGTGTGTGTGTGTGTGTGTGTGTGTGTGTGTGGTGATTCCCCCCCCCCTACAATTGCTGGAATGGGATCTTCTGGCACATAGCTTTTAAGGATAACAAATAATATTGGAGTAAATATTGATAATTTAGAACTTCCTGTATTGCTGTGTCTCAGAATAGTAGTAAAAATATCCCCAAAGTAGGGTGAGTAGTTTTCTCATGAGTTCCTCCAACTTCCAGCCAGCTCATCTAAAAGAATGTTAGAGACTGTGATCTACAGAAGTGATGTGACATGACAGTTCTTATCAGGTTGAACCAGAGCCAGTAAATATGTTTCCTTTAACGTTTTATGAAATACTCGCTACATGTTTACATAGATTATATATATTCCCTCCTTATAGGTATTGTAAATTTTCTGTTCAGGTGGACTTTCTCTGATATGTAACTCAGCCAGTTGTTGGTTAGCTTTACTGTTTTATTGTTCTGTGTAATTTCACTGTCATGTTTTTATGCATTTATATTTCTTGTTCACTGCTTTGATTTACTTTTCTATTATATGAACATAGTAGGAGAGCCCTGTTAGATCAGGTGAAAGGCTCATCTAGTTCAGCATCTGATTCTCTCAGTTGCCAACCATATGCCCTTATGGGAAGCCCACAAGCTCAACTTGCAAGTGATTGTGTTCATCCTAGTTTGGATTCCTAGCAACTACCATTCAGGGACATAATGCCTCTGGCCCTAGAGGGACAATATAGCTATTGTGGCAAGTAGCCATTGATAGCATTGATTTTTTTTTAATGCTTGCACATTTGTACAAATAAATAAATATTTGTTTTACTTTTCAGGAGCAGTAAAGTCACATTTCTTGGCTAATACCCCAAACCTTTTGGCTTCTCTCTTATGATAGAAAAGTTTCAGAAGTAGTTGTAGGTTTCCACAGTTAAGTATCTGCCTAATGACCATGGTCTTTAAGCAGGAGTAGGAAAGTAATCAGAGTCTACAGGCCAATAATGTAAAACAATTGTTGTGCTGTGTTAGTGGATCTTTGCTGGCTTTAGTGAATGAAGCAGACAATGGCAGCATGAGAGAGAGAGGGGGGGAGAGAGAGAATTAAGTGCTTTAATTAGTGGTGCATCAATCCACGCAGTTCATATCCGCAAAATACAAGTTTGGTTGTACGGATTGTCTTGAGAACATTTGTTCTTCGTTCATGTCATACAAGAATTTCTCATCACTGGAAGCAGCCAAAAATATATATCAAAAAACCCACAACTGCTTCATTTCTGGTTAGAGACCAACAGTTCTAAAGGATTTCAATCACAGTTTGAGGATTTAGTCTATACACCACAGCTGAACAGTCAGCCTACAGTAAGAAGACCTCAGATTAAAACGAGTATCTATGTACACAAACACCTATTCCCTGGAGAGTGTGATCTCTTTTTGATCCAGATTACAATCACTTCAGGGTCAATACAGAGCAACTTATAGAATGTCATCTTGGCAGGTTTCCAAACCAACGGAAGAGAGTCCATCAGTTTTCACTGCCATCACTTGCTTAACCTACACCAGCACGAAGCCAAAGAAAGAAAGGAAAGGAAAAACGATCCAGATGCTAAAAAGTAACCAGATGTTTCAGCTACACTGGGACAGTCCCTAGATATTAATGCTCTGTGCTGTTGTCATGAAACAAATAATAAAAAACCCTATCCTGTTATTGTGTTATTGAAATATACCAGTTTTCAACTCTGCAGTCCATACATTTTCTCTCTGCTTTGCCTCTCTCTATATCACAGGTGCAGGCGAGAAGGGGGAGTTCCCTTGGCTGACAAAAAGATCTGTGTTCCTGAGAATCAGTCCACAGAGAGCAATAAGAGCTTTCAAAGGAGTCGTGCGATGCCTTACAAGGAACTTGCTCTGTCAGTTGCATTCACCCTGTAAGTGGAAGCGAAAATCTTATTAACTTCTGGATGTTTTTTAAAGTATGCTGACCGACCTGCACACCAAAAACCACCATCCATAAGGACTTCCACATCCTCATTCAAACACAAATTAAATTCAAATTCATAAGCCTCTACATTCATTTCCTAACAATAGCCACATGAGGGACATTTGATTTATAACAATTGTGGTTCAAGGTCAAGCTCTCAAATACTCAGACAAATGTGTCAATAGCCCATGAAAGTTTCAAGGGAGGCCAGGTCTTCCTCCTTGCCTTTTGGAAGAAGAGTTTTCCTTTTTTTGTGCTCTGCATATCAATTGTAAATGAAAAGAAAATTGGAGATACGTTGGCAAAGAACAACCAGGCATGCATGTTTACATTTATTTGGAGAAGTGCTATGAAATGAAGGTGAAACCTAGCATGTACAGAGATAGCTAGAGGAAGTACTAAAACTCTTTATTCTTAGTATTTCCACCCACTCCTTAGACATCCCACTAATATGTGGATATTTGTTTGAACATTGTGGTTCTAGGAAAGAATGCTAGTCATATCACAAAGACTTAATAAAACCTTGGCATAAGTTTATTCTTTATTGGCATAACAAACAAAAATATATAAATGCAGGGTACACTGTCCCAGAAGCAATATAATTAAATACTGTAATAAAAGTATCAGTGTGACTTGTTCAAGAAAAAGTGTTTAAATAGCATTTAGTATAATATTCTCTACAACATAATATTTATGTAGATTCAACTCTGGTTTTTTCCTGCTTACTTTTTATTCCTTGCTTTGGTAATGTACTGTTGATAACTGATTGATAATGTATCTGATTTTAACTACTTAATTAAAAGTGTACATTGTGGTCCTGATACTGGAATGTTGTTCAATGTTGTCCTAGCATCTGCCAGGCCTGCCTCAAGAAGTGGTCATTGCTGCCAAATTTATATTTTCTATCCTCGCCGTATCAGCATTCTTGTGTCAGGGAACTGCCATCGGAGCAGGGGGGGGGGTTAAGTGAATACAGGGAGCTTCTGACGCTGCTGAGGAGCAGCGACTCATCAAGCAGTGGAGAAAGCCACACCTCCAGTGGAGCAAGGAGGAAGGGGGTAGCCAAGTGAGGGGAGGTCTCGAAGATGCTACTGAGAGCCCAAGCGCCTCATCTAGCCCAGCTGGCCAGGCGACAGGCACGCCATGTCTGTTGCCCAGCCTGTGCAGAGGGATGAAACACAAGGAGGGGAGGTGGAGATTTGGGGTGTCTAAGTTCTTATGTTGGGGGAGAAGCCGGAAGAGGCCACTCCCAGATTCTGCAAGTGACTAGATGGACATGAACTTTGTGTTTCCTGCACTGTCAATAGTTTGCACTAATAAACCTGTAAAAGACAGCTCAGAGTCATGCCTGGTTACTCACGAGAAACCACCAGCCGCATCTGACACTTGCATATTAAGATTTGCATGTTTCCCAAACTCATCTATTGTGCTAATAGGACAACTTTGCTGGATACCACCCCAACTATCTAGGAGAAGAGAAGAATAGACAACATTGAAGACCCACATGAACAATAGCATATTCACTAGTTGGATGTCACCATAGGAGCCAATTCCTAGGGGCTGAGGGGTCTTCATCCCCTCAATGTAATATTTGATGGGACTGCCCCTCCAAAAAGTTGGTGGGTATTGACATTCAAATGGTGAGCATGCATGACAACATGTGATCGGTTATGCAGGGTGGGGCTTACCTGGCCTCCCCAATATTTTATTCATGTTGGCTCCCCTGGATGCCACCTTGTATGGCTCCTCTCGGCAACTCCTGCAGCCAAGCTGGTGCCAAATGTGTCGCTCCACTTTCCTTTGGACCACATCAGCAAGACCAAAAGGAGGGTCTTGTCATCTGTGCAGCCCAGGACCTCCATACACACTGCCCAGGCTTGAGTCACTTCTGGGCTGCTAATGCAGCAAAAACAACACAGGAGGCAGCAATTACAAGATACCTGTCTCTGTGTTCACAGAAGGAGCTGTGATTCTCAAGTGGTTGGCTTCACCCCCCCCCCCCCAGAGGCACACACCATTGTCTCTCAAGGCAGATGGATGCCAGCAATTCACTAATTCCTGTTCACAAGAAGGAAGAAGGTGAAACCTCCAAAATCTAAGCGCAACAACTAAGCAGACACTGGGTGGTATTCCCAGTTTGGCAAAGGGCTATGGTTCAGTGGCAGAGCACATTCTTTGAATGCAGAAGGTTCCATGTTCAATTCCCAGCATCCTCCAGCTATGTTTGGGAAAGATCTCTGCCTGAAATGCTGGAGAGCCACTGCAAGTCGATGTAGACAATGCTGAGCTAGAATGGGCAATTTGTCTGACTGTAAGTCAGCTTCCTACATTAAACTGGATATTACCGTGGAGAGGGTGGACCCCAATATGGGGCTGCCATGTTAGGCAATAACCATGTCTTCCTTAATATAGTTCCTCGCTTAGAAGCTAACACACACACAAAAAGTCCATTTTGTATGAGAGCAAGATTTGTGATTGAGTCAGATAAATGTAATTTGTTTCATATAGCTCTCAAAGACATAGTACCAAACATATTGCATTGAACAACTAACAGCAACTTTTTAAGCCATGGAACTTGGAGTACACAATAGTCTTCAATTCTTCAGGCATAATTGCAGAATGTCATAATGCAGTCCGTAGGCAATTTATTTTATACATGTTGAAACAAGCAGCTTCCTAAACTATCTTTTCTCCTTTCTCCATCTACAGGAATTGGAGTACCACCAGCCATAGGAACAATGGACTTCCTTTGTTTCCAGAAATAACTGGATGCATTTATAGGAAAGGAGTTTTTCTTATGATAAGTAAAACTAGCACTCTGTGTATGTATGTGTGTGTATGGTATATGCACATTCACACACATACATAGGCTTTTGGCTTTAACTTGAAGGTTACTAAGAATATGTGTGGCTTCTTTTAATTTTAACGTATTATTATTATTATTATTATTATTATTATTATTACTTCTTCATCTTTTAGTGGGGTGTTAGACCCGCCTTCTCTCTCTCTCTCTCTCTCTCTCTCTCTCACACACACACACACACACACACATTTATTAAATTTCTATACCAACTTTAATCCGAATATCACAGGGTTGTTTACAATAGAAAAACACAAAAATACATACCATAGTAACAAATATTATGGATTTTTTTTGGTTTTTGATTTTGTTCTGGGTAATAATAATAACAACAATAATAATTACACTGGCTTGTGTGCTACAAAATTGTCTAAAAGCAACTTACAATTATAAAATCATACGTACAAAATTGAAAATACATTCTTAAAAATTAATTTTTAATTTTAAATGAGCTTATCTTGCAATAACAAAAAGGACAATACTTTTTATGCTTTGTTTTTATGGTTGTATTATTTTGTAAGTTACTGATCCACTTTTCATGAAAAGATAATTAAAATGCATGGAATAATAATAAAATGATGATGATTTTGATAAGCAGGCTTTGATTGGTGTGTGGTTTTCCCTCTTATTCTTTTAAAATCCTCTTTAGTCTTCAGCTTGACTGAGGTAAAACAGTCAGAAATCAGAATGGGAGTGGTGCAGCAGGGTGGAGACAACATGAAAGAATGACACAGGACACACAATATGGCAACAATATGTCAAAGATATCATTCAGTGTTCCAAAAAGAAAACCTGGGCTAATGAAAAGGACAAGCATGGAAGCAACTTGGAAGTCAATGTGCATTCATATTATGCCATAAATGATAGAGAATGCAAAGAATAGCCTGAAAAGACCTCTGTGTGAAATATATAATACATACATCTGACAGAAATTGCTAGATAGAATCAATTTGTGCCATTTAAGAGCTGATATTCCATAGTGGCAAAGCGTGAAAACACTGCGCTGATTCAAATCTTGCTTTTGCAATGAATTCCCTTGCTGGCTTTTGGGCAAGCCTTTTTCTCTCACTCTCAACATGATGCTAATAAAATTGGTCTACTTTAGTATGGATTAGTCTAGTTATGGACTGTGTCGATTAGAAATCCATCCCATCCTTTTCTCGAGTGAATCTACTTTTCTAAAAAATAAAAAATGAACAGTAGGAAAAGAAGAGAAAATTGATTCTGTACATGAATCTACTTAGTTCATGCTTACTGAAACAATATGCTAACCAAAACATAGTCATCCTTTGAAATTCTCAATTTCTTGAATTTTGAAATGCAGTTTTCCAATAAAGTGGCACACAGGGGAATAGGAAGGGGGGCAATGGGGGCAGGCCGCCCCATCATCTGTGGTGGCACATACCCCAAAATGCAAAAACTAGGAAAAGTGTGCATTAAAATGCATACATTAGTTTTTTAAAAATAAATAAAATGCTAGCAAATTCTCATGAGGAATTTAAAAGAAAAGAATTCGCAAACTGATATGAAAACCTGGAGAACTGAATTTAAGATTAGAAAAATGAGAACCAGAATTGACAGATTCTCCCATCTCTAATTAAAATATGTATCTTATATCAAATATCCTATTTAGATATGTATTTATGTCAATGCATGCATTTCTAAATGATGTCATTCTAAAATATGCATTTTCAAATCTATTTTGGTAATTTTTTGAGCTGAGAAATTATATCATAAAGTTCAGACAAGTGTAAAATCCAAAGCATTATTATATCTGATCTGCATATTAGTCCAGGAGATGTGAATCGGGTCGCATTGCACTGAAATCCACAGAAATAACCTATGTTACACCTATGGGTTTTTGTTTTTTTTTGCTGAAATAATACACCTGAGGTATTTTGCAAGAGTTTTAAAGTAATATAAAATGCTATTATATTTTTGTTCTGTTTTTGTTTTTAATCTCCTTACAATTTGAAATCAATACAAGTCATCTATTGTTGCTTCTTTCATAATCTTATGGGACTATTATTACTTTCTTGCACCTCTGGAGTATTTCACTTTCTTCGTATTCTTCATTTCTGTTTTATTCATATACTTTTAGTGCAAAAATGTATTATTATTTTTCTAAAGGTATGCTATGGAGCCATGGAGAAAATCATTGTTTCTCAACCTGTAGGACCATTGAATTCAGTACTTTGCAAACTATGAAGACTGGAGACATTGTAATTCAGTATCGAAATAAAGTGGATTTTTAAAGGAACTATTTGGGTCTTCATAGTGAAACGATTTCACTGAATTTTCACAAAATTGCAACTTTTGTCTTTTCAGGGTTGGCAGAGAAGGGAACATTTTTTTCATGAACATTTACATTTTCCCTTAACTTTCCACTGTGATAGCCAGGCCTCCAATTCTATGCACAGTCTCCTGGGAATAAGTCTCATTCAACTCAGTGGGACTTCTGAATAGACATACATATGATTGCTCTGTCTGCGGCATTAATTGTAAACCTAAATTAAAATCTCAGAGACATGAGTTCAATCCAATATTTAGGCATTAGCTGAGCTCTCTGAGAGATGACCTATTTTGTTTATTTAACAGAATTTGTATACTGCTTAATTGTAAAAATCCTCTAAACATTTTACATGAAATCTAAATTAAAATTATGGATATGAGTTAGCGTTTATTTCACCTACCAGTGAGATAATAAATAAAAATTAAATAGTAAAGTTCTGGCTTTACAATTGTCGGTGAGCAAAGTTAACTGCAATTCTTAATTTTCTGAAATGTATAAATAACTCCTAGTCAGGGTGGAGTGACTTGTGGAGTGACAACAGAATTTGCCACACACACACACACACACACACACACACACACACACCAGCTTCCTTGTTCCTCTTGTATTATGTACTCTTTTGTACAGAATTATAAACTTCCCATCTCCTGACTGTTCTGGCATATGTCCCCAAAAGGGAGGAAAAACCTTATAAAGTTTCCTTTGGCCCAAGAAGCAGAAACATCTGTTGCAATCGTGAGTGGCTTGTTGGCTAGATCCATCAGCCAGAATCTGGGTTTAATTAGCTCTTCTCTTTTTGCTGCCGTTACTTCAGTCGCTAGGAAATAATTGTAGCACATTATTTGGGGGGGGGAGATAAATTAAAACTAGCTATTAATAAGAGGAAATAAAACAAACATGAATACACTGTTGTGTATATTGCAAGTTCAGATTTCTTAAGTTCTTCACCAGCTTTCTTCTCAAAGTTCTTCTAAACAAAACTAAAATTCATAACATGGGGTTTGGATTTTTTTTTTGTTTTGGGGTGGGGTTTTTTTGGTAAACACAGCTGCTTGGCAAATAAAAGTAATGAAAGTGGCAGGTTATGTTTCCTCCTCCCTTAGAAAGGAACTTTCGTTATTTTAAGTGTCACTGGGGAGAAAGGGCCAGTGCTGACCTGTCTTCTGCCGGCCAAATAGCATGTTCCTTCAGAACAGATTTGGCAAAAGACAGCATGCTTCTCTTCTTCCCGTCTTAACAGGTGCAAGCCAGCCCAGTTGTGAGACTTCACTAAAAATTGTTTACTTGACTCTGTGGTAAAATGATTCACTCTGTCTACTTGTGCAACAAATCGACTGCAGCCATTTGCAAGGCCCTTGTAGTTTCATCATTAAAATTCCTCTCCTGGTGTTCCGTATACTACAAACATTATTGGCATGTTTACCGTACTTCTCTTTATTTTTAGACTGGGGGTGTGTGTGGTTGTGCAATAGAAGAGGAAAGTCTCACTGCATCAAGACCCAATGGAATGCAAAAAATAGTGATCAGATGTCTACTGCAGTCTTCTTCAAGCATTGCAAATAAGTTTAAGATCCCACAGGTAACTGTTTGGTCACTGTGAGAACAGCATGCTGGACTAGATGGGCCATTGGCCTGATCCAGCAGGTGGTTCTTAGGTTCTTATGAAGAACAGTGAAGTAAAGTTAATGTAGTGGAGATACGTGCACTACATCCATCACCCTGCTCATCTGTTTTCATCACCCTCCAAATTGTAAAGGACAATCTTCAAGCAGGAAGCCTTCATAGAATCATAGAATCATAGAATCATAGAATCATAGAGTTGGAAGAGACCACAAGGGCCATCGAGTCCAACCCCCTGCCAAGCAGGAAACACCATCAGAGCACTCCTGACATATGGTTGTCAAGCCTCTGCTTAAAGACCTCCAAAGAAGGAGACTCCACCACACTCCTTGGCAGCAAATTCCACTGTCAAACAGCTCTTACTGTCAGGAAGTTCTTCCTAATGTTTAGGTGGAATCTTCTTTCTTGTAGTTTGGATCCATTGCTCCGTGTCCGCTTCTGTGGAGCAGCAGAAAACAACCTTTCTCCCTCCTCTATGTGACATCCTTTTATATATTTGAACATGGCTATCATATCACCCCTTAACCTCCTCTTCTCCAGGCTAAACATGCCCAGCTCCCTTAGCCGTTCCTCATAAGGCATCGTTTCCAGGCCTTTGACCATTTTGGTTGCCCTCCTCTGGACACGTTCCAGTTTGTCAATGTCCTTCTTGAACTGTGGTGCCCAGAACTGGACACAGTACTCCAGGTGAGGTCTGACCAGAGCAGAATACAGTGGCACTATTACTTCCCTTGATCTAGATGCTATACTCCTATTGATGCAGCCCAGAATTGCATTGGCTTTTTTAGCTGCCGCGTCACACTGTTGGCTCATGTCAAGTTTGTGGTCAACCAAGACTCCTAGATCCTTTTCACATGTAGTGCTCTCAAGCCAGGTGTCACCCATCTTGTATTTGTGCCTCTCATTTTTTTTGCCCAAGTGCAATACTTTACATTTCTCCCTGTTAAAATTCATCTTGTTTGTTTTGGCCCAGTTCTCTAATCTGTCAAGGTCTTCAATACAGTGGTACCTCGGGTTAAGTACTTAATTCGTTCCGGAGGTCTGTACTTAACCTGAAACTATTCTTAACCTGAAGCACCACTTTAGCTAATGGGGCCTCCTGCTGCTGCCGTGCCGCCAGAGCATGATTTCTGTTCTTATCCTGAAGCAAAGTTCTTAACCTGAAGCACTATTTCTAGGTTAGCAGAGTGCATAACCTGAAGCGTATGTAACCTGAAGCGTATATAACCCGAGGTACCACTGTACTTAATCATGGGGGTTCCCTGCACATTCTAGAATCCTGATTTTCCATCATTGTACAGTGGTACCTTGGTTTAAGAACAGCTTAGTTTATGAACAACTTGGATTAAGAACACTGCAAACCCGGAAGTAGGTGTTTTGGTTTGTAAACTTTGCCTTGGAATAAGAACATATTTCGCTTCCTGTTGAGTGTGTTCCATTTGTAAATTGAGTCCTCTGCTGCTATGGGAAAGCACACCTTGGTTTAAGAATGCTTTGGTTTAAGAACGGACTTCTGGAACAGATTAAGTTTGTAAACCAAGGTACCACTGTCTTGTCTTGTCTTGTCTTGTCTTGTCTTGTCTTGTCTTGTCTTGTCTTGCATTGCATTGCATTGCATTGCATTGCATTGCATTGCATGGCCTATTTGCAGTTATCTTCTTCTAGCTAGGCTTTCCCTAGTGGTGGTCATCATGGGAGATCATGGGTGGTCATTACAGGGAGAGAGAAGAATATTGGCAATATCAGCACAGTGCAAGCACAGTATCAAAGCTTTGGATTGGCTCTGCTGCTGCAACTGCATCATAGGAAACCAGATGAGCCAGCCACTACTGAATATACCTGTCTTTTTACCTGGGCAGTGGGGATATATGCTCAGCCATGAAGTTACCTCAGGAGAGAGACTGCCTCTTACCCTATCCTACCTACTTGTTCAGAGAACAAAGTGGATTAATACTTTGGTTGTTACCTGAGCTCTTTAGAGGAAGGGCAGATTACAAAATATAATATCTCTCTCTCTCTCTCTCTCTCTCTCTCTCTCTCTCTCTCTCTCGTTTGTGTGTGTGTAAAACCAGTGGCATAGCGTGGGGGGTGCAGGGGGGCCGGCCGCACCGGGCGCAACATCTGGGGGTTAGGGTTAGGGGGTGCAAATCCACGGGTTAGGGGGCGCAAATCCACGGGTTAGGGGGCACAAATTACTTGCCTTGCCCCGGGTGCTGACAACCCACGCTACGCCACTGTGTAAAACATAGTTTATAAATGAATACTGACAACCAATGATGCATCATATGAATGCTTTCTGGATTCTATAAGGTTGCACGCTACATGAAAACCTCATTAGAAGCAATTATTAAACGACTGGAAAGATAAATGTAGCTATTAATTCTGCACACCTGTAGCTCTCCTTATGCCCTTTGATCTAAGCCCTGAGAATTTGTAATGGCACAACCTTAGCCTCCTGCCCACCTGCAGTTTATTAGGACATCAGCCAAAGAGCCCTGTGATTCTGTAGCTGGCAGCTGAGAAGTATGTTGGCAAAGCCAGTCCTTGTCATTTTGTATGGCTGATACCTGCATCGCCAGTGCTTCCCTCATATTCCCACCACTTGGCCTCATTAAACATCCTCAGCAATATGTAGATTTACTCTGCTCTCTCCACATCCAACCGTTTCATATTCTAAAAACATAAACACTAACCCTCCCCATCCCCAGCCAAAATAAAACAGAGAGAAAAGGCTGAAACAATTTTTTTTGCAATGAGCAAGGATGCCTGCTGTTCCTGAATTCTCTGGCACAGTGTGGCAGGCAGCTGATAGGGAAAGGTGCATTTTACCACGCAGGAGAACAACTGACAGGATGACATGACAGCCTTCTACTTACAGTTCCTAATGACATCATCGTCCCACCCTTCACTTTAAGGTCCCAGGGTGAGTTATCAGAATTAAACACAAACTGAGGCTCCTCCAGTTCATTAACTGAAGTGCACACGTACCTGAGTAATGTCCATAGAACACTGTGGGTTTAATGGTGCAATCCAAACCCAAGATCTGCTGGGATGAGAGAGCTTTGATTTGGTAGGTCCTGGGATTTAGCTGGCTTGAGTGCTGCAACCATCATTCTGGCTTAGCTGGGGCTCTGCTGCCTCAGACACCAGAACTCAAGCCAGTGGAAATTAAGTCTCCATAAAGGAGCATTCTCAGGGCATAGTGGGGCAAGGAGGGACTCAGATCTATTCCAAACCCTGGTCAGCTCACTCGGGCCCAATCCTCAAATGTTGGGGCCAGCAGTTGCCCCTCCCAGGGGTTCCTGAATAGAGTTTGTAATAGAGGGAACTTAGACTGGCATAAATTATACCAGCTTAAATTACACCACCCTAAAATATGTCTTCGATAGTTAAGATTGCACTGCTAGTATGCATAAGAGATATTGTTGCATATGAAAGAAGGAGAACATGTGAGGGGAGAGGGGCACAGCAAATATATATACTATATAGCACCAACAATATGTCCTTTTCAGTATCTCCTAAAGATATGCTGGTTCAACCAGGCTTTTTCACAGGTAGCATGGCTGGATATTGTTTCTGTGTTCAAATTTCCAATATTAATTGGTCTCCCATGTGCATGGCTATGTAAATGCAAATCGACATGCGGATCTGACTCTTTGTGGGCCAGAGTTGAAAAACATTCCACATTCAGGAATGTATACATGATGATCCTGCCCCTATACTGCAGAAGCCAGTTTAACATGAATATTGAAGGGGACATTGTGGGTTTGTGGCTAAATAAATATTTAAACAAATATTTAAACTATCCCAAGAAAGATTATTGGTACTGGGAGTGTGTTATTATTTCAGTGGGTCTACCCTGAACATGGCTTAGTAGCTGAATTCTAGTCAGTGTGTGTGTGTGTGTGTGTGTGTAGATATAGATATATAATGGAGCATTTTTAATTAGTTTGAGATCCAACATAGTTGACTTAATTGTACAAGCCCATTAAGTTTCCAGTAAATGTAGAAATCACATGCTGTGATTTCTATAAACAAGGTTTCATGGTAGTCAGATTTCAACAGCAGTCTTAAACAACATTTCACATCCTGTGTGCTAATTTTTTTGAACTTGGTGGAATTGGAGCATTTGATGTTATGCTGCATTTTCAGCAACTGTGGTATACATTAAATAAGTCATAGGTATGGTGGCAAGTTTTCACTTTTCTGAGTAGTCGATTCCTTCTCTTACAAACCACCCAGAAAAAACTAAGCTTAAGAAAGTGAGTAACAGCCAACCAAAACAGAACGTAATATTTCAAGGACACTTTCCCCCCTTCTCTGGACAGCGTATGTTAAATTAAGAACAAGGAAACGTCCTTCAGCAAGAATGGTGACTACTTTCCCTGGAGCAATAAGATGTATGACACCAGTAATGATGAATTCCTGCAGATCCACAAGAACACTGCGTCCTTGGATTTACTAGTGACCATATGTCCTGGTAAGAACAGGCTCTTCATATGTGTCATTACAGCCAGCAAGCTTGAGGACACCTGTAAAAAAATAAAATCAATAAAACATTCATATCCAGCTTTGAGAGATCAGTAATTCATCTGTGTAACAACAAATATGGAAAGAATTCTCTCCAGTTCTCTGGCAGTACACTATAATAGTCCATCTATTTTTTTATAAGAAAAAAAGAATATTGGACACACTATCATATAATTTTACATTTAATAAAATAAAAAGCTGCATGATCAGTTTTGACAGCAAGCTGATGGTCTGGCCATGCCCTTGCCAAAAGTAACAAAATTTCAAATAGTTTGGTTGATATGCACATGTTAAAGCAGTAGAGCTTTTCAAGAATGTGATGGGTTCTTGGCAATGCCTGTAAAGCAACTCATATTTATATTGGTGATGATGCCATTTAGTTAACTGATCCATTATTAAAGCTGTGCCAATATGTCTTCCCAATTTCAAGAGCCACAAAAGCCTGTGTTTTGTGGACCCCTCCTCCAACACACACTTATGCTGTCAGATTAGATGTTAATTGCTAAAGAGTTTTTCACTGAAAATTGCCCATTGAGTGATTTTTTTTTAGGCTGGATGGGTAGATATTACAATAATATTGTCCAGAGAAATTGGGACATCTCACCAAACAGAAATACTGTAATAGACAACTAGCGTGTTTAGACATCTGGGGTTTACCATACAGCATTAGCGATGCAATGGATTTTTGTACACTTCTATTTTCAATGAAATAGCAGCATTTTGTATGTGGAAGGATAAAGCAATCTCTTCCCCACCCCCAACCCTCCCCTCAACCTTGTCATCTCTCCTGCCTGCATTTGGGTCCCCCCTTTTTTCCAAAATGAATTCTTTAGATTGCAATCCTATACATATTTACATGGAAGTAAGCTTCAATGAACTCAAAGGAACTTATTTCTAAGAAGGCAAGTTTGCATGGTTATTACGAAATTCCAGTGCAACTAGAGATCACATAGTTACAGTGATTTTGATGTCACAGATAGATAGCCAATCAGATTTGCAACAGGAGGTCAAAGTAAAGGGGGAAGAAAGAGAGAACGTGTCCCTGTTGCTTAAGAAACCAAACTTCCTGCCACTGCATTGTGCCTGCACTTTCCCACTGTACCAGCAATACACTAAAAGACTTTACCACAGTCCAGTCCAGTACCTTTTGAGAATGCTGCTTTTCAGATCCTCGTGCACCTAACACCTAAATCAGCAAAAGAAGATTCTAAAGCATAGTCGATTGAATGTACAGTGGTACCTCAGGTTAAGTACTTAATTCATTCCGGAGGTCCGTTCTTAACCTGAAACTGTTCTTAACCTGAAGCACCACTTCTAATGGGGCCTCTTGCTGCTGCCGCGCTGCCGGAGCACAATTTCTGTTCTCATCCTGAAGCAAAGTTCTTAACCCAAGGTACTATTTCTGGGTTAGTGGAGTCTGTAACCTGAAGCATGTGTAACCTGAAGCGTATGTAACCCGAGGTACCACTGTAGTTGGAAACTTCTCTGTACATGGGAACTTTGGCTTACCAGGTATTTTGATCTTAGAATGTTTCTAAGTATTCTAGTTGGACTAGGGATAGGTAGTGTAGATGTGTCAATTTCTGTTCCAGTTTCTAATTTTTCCAACCTTAAGTTCTCCACTTTTCTCTGCCAGTTTGTCATTAATTTATTTTAAAACATCCACATGAAACTTCATCAGCACTTTAGTGCAAATTTCTTCCAATATACATTTTTTGTAAATATTTTCCCTAATAGTTTTGTAACACAATTTCCTTAATACAATGTATTATATGTACTATAATGTATTTTTTTGTAATTTTCACTAATATGGTTTTTTTCCCTGTACGCTTTAGTATTTGCACTTTGTATGTATTAAATGGCAAGAGAAAACTGCATTGCAAAATTTCAAAGGTGTTTCGGTTTCAATGTTGTTTCAGAAAGTATATATTGGGTAAATTCTCCTTTAAATGTGAACTGGATCTAATTTCTCCCCCATCCCTAAACTGAACACACTTAAAAGCCCTCTTTGGATTGCGGAGCTAATTTACACTTGTGTGCATGCCCTGCCCTTTCCTTCAATTTTATTTATGGCATGTTCAAGCGAATTCCTGAACACAGCTTCTGTCTTCCTGAAATACCTGCCTCATTGCACATTTTTTTCAAATTATCGTGCAAACAGCTGCAAAATATTGCAGGAGATGGGTGTGCATTTCATGGTGATGAAACTTGTCTGAGAATGGTAATGCTACCCTCTCTTGTGACTCAGCCCTACTGGACATTCATTTACTCTCTGGTTCCACTGGGGCTGATGTTCATCGTCTAGGCAGCCATTTTACCATTTCCAAAGAAGGAACAGCAATTGGATGTTGCTGCTGATAAGCATCTTCTCTCTGTTGTGAAAACCCAGTTTACTCTTTAAAAAGGTAAAGGACTCCTGACAGTTAAGTCCAATCACGAATGACTCTGGGGTTGCGGCGCTCATCTCGCTTTACTGGCCGAGGGAGCCGACATTTGTCTGCAGACAGTTTTTCTGGGTCATGTTGCCAGCATGACTAAGCCGCTTCTGGCAAAACCAGAGCAGCGCACAAAAACGCCATTTATCTTCCCGCCGGAGTGGTACAGTGGTACCTCGCAAGACGAAATTAATTCGTTCCGCGAGTCTTTCCGTCTTGCGAGTTTTTCGTCTTGCGAAGCACGGTCAAGTCGCAACTGCACCTCTTCAAGCGGTTTTAAGAAAAAGGAAACAAACTCGCAAGACGTTTTCGTCTTGCGAAGCAAGCCCATAGGGAAATTTGTTTTGCGAAGCAACTCAAAAAACGAAAAACTCTTTCGTCTTGCGAGTTTTTCGTCTTCCGAGGCATTCGTCTTGCGAGGTACCACTGTACCTATTTATCTACTTGCACTTTGACGTGCTTTCGAACTGATAGGTTGGCAGGAGCTGGGACTGAGCAATGGGAGCTCATCCCATCGTAGGGATTTGAACCGCCAACCTTCTGATCACCAACCCCTAGGCTCAGTGGTTTAGACCACAGCGCCACCTTTAAGATGTCTTAAATTCAGCACAGAGGCTACAGCTCAGTGTTAGAGCACATGCTTTGCATGCAAATGTTCCCATCAGGTAGGACTGGTAGCAGTGGGAAAGACTCCCCCCTGAAACTCTGGAGCATGGGTAGGCAAACTAAGGCCTGGAGGCCGGATTCGGCCCAATCGCCTTCTAAATTCGGCCCACGGATGGCCCGGGAATCAGCATGTTTTTACGTGAGTAGAATGTGTGCTTTTATTTAAAATGCATCTCTGGGTTATTTGTGGGGCATAGGAATTCTTCACTTTTTTTCAAAATCTAGTCCGGCCCCCCACAAGGTCTGATGGACAGTGGACCGGCCCCCTGCTAAAAAAGTTTGCTGACCCCTGCTAGTGTTGCTAGTCAGCAGGGCCGACCTGCTCATGAGGTGGGGTGAGGCAGTTGCCTCAAGTGGCAGAAATCCAAGAGGCGGCACTCCCATGGGTCCCCATCCACCCCAGTGGCAGCAGAGAAGCAGTGCCGCTAGTGGCACCAGTTTCTTGCAATACCTCACGAGATCTCACCAAAAACCTTTCAAGATCTCACAAAATTTCAGCAATACCGTTATGTTATGAGATTTGGGTGGAAGCTGGGCTGTGGCTGGTGCTTTGCAGGTGCTGCCATGGTGTTGCAAAGCACATTCCTGTATATAAGATAATTTCCCATGTTTCCTATTTGCTACTCGGGGTGAAAAGTCTACCTCACTTTTATCAAGTAGCACCCCAGGAAAACTCATCTAAGAAATCTGTATGCCCATCATAACCTTTAAGGTGCTTTCTTCTCCCCATCCATGAAAACAGGTAGATGGAGAAATCCACATATAGGGGGGATAAAAATAAGTTTAAGAATGAGCCTAAATCTGCCGACAATGATAGTTTCTGGTCTGTATTTTCACTGAGTTAGGCTCATCTAAAATGAATTCAAATTGTAACCCTTTAAATTACAACTTTCCATACTTGGATATGAATATGGTTTTTTGTCTCCATGGTTTTTTTGTAAAATTGGACAGAACTAAGTGCCTGATAAATATTAATCATAAGCTTCAGAACGGCCCATGTGTATATATTCAGCACATTTGAATGTAATTAGGAAATACCATAACCACATATTTTAATAAGCCATATGTGTTTCGTATGGGATGTCTATTCTAATTTGCATGGAAAAAAGAACACCTATGGTGGTAAAATCAGATTTTGCTTTGGGTGATTTTCAAATGAGCATGTCGAGACAGGCAATGTGTGGTGCAAAATAATTATTTCTAATGAACTTGTTAAGTAGCTCTGGTCTGTATATTTTGATTTTTATAAATGGAAAATGAAATGCTGGAAAGAACATGATGGATATAATCATAGCACAGAACAAATGTAATTATAGGAACAGAAAAGCAATATACTTACTCAACTATATGACTTGGCCATACACACCAAATATCATACATGGAGAAATACTATCAATAATACTATTTTCATTGCTTTTACACTAAGCCAATTCTAAGGGGCATTTTTAACCCCAATATATTTCAAGTCTATACAGGCTGGCTGAAATGCTTCCACCATACTTTTATAAATGTAATATTCTATTGCTTACTTGGTAAAAGCAGAAACACACAAACTATCCCTCCCTATCCCACACCAGACTTTTTGCGATAAGGAAAGTGATGGGGGAAATGCAGTGGGAAATGTGGGATATGTTTTCCTTGATGCAACTTCACTTAATGCCCCCAACAAAACAAATCAGAATGGAGACTCAATGAACATCCAATGTCATCTAACTCCTGTGCAAATTTTGTGCAAACAAAGCAGGCTGAATGTTCACTAAGCAGGTCATCTGGAAGCAAACTTAGGCTAAAGGGGATGTCTTCAATTGCAAGGTCATAATTTATTTTCTATAAAAGAAGTGAACTTTCTATTTATTTATTTTTTTAAAAAACTCTTTCAGGAATAATCATTCCTGAAAAAGCAGAAATCCAGAATCTTGTAACATTAATGACAGTGCAATTTGCGCATGCTTGGAAGTAAGCAATAAATCAGCATGCCTGGGATTGCAACCTTAACACAGTAAGTGCAACAGAGAGGCACACTCCCTATTGGGAGTGTATGAATGTGGTGTTGATTTCATGACTACAACTGATATGAATGTTTTTTGTTCTGCCTTGGGGAAACCTGAGCAGCCTCAGGCCTGTGGAGGGTGGTGGTGGTGGTAAAGAAAGAAGTGTAACTCTCTCTTCTCCTGCAATGGTCCAGAGAAAAATCCCTTCACTACCCAAAGATGCTGGTTACATTTCAAAGGTTTCAAGCATTTCTCCCTGTGGTTCCTACAATCAGAGAAGAACACTGATGAAGGGTTTAAAACATGCCACAATTTGCAGGTGATACATTCTGGCTGGGTTCTCTTCTGGTTCTCGGATTTGTAGAACTGGGCTTAAGTAAAAAAATAAAGTAGTGAAACATTCTGAAGAGCAGAAGTAGGTGCGAAGAAATATAAAAGGATGCACAGTGAGTTGAGGAGTAGAAAGCTTGAGCTTCTGTCCATTCATGCAGAAATGTTGATAACTGCTGAAAGACAGAATCTGGAGTGGCAGGTGCACAAAGGAAGGCTAATTAGTCTGCATCCTCCTCAGCAAAGAATCCAATCTCTCTTTTGTTTCCAATATTTTTATTGGCATGGCAAAGTAGGAAGTGTTGCCAACCCCAATTCTGATTCTGGGCCCTCTGGGAGTTGGCACCATGTGTCCATTCTGAATTGTCATTCATTTCATATGTGGAGGCAGGTTGCTGTATACCCTCAGGCAATTTCTGCATATATATTATTATTAACTTGATGAGCAACACTGCCCCTTTATTTGTTGGAATTATAATTTTGTTGCTGCTGCTGCAAGGGCCAAGAAAAGTTGGCAACGATATATTCCCACACACCCATTTGCGTGTTCAGACCCAGAGACCTCCCCCCTAAATAAAGATACATTTGACTCACATTTTAGTTTTGGTTTTTGGCAGAATTTAGGCCACAACTTTATTGACTACAGAAAAGTGAGTGGTTGCATAGGCTCTGGTTCGACTAACTCCCTGCACCCTTGCAGGCAGCGCTGACCCAGAGGTCCATCATAGGTCAGCCAAGGGTGAACACCTGAGGTAGGTGAAAAACCAAGGACAGGCTTTGTTCGCCCCCCCCCAGATGCTCCCCTGGACTCAGGCATGGGCACAACCCCCTCTCGGGGGTTGACCAAACCAATTGAGTCCCTGGATTCCTTTAACGGAATACCCTTCACATAGGGTCGGCGAGAGCATTCTCCCATCCCTATCACCTGAACCAGTGCCTATCCGCAATCTTACAAGTTGTGATGATTTGCTACTCGGTAGACAAAAACCCAATGGCAACAGCCAATCAGCCAAGTGGGGAAAATTCCTTCCGTACCCCTGTCCCAACGACAGACGACACTTGACGGCATAGCAAGGTCAGTCGCAAAATGCCCTAAATATAAGGAGAGGTGGGCGGGTGTTCCGATGCACGAGCCGAAAGAGGAAGCTCTGGGTCACGTGCATGGGTATATATGTGTGTGTGTGTGTGTGTGTGTGTGTGTGTGTGTGTCCCTCAATCCCTTTGAACTGCGCCCTATTGGTCAGATTAAACCCAACATCGAGGGACCTACCAATCTGGTGTTGTGGCTACCCAATTACCCACCCACAACCAGGAGGTCAGTCTCCAGGTCTCACCGCAACACGTGCCCTCTTTTAGGGAGGCCACAATTTACAATACATGGCTGGCTATTTGGTTGGGTATTTATTTATTTGCCACACTTCTCTGCTGCTTTTTCTTTCCTTTTCCACAAAAAATATGTTTTGCCTTATTTTATGAGTGCTTCTATTGGTCTTCCAGTTTACCGCACGGCATGGCTGCTAGGGATTTTTGTTTCATTTTTACTTCCGGAATGTGATCTGTGATGCATACTATTTTTAGCAAGCTTTTCTTTGATCTCTTGGTGGCATCGCTGTGTTTTTTATGAGAGTAGCTATAGCAGTTTTGCTTATCATATCCTTTTGCTAACAAAGGCCACAATCTGATGCTTCATACATGTGGAGATCGGTTTGCATAGGCTTCCCTTCCCCACCAAGTTCCTTCTGTGCCTGTTGTTTGATTCCTCTTCAGCAGCAGTGGGGAACCTGCAGCTCATGCACTTGACTAGGTCTGCCGGGCCTCCCCATTTGGACACACCCACCTGCCCTACACCTATATTTGACATCGAATGAAGGGGGTAGAAATTTGATTATTTCAAAGCCAAATCTATCAGACCCAAAACTGTCAAACTTCCCAAGGCAATGGGAGAACCGAAACACAGCCATCCTTCAGAATTTGCACTGATCTGAATTTTGCAATATAGTTCTCTGAACAAACAATGTTTATACAAAGGGCAAGTGTGTATAAAATGAATATATTAATGAAAATAAGATAAGAAACACATCAGGAAAAAATGTTTGCAGAATGTGTACATTAGTTTTAAAAAATGCATACAAAAATACATTTATTAAGAGAAATTCTCATTAAAACACTGAGGAATTTTCATGAGAATTTTTTAAAATTGCATATTCCTGCAGAAATGGGGTGGAGTGGAATTAAGGTTGGGAGAATGAGAAACTGAGAGAATAGAAGCTGACAGATCCTTCCATTAACAAATGTGGGACCAGTACAGATGTGGACGGACAAAAATGGAGTTTGCAGGTGTAACTGATCAGCTGATTCCTGTAAAAAGCTCCTGCACACTGCTTTCCAAATGCCAAAAATCACCTGATCATTAGGGTTTATAAATGACCGTGCATTGGAGCATTGCCAACATTGCATCAGGGCACACAATATCATACTGCATGAGGGAAAATGAGTCATCTGACATCATTGTGAAATCAAGTGATTCACAGTTGTGTGACTCCTCCCAATTTTCAAACTTGGTAGGGGTGGGCGGGCAAGAAAAAGACCTGACACAGCTGGATCCACTTCCCTACCTTGGCCCCTCAGAGTGTTGTGTGATGTCCTGACGTTGAGTTTCATCTTCTGCATAGACTGCCTTAAGAGTGCCTAGACCAGAAGCCCGTTCTTGCCTAGGCCATAAATGTGGCTCAGCGCCTGTGTTATATAATCCAGGGCACAGGACTTGAACAAGGAGTAGGCTGCTGACCGCAAAGATGGTCACTGAAGAGCAGCAGCATGGTGGGTACAGAAGCAGAAGATGCCAAAGAAACTCATGAAAGCCACCCTGGAACTTCTCTCTGTATTTGCAGGGTGGAAGGCTGTGGCTCAAGCCCTTCAGAAAGAATAATAAACACTAAATTCATCATGTGAGGTGGTGGATAGGCAAGACTGCCAGCCGAAGACCACTTATCAGGGAGTAAACTACATGGAATCCAAAAGGACTTAGTTCTGAGTAGACATTAAAAGTATTGCACTGAGAGAAAGGGAATGTGAGCAGCATAAAAAACCAAAAAAAAAAGCTACTTCTAGTTTAAGCCCCTCATTTTCTTTTCCTTTTTTTCCTTTTTGGTTAAACAAGGAACCAGAGCAGGTGCTAAGTCTAAACTTGGTTTCTGAGGAAGGAATTGATTATTCCACAGCAGGATATTTGGATGTTTTCTGTCCAGTGATGAATTTGACAGCACAGCTTATATCCATGAGCACTTACATTTGTATATTTCCTTGCAACAGTCATCGCAGTCCTTCAAATCTGCATTTAGATTGACAGCTTCTCTGCTAGGCAGCTATTGGAATGGAAAATAGAAGCATTTCTCAATTGGGCCAAAACTTGGGGGAAATTGTACAGCACTTTTAACTCACGGAACCGTATTATTATTAATATACTATAATTTATGTTGCCTCAGCAGTATTTAAGGCACTTCAAAGAATAATATAAGCAAAAAAGACAGCTCAATGACTACAATGTACCTATATTCATAAACATGTCATTTGCACTAAAGTACCAGATACATTTGATCTATATAAGATTGTGTGTGTGTGTGTGTGTGTGTGTGTGTGTGTGTGTGTAAATTTAAAATAATAGACCTATATGAACTTAAAAGTTATGAGGTACCCAATAGATGTGATGCAATGAAATAGCCATATGCAGGCAAATAGTTTCAAAGTGGGGAAAACATCAGAGGCTTATCTGTCATGGCTGACTGATGCCTCATTCAACCTATACATTTAAAGTGCTGTGATACCACTTTAAACAACCATGACTTCCCCCAGAGAATTGTGGGAACTGTAGTTTGGTAAGGGTGCTGAGAATTGGTAGGAAACCCCTATTCCCCTCCAGAGCTACAATTCTGAGAATACCTAAAGATGTAATTGCAAAACAACTGTGTTATGTGTTGATAAATGAACTGCTTTATTTAGCTTCTGCTACAAGTTCTGCACTATGAGCATGCTAGTGAAAAAAGTGAATGGGTATATGGATTCAATGGCACCAATTCATCATTCAAAAGGGCCCGCAATTTTGAAGGAAAATGGGGGGAAAGAGACATATTGCAGGTCATGAATCTATATGAAGCCATCTTATTCGGAGTTAGATCTTTAATCCATCTAGGCCAATATTCCACAACCTTGTAGTTTGGACTACAGCTCCCATCATCCTTGACCATTCACCCATCATGATGGGGACTGATGGCAGTTATAGTCCAAAAAACCCCTGGAGATTCAGGGTTGAGAAAGGCCACTGTAGGCCATTACCACATCAATCTATCCCCAATGCCATTCTCATCGCAGCCTTCTGAGAAAATTGTCTCATATCTGTTCAGATTGTTTGTACATTTCCACAAGATTTCTAAGAAAAGTGGAGCCCTGAACTGAAAGAATGGGATCACATTAATCAAGACCAAGACTTCTGTTGACATTTTCAGTAGCAGATTCCACCATCCGTTTATGGATTTACCCTGAATTTGTACAGTCCTAGTCCCATCCAAGGAACCCCTCTTTTTCTTTCACAATCACTGTGCAATGAAACTAACCCATTGTCTGAAGGAATCCACTGAGCAGTGAGCCCTGACCCACCAAACAAAACAAAACCCTGACTGTATGAACAGTGGCTGTGCAGAGTATTATGTCTCTTCAAACAACACAATCCCTTTGGATTCAATGGCACAAAATGACTCCCAAAGCTAACATATGATAGAATCATAAAACAGATGTGTGAATCTACCAACTTTGGCTTTACAGAGTTATGACTTGGGCCATGAAACATTGGCACATTTCAAATACACAGACATTTTATGGAATGTGCTCACAGAGTAATTAGTGTTCTTGAAAAGTGTTGCATTTTTGTTTGCTTTAAACCTTTTGTCAGCCCGTGTCACTCAGTACCTCCTAGATTTCATTAAGTAACTTGTGTCACTGGAAAATGGAGATTCATGTGCAACCTTGATTTAATTAGGCTGCAGCCAGAGGCCATCAATGCCAAACATCTGACATCATTAAAAATTGTTCTACCAACAGTCATTAGGCCACATATGTTGTAATACCTTCATTATTTTTATTTTTATTATTAGTTTTAAAAAATCATATTCCTGTACTTCTTCATCAACTGATATATAATGCTGCCATGCTGTAAACAGAGATTCATGGATTCAAGCTGGAAAAATAATAGCAAGAACAAGAACAAAACATTTCATACTTATGTAGATTTTTCCAGTAACACAAAAGATGGAGATTTTTTGCAGCTTTCTATGGCATATCAACAGCTTGCCACATTTCAGACAGATACTCCTATGATTTCCTTTATGGTCTTTGGACAACTAACTTTTTATAGAATAAATGCTTTTGAAAAGCTTTTGTGAGATCCTGGACTACTTGACAGACTCAGCAGTCATTTCAGTGTTTTTTAACAATAGATCTCAGGAATTACTATGTGTGTGTGTGTGTGTGTGTGTGTGTGTATTCTCGAGCAGACTGTTTATGTTTTCAACAAGCACAATTAATGTTCCTGAGAGAAAAATAAGCTATCATGCAAAATGTCTTCAGTTGCAGAATTACTGTTTATTATGCTGCATTAAAAGCCGTTAGAGAAAAACTGGAAGGGTAGGAAAGGTACTTATCAACACTTTCAAAATCAAGAGGACATTGGTTCCTGTTAGGCTTCAAGTAAATGTGAAGGAGATCTATGAACAGGATTTCCTGCAGGTTTTTTAAAATATATATTTTTTAATAGCAGCTGTGTGTGGCAAGGGAGTTCAATACAGATCTGGTGTGCGGTGTGGGGGTGGAGAACATAAGACTATAAGAAGAGCCTTCTGGATCAGGCTAATGAACCATCTAGTCTAGCATCCTGCTCTCACAGTGGCCGTCAGCAGGCCCTGAGCAGAAGAGCATTCTGCCCTCCTGTGGTTTACAGCAAATGGTATTCAGGAGCATTTCCGACTGTGGAGGCAGAGCATAGCCATCATGGCTACTGCCTTTGATAACCTTATCCTTCATGAATTTTGTCTAATCTTTGAAAGCCATCCAAGGTGGTGGCTATCACTGCCTCCTAGTGGAGCATGTTCCAGAGTTTAACGATGTGCTGCATGAAGAAGTACTTTATTTTCTCTGTCCTGAAATGACCGACATTCAGCTTCATTGTATGCCCATGATTTCTCCACCCCAAAGGGTGGCCAACTCTGTGTGGCATTCATTGACCTAAAGGCAGCATTCGATAGTATCTCCAGGAGCATCCTCTGGGAAAAACTCACCCGCTGGGGCATCGACAGAAGGCTTCTCTGGCTAATAATCAAACTCCATGAGAACTCAGCGGCTAGAGTGAGACTCACCCCGGAGGGTGATCTCACCAATTCAATTCCCATTAACAGAGGTGTCCGACAGGGTTGTATATTGGCTCCATTCCTGTTTAATTTGTTCATAAGCGACATGAGGACTCCCCTAATAGAGGCTCAAGAAAGGATTCATGCACCCCGCCTAGCACTTTACTGCTGCCCTTTGTTACTATATGCGGATGACGCAGTCATCCTTTCTTTTTCTAGAGTAGGTCTTATGAGGGCCTTAAAATTTTTTGGATCATATTGTAACGCAAATTCCCTTACAATTAATTATGATAAATCTAAAATCCTAATTTTCTCAAAGAGCCGGAAACTCCATAATTGGAGAATTGATGGGAGAGTCATCGAACAAGTCTATAGATTCCAATACTTGGGAGTTTGGTTACAACATAACCTTAGATGGAAGGCCCATGTAGCCTATGTTACAAATAGAGCCAAAGCTATCTCCTTGGCGATCTTGCGATTTTTCTTCACTGATGGGGCCCTTCATATCCCATCGGCGTTGAAAGTCTTCAAGGCCAAGGTGATCCCGACAATGGCTTATGCCATCTCAATTTGGGGGACTTTTGTCAACCTATCTCACCTAGAGGTTGTTCAAAATCAGTTTTTAAGAGGGATATTGAAACTGCCCAACTGTGTAAGTAATACAGCGCTACGCATGGAACTTAATATTGTATCCCTGGAAAACGCTCTGTGGAAGCACATACTTTGTCACTGGTTATCTCTATGGCACAATCTCCCAAACTTGTACTTGATACAATGTATGTGGAGAGATGATTTCCAGAGCCCATGGGTAAAAAATTTACAACTGAAAATTACGGCAATGGGAATCTCCCCATCCAAATTACTAGAGCAGGATATAGTTCCAGCTAAAAGAACAGTAACCTGTAAACTAGAGGAGATGGACTTGCAGCAGAAAATGGTCTTGGGCAATGGTACCTGCTCACCTCTAAACCTTGGTTTATTACCCCTCTTAAGGCTCCCAAACTATTTGAATTCCTTAACTTCTTCGGCTCATAGATATGCCTTTGTAAAGGCAAGATTCAACACCTTCCCATCGAACGTGCTGAGAAATAGATTCTCCAATGGACAGATATCGCTCTTATGTGATTGTAATTGTGGGGCACCGGAATCGTTGCATCACATAATTTTTGATTGTGCTTTTCACTCATCGGCCAGGAGCAAGTTTCTTGCTCAATATCTAAAGGGAATTGCTGATGATACGAATGAAGCCAAACTGAGATATCTATTAAATGATGATGACCCCCTAAGATCACTCATGGTTGCCAGATTCTTGATCAGCGTCCTATCCCTAAAGAAGAGAAACGGACTCCTGTGCGGCTCGGATAATCTTTTTAAACTATGATCTATGTTTTAGGATGTAATTAGGTGATTTCACCATTGATGTCTTCTACTGATTTATGAGTAGAGGGCGATGTTTATGTTACAAATTTATTGTAATGTATGATGTTGGTCTTTTGTTTTTGTTTTGTTTTGCTTTGGTTCTTGTCTGTTTTTTGTAAGTCTTGGCGGTTTTAAATTTGGAGGTTTAAGTACATTATGTTGGTATGGTAAACTGTCGTGTGATGGGCCAATGGCCGTAATAAAGATCAATACCAAATACCAATGCCCATGATTTCTAGTGTTATGAGAGAAGGAGAAAAACTTTCCTCTATCCACTTCCTCCATGCCATGCATAATTTTATAAACTTCTATCAAGTCACCTCTTATTTCCCTTTTGCCACATGGGGGCACTTAGATTTTTGATGGGGGTATTTGAGAACAAGTTGTTAACAGTTAATGCCTTTTAGGCTTCCTCCACATGAATAGGAGTTCACTTTTTGAATAATAAGAATTATATGTCATGGGGGGGGGGCAGGGATCAGGATTTTAGAGATACTTAGGTGGGGCACGGCCAAAAAAAGCTTGGGAACCACTGCTCTAAACTAAGAAGTTCCAAATGCTGCAACCTTTCTTCACTGTGAAAACTTCATCCTTAGGCTATTCTCCTGCAGAAAACCATCCGTTCCCCAAAACTGTTATTTGTCTCACAGGGCAAATAATAAATTTAGCTTTATGATTGGCCCCACAGAACAAAGAACTAGACTTTGATCACAGGATTCTCTGAATAAGGACCTATCCTTTTCAAATACTGTAGGACTAAGGCTGCAATGATATATTTATTTATTTATATGATTTCTACCATGCCTTTCTGAGGATTATACTCCATTCAAAATAGTTTATAAATATCACTCACATACATACCTGATCATCACAGGACTACATCAGATTAAACATGCATCACCAGCAAAAGTTGTTGGTTTCTTATTGTCAACTCAAATATATTCTAAGCCCAGCCTGGGATCAGTAGGACAGGGTGGCTGGGTGACCCCTGTATCCCAAGTGATGCTGGTCATGTCAGCCAGGACAGAAGGTGTTTTTTTCTCTGGGTGGTGTAGCTGAAGGACCAGGCCTTTTGCAGAATACATCAAACCAAATCCACCAGCGACTCATCCCAAGATGTTTCAGGACTTTCTCAAATGCTAGTCTATGGAGGATAACTGCTGGTGGTAGCCTCCTCACCATCACACAGTGCAATGATGGTCTCCACAGTGAGTCCTCCTTACGTTTGTCTCACCCAAACCCCTTCCAGCAACACAAGTTCAGGTATTAGGAACTCTACAGGAAATAAATAAGAACTAAAACACCAGATCCTCCACCTTAGGCATGCACTTTAGAAAAGAGAATAGCATTACAATCCTCATTGGGGAAAAAGAAATCTGACAAAATATTGGCCTTGTTATTCTGGGGTGTGGGGTGGGGAGGAGATAAGACCAGGGAACGCTAGTAGGATTTAAAGAGGAAGCAGATGTCAGGAAGTAACTTGTCCTATTCTGGATTTTAAAGCATTGCTTAGTTTCTCCTAAAAAAAAAACCCAAAAGAGGTACTTGCAGCTCAAGACCCCTAGGGGCTGCACCCTCTGCACTGACTGTCATTTTCTAATCTTCAGTGAGTTAGGGCAGTTGTGATCTTTGCATGCTGAAAATCATTAACTTTGCACCTTCTGATCTTACTGTACACTGTTACAGGATGAAACTAAATATGTAAATTGTTCAACATATAGATTAAATGAAAGCATATGGACAAGCAAGTTGTACCTCATTTTAAATCAACAGTCTTAAGCAGCAAAAATCCTTGTTTGGTCTTTGTTTGTTTGCTTACTTATTTTCTACATTTATATCATGCCATATTGCTGAAGACGCAAGCTAGCTCAGATGCGTGATAGATCAATCTGCTAGGCATTACTTGGGAATACATTATTTTTAGTTTTTATTTCCAGAGATGCATCTGTTAATATAAATATTCATAGACTATACTCAAGTTCTTGTTTTACTGTGCTTTGCAAATTTATTGGTGATATATGTTAGTCATACTCAGAGCAGACCCATTAAAATAAATGGGTTTCAATGCACTCATTTCAATGAGACTACTCTGAGTATGACTTAGTTAGATATCACCCTATGCATTTGTCCTGATTGAAAGGGAAATTTCAGAATATGAAAGAAGATATTTGAACATAAAGGGTTTTTTATATATAAAAAAAAATCTTGTGGTCCTACAATAAAAAGGGTAAAAATTATAATCCCTGTTGTAAAATTTTGTTATATGGCAGCATCTGTAGTAGTGAAGCTACCAACGCCAAATGGTTACACCTGCTGATAGTCATGGAAGGGTCACAAACATTTTTCTGAGGGAATGAAGAAGTCAGCAATATTGGTTTCTAGAATGGCTTCTGTGACAAAATAAAAAGTCACCTGGCAACAGTTGATCAATCAGTCGAATAACAGCCATTAAAGTTGGTGGGAGCTCTGAAAAGAAGAACTGGAAAAATCAAGAAAGGGGCTGTAGAAAAGTCACTAGGTAAACTGACATGAAAGGGGATGGCACAAACTAAGCTTGCCTATTCTATATGACCTAAGATTTCTAGGAAGGAAATGCATAAAAATACTTTATTCACACAACCCAAGCTGCCAGTTTCCTCACTCTCTCCTTCCTGGTCGCTTTATACTCCCTTCTTTCTCCAATAACAACTTCTCCATTACCTACTAACTTTCTATTCTTTGTGTACCTTTTATCGGTGCCCAGCCATCACAAATGAGCCCTGAGGCAGAATGTTTGAGACCCCCTTCCTTAATCTTCCAACTGAAATTATAGGTTGTAGGCGGTGTTTTCATGCAAGTACAAAGTTGCTGGAACAATTACATGCCCCACTCACTGTGCCACCCATAGGTTCCTTTTACAAATTGTTCTGTGAGGATATAGAGGGTATGGGAAGCCACCCTGACCACAAATCTGGCAGGATTTTATAGCCTCTTGGGTAAGCACCAGACCTAACCCTTACATGACAGAAATTTTAGGACCATAACCAGCCAGAGACATCCATTTCTTTTTACTGCCTCGTCAAGTCCACCGACACTGAAGGGAATGTGAGTCTGTGGTAGACGAAAGGAATGCTGTTGGAAAGCATGGGAGCTTCTAGGCCCAGAGCCAGCCTTTTCATTCTCCTAATTTTAGGGAATGGACTCCTGGGATGGTAATTCAAGATATCAGCAAATTCTAACAAGATGGTAGTGAGAGACGCAGTGTGTGATGTGGGCCTGCAAATGTCTTTTGAGTGTAATGGCTTTTAAGCAGCCTCTTGGGCAGCTGCAGGGTGAATTCCTGCCATTAATCAGGTAGCAGCAAAGAGACAGACTCAAATAGACAACTTTTTTCACTTTTTATATATTTGAGAATACTAGGAGCTCTTCTGTAATGGGAAAACCACTCTTCTCTTGCTGGTGCTAAATCCTTGTAGCAATATCAAAATTGTGGGAGAAATTTTCCGTCAGCTCCTCTCTCTGCCTCAGATTTTAAGGGGCTCTAGCCCGGGGGGGGGGCGGCAAAGACAGCCCCTAAAGCAAGGCCACCCAAAGGATTGATGTGAATCCCTGAGGATTTGTGATGATTTGTGCAATACCTCAGCTGGACATTTTTTTTGCAGGCACTGATGAAGGGAGCAGAGCTAAATGGCTCCCCCACCCACGCAATGGGATAGTGCAGAATGGATGGGCCAGGATGAGCCCTTTGTAAGATAAAACTACAAAAAAAAACCTGATGCAAAAAGCAGCAAGATGTGTTAGAGTCACTTGAAAGGGGTGCTTTTGGACTGAAACCCTTCTACAGCATACGTTTGTAAAGCCCATCATAACCAGAACCTATCTGAACTTCAATAGCATAGGCTGACATTTTATAAATATTGTGTGTGGCAGTAGAATGGGTCAAATGCACATGAGCACATCAACTGATGTCATACTTACCACCTCTGAAATGGATAGTTTCACATCTATCACAGTAAGCTACACAAGTGTCCTGCTAAGGTCTGTGCCGTTCTCTTTCCCTCACCCCCTTCTGCATTATGGCTTCTGTGCCTGATGCTTAAAAAAATATGTTGCTTTAAAAAGTCTGAAGAAGAGCCTGCTGGAATAAAAGGGACTTCAGTAAACCCGTGAAAAACAGTAAAGAAGGCAGCCAATTAGGCAATCTGGAAGTTATCACAGCAGTTACTAGTGGCCAAGTCAACTCTGCCCAAAAGGGAAAATAACTGTGGGAGCAGCCAGAGCTGAAAAAGGGCATTCCCAGGCCACCTGAGCACCCAAAGATTGGAAGCCAGGTTAGAACACGAGCAACAAGACTTGACCGACCTCATTGCAGCAATTCACAAAGCAATCCTGTTAGGCATGTCATTCACATTTGATTATTTTACTGCAGGGATCTACAGTGGTACCTCGGGTTACATACGCTTCAGGTTACAGACTCCACTAACCCAGAAATATTACCTCGGGTTAAGAACTTTGCTTCAGGATGAGAACAGAAATCGTGCTCCGGCGGAGCGGCAGTAGTGGGAGGCTAAAGCTAGCTAAAGTGGCGCTTCAGGTTAAGAACAGTTTCAGGTTAAGAACAGACCTCCAGAACAAATTAAGTTCTTAACCCGAAGTACCACTGTATAAGAAAACTAGCAGCTGAATCTCATCTACAGTATGTGCACATATGTGGGAGATTCACTGGGTTCATGGGTTTTGTCCCTCAGCAAGTATGAACAGCACTGCACCCAAAACACGTCACACAATTGTACAAAACTGCAAATAAATTCTCACAGTATACTGATGGAAAAGTATGCATTTAATTATAATGGACTGAGAGATGGCAAGGCAGATTTCCCATGCGTATGGTTTTATCTCCAAGCTCCATGTGAGAAGCAAATTTTTAGCATCTGCATTCTAACACTGGAGCAGTTAAGCTTCTCTCTTACTTTAGAGAGTAAAAGATGCAAACGTCTTACTTTTAGAGCAGACTTTATTTCACCTGTTCAAATGAATAGTGATTGAATGAATGAATGAATTACAGCCTGTGATGCTTTGCCTACAGTCCCTTGCTGTACCTTCTGAGAGTGGTAACTGAGGTAGGTAGGGGATAGTTGCCTGCAAGTTTCGTTTACTATTTATATTGATGTCTGGTTCAGGAGATACATTAACTAGTGAGAGGAACTTGTAGTTTTACCCAAGCATCCCCCAGAGAACAATAGCAGCGTTCAATCCCATGGAGCCCTATCCTTTTTAAGCAGAAAGCAGGCCGCTGACAATACTCACTAATTAACCCAGCTAATTCATTGTGGAAAATGTCTGTTTGAAATCCTGGACCCATATTCTATGGTTTGATTATAGAGTGACATTCTTTATTATTCTCTCATGTCACTTTTCTTCTTCTGACTCCTCTTAGCTGTCTCCCTACAAATGATTGTGTATGGTTGCACCTGCCTGGTGTATACGACAAATCCACTGGTGGAATAACTGCCAAAAAGTGACTCGAAATAACCACATTTCGGTGACAATTAGCACTGTTCTGTCTGTCTGTGGAACATCTGCTTTCAGTGATACAACAGCAGCTGGGATGATCTAATAGTAAACTAAGCACTTCAGATTTCAATTGTACAAAAGGGGCTTTGAGTGGGATGATAAATTAGCTAAATTAAGACACAATTTTAAATACCTAATTTCAACCTTGCTCATAATGAGCACATTCTCTTGCAGCCTCCTCGCACCTGTCTGAGCTGGAAAGCGACTGAACTTTGGCTTGTCTGTTTTGTTAAAGTTGTGTTCTTTTAACATGTTGTTTTATGAAGATGCATCCAAAACATACATTAGTCAGAGGCCGTTTCGGTTGTGTGCATTTTGACAGAGGTCAGATAAATTAATCTGGGATGCATATGAACAGCCCATCATATAGCCAAGGTCATCTTAAAAGGTTCTGTTCCCAAGGCTGCAAAACTATGCATTCTTGGGATCAACCTAGATATAGCTATGGAGATGCTTTCTCTTTAATTTTTGGGAATAGCTGATATAGGTGGGGCCAATCAAGATATGCCTGCAGTTCGGCTCCTCTTAATAGGTTCTACTTCTTTTAAATCATTTGTGAATGCTCATAGCTTAGTGATAGGGCATCTGTTTTGTATACAAGTTCAATGCTTGGCATCTTGAGTGACTCCTGTCTGAAACCTTGGAAAGCTGCTGCTGTTGATATAGATATTACTGAGCAAGAAGAACCAGCGGTCTGACTCAGGAACATAGGAAAGCTGCCTTATACTTTGTTCTATATTCCTGACAGGGATTGACTGGATGAAGAAGAGCGGTGCAAGGCACCAGAAGAGGAACCCCCAAGAGAATCCCCAGAGGAGGAAGTCTCAGAGCCAGGGGACTGGTTGTAGGACACTGAGGAAAGGAAGAAGATTGGGAGGAGGGACTGGATGCTGAAGGGGCAGTTAGGTTTAGTGAGCAGGAAGAGCCGGTGACAGGGAACAGTTCAGACTCTGAGTCTGAAGCAGAGGTGGTAGGGGGGCAAAAGGCTACAGAAGAATCCAGGGAGTCTCCCTCTTCTGCAGCAACAAGCCCCCCTCCGCTCCAGTCTCCAAGAGCATACAGGATAATAATAATAATAATAATAATAATAATAATAATAATAATAATAATAGTTTATTATTTGTACCCCACCCATCCAGCAGAACAGACGCCATTAGCAATGGATTCTGGGGCCTATCAGTTTCTGGGGAACAACAGACAGGCAGGGCTTGTCTGCTCATGTCCAGCTTGTGAGCTTCCCATATGCCTCAGGTTGGCAGCTGTGGAAAATATTGTCCTGGACTAGATGGGCCTTTGGTCTGTTCCAGCAAGGCTCTTCTTATGTTCTTATGTAACATAAGAGTTCAAAAAGAAACCAAAGGGCCACAATCCTCGTGACAGCATGGAACATTTTTATGTATTGTAATTCAGCAGTTTCACGTTGGTTGGTTGTCGATCAAACACAGACATTTATATGTGTTAATTGGCTCACCAATGCCAGGATGTCTGCATTATCAACATCTATTTTTTGAATTCCCAGTATTAAATGCATAATTATAATTGTGCTTTTCTGCATTTCATTTCCCTCTGACACCCCCTTGCTTATAATTCCCCCAACTCTCCTCCACATGAGTGTGTGGGTGGGTGGGTGGGTGTCTGTATGCTTACTTATACCTCAAGATAGCACTTTTGTGCATCTGATGAAGTGGACTGTAGTCCCTGAAAGTATCTGTCATAATTAATTTTCTGGTCTGTAAACTGCCAGAGGAATCTTTGTTCTCTTGGTTTAGGGAAGTTTCTAACATTTGATGTTTTATTGTGTTTTTAGTATTCTGTTGGGTAGCATACAAATAATAAAACTATTATTATAATTATTATTTGCTGCAAGGGACTTCTTTGTGCAAGAGGCTAACATGTCTCAGGGGAAGGGGTGCAAACATTACAAAGAGTCATAAGATTCCAGTGACTTTCTAAGGGAAACTGAACCCAGGCAAGTGCTTCACGCCTAGGACTTCTCACAGCTTTAAGAAATTGGGAAAGCATAACTATATTTTAGCAACCCTTGCCAGACATACTGTATGGGTGTGAGCCCTGTTGAGTAGGCTTAAATCACCTTGAAGCCACCTTGTCCTAAGTAGTTCTGATTGGACTCTTAGCTGCATTTTTTGATCAACAACTTACTTTGCAGTACTCTCATTAATATCACTTTTCTGCTTTTGAAATTAATATCCACATTTATTCTATAAATGTGTCCAAGTACCAGCTTCTGTGCTGCCCTGCACTAGAGCAATTAGTTTGAGATCTGAAGCATAATTCAGGTAGAAATGAATGTGTCCGTTCTTTGCATTGCACAGCTCCATCACACCTGGCCTATTTTTAAATCAGTTCTTCTGAAGCTTAATCTTCTTGCTCCACTTTTCACCAGGTAGAGTTTCCACCCACATGATGAAAATAAAATGAAAGCTTTCATAACCTCCTACTAATTTCACACAAGAGTCTATCTTATATCAAGCAATACAGTGGTACAGCAGCAAATTGTGAAATGAAGGAGCTCATTGCGATGGCTTCTAGAGCCATATCCCCAAATGGTGAATCCAGAAATGTGGCAGTTGTCTGCATGTGCCTCTAAGTAGAATACGCAAAATACTTCTCCCTCGCCACTAAGCTATCACAGTCCACCTCCCAATACAAACTGATGACTGCATAATTACACATACAGTGGTACCTCAGGTTAAGTACTTAATTTGTTCCGGAGGTCCGTTCTTAACCTAAAACTGTTCTTAACCTGAAGCACCACTTTAGCTAATGGGGCCTCCTGCTGCTGCCACGCCGCTGGAGCACGATTTCTGTTCTCATCCTGAAGCAAAGTTCTTAACCTGAGGTACTATTTCTGGGTTAGCGGAGTCTGTAACCTGAAGCATTTGTAACCCGAGGTACCACTGTACATGAATTACATTGTACTTATGATATGCATTTGCTCAGTCCGATTTATCGCCCACCATTCACCCAAGGATTTCAGGGCAGGATACATTATATAAAGCTACAAACTGAACCACAATGAAATCACAGTGGCACATAATAACAGCAGAGGCAAATTAATAGGCTACAATGGAGGGAGCAGACTGATTAAAAACCTCAGCTCACCTCAACCTTTCACAAGTCTGAGCAGAGGTGCACCTTGACTTGCCTGCAAAACTATGCAGTACCTGCTGAAAGCCTTCCACAAGTCTAGGGGCTACCACTGAAGAAGTCCTCCCATGTGCCGCCACCACTCACCAACAAATATTTGAGGCCCAAAGTGTTTGTTTATTTGTCAACAGAAGCACCATAAACATGGCATAAACTGCCCACCAGTGCAGGTATTTCAAAGCAGGAACAACAGCCATCCAGACAAAGATATCAACCAGTACCCTGGCTGCTGTGTTCTGCACCAGTTGCAACTTCTGGACTGTCTTCAAAGACAGTTCCATACGTAAAGTAAATTAATTGCCTGTTGCCAACCAGATGCCTCTAGGAAGCTCATAAGCACAACAGCACTCGTGCTCCCCACCAAATGGTATTCAAAGGCATGTTGCCTCTGATCCTGAAGGTAATGTGCAGCCATCATGAGTAACTGCCATGGATAACCTTATCCTCCATGAACTTGCCCAATTCCCTTCTGAAGCTGCCTCAATTTGTGGCCTTCGCCAGAAGGTAGCAACATCTCTAATTCAACTATGCACTGTGTGAGGTACTTCCTTTTGTCTGCCATGATTGTGTTCTCTCTCTGCCTCTCTTTCTCTTGTCAACACACACACAGAGAGAGACACACACAGAGACAGTCGCACACATTACATACCTTATCGTAACACCATACAGTATATCTATTTTTGCATCAAGCTGAAGATAATAAAAGCATTAATTCTGTCAATATAAATGCTAAACAGAAATGGGAAATTGAATCCTTGCCTGTGTATTGTGCATTACCTGATAAGAAATTAGAGTAGAGAAATTGAATCTGACAGATCTCAACTTTCATAGCCTTGTATCAAAGGTGCGGCACGCGAGTCACAGTAAATGGCATGCATGACGCCTCTTAATGAAATAGTTCTTTTGTTTGCCCTAGAATGGATCCAAACTGAGAGGGTTCCCAAAGGGCTCCTAAGAACAAAGAATACAATAAAAGGCCATGCAGTTGTGGGTGAGGGGAGAATCAAACTGACACGCCTGTACTAATTATCTTTGGTATTACAAGATTGCTAATAGAGCTGCAGCTTCACAGTTAATAGAGGTGATCTCATTAGCAGAACATTGAATGCCTTAATGTTTGTAAGGGGAGCATTTATTGCCTGTAACTGAGTTACTCCGTGCATATCTCAGAGGTATACATTAGCATCTTGAATGTTTTAAGGTTGTTCTAGTTTTTGCAGGAAACAGCTTCATCATAGCCAGAAAGATCAACTTTGGAGAGAGATGGGTTGCTAATATGCAAAAATAAAAGGATATGCAGAAAACATATTTGCACAATATATATTCCATCTATATGCAGACATACAGACATATATACAAACATATTATATGATGGTCTTGGGTTGCAGCCCTTAAGCAGGCTGCTGAAGTGAGTCACCTGTGGTCCTATGGGTTTTGGAGGCAAGAGCCCCGGGACTGTTACCTGCATGGGCTTGGGCCCATGAGGTGTTTGAGGGACATTAGGAGTAAGGAGAAAGAGGAATTCCTGGCTGCCAACTTGAGTCAACTTGGCCCAGCTGATCCTGAAGAAGGTGCCCCCAGATAATGACTTGGGGCAGGACTTTGATTTGCAATTTAGGGCAGGGGCTGAAGTAATGTAGATAAATAAATCTCTGCCCTCCTAAGCAGTTCCAAGCAGCTTGCAACAAAAATAATAAAACAATCATAGCAACCACTTTAATAATATAAAATTCAGTTGAATGTTAGCAGTCCAGTAGGAGATAAAAAAGCAAGGAAATAAAACAACATTGCACCACAGCAAATTGCAACCAGGTAATAATCACTATCAATATCATTCAGCCATACTGGATTAAATTCACTGGGTAACCAAAAGTGTTTTCATATAGTGCAATAAAAGTCATTAATTTATAGTGAAAGTGGGATTGAATTGAATTCCACAAGCAAGTGTGTCATCTCAGAAAGGACCCCAATTGCCTCATCTGAACATGTGAGCAAACTCAGAGAGAAGGGTGTCGCCACCAGATCAACACATGCAGATTCATTTGGAAGCAAGTGGTCCTTGAGTTACTTAGGTCCCAAGCTGTATAACGCTTTACAGCAGCCTTTCTCAACCTTGGATCCCAATATGATGTTGAACTACAACCCCCATCATCCCTGACCACTGGTCCAGCTGGCTAGAGATGATGGGAGTTGTAGTCCAACAACAACATCTGGGATCTAAGGTTGAGAAAGGCTGTCACTTGTACATTGAATTACATTCACTAGCTCACAGGAAGCCACTTGAGCTCTTTCAGTGCTAGAAAAATAAGCTTTGCTGGTATGAAGCCTAGCTGTTACATTCTGAGCTATTTGAAATTTCCAGGAAGTATTTAAGAGCAAAACCACATAATGCACACTGCAATAGTCAAGTCTGGATGTTACTATGACATAAATAACTGTGATCAAGCAACTTATTCCCTGGGCTTTGCATTTGGCACCCTAGTCCTGAGTGGTGAAAGGTGCTTTGTGGCACTGACATCTCTTGAGCATCCAAAGTAATGGCTGGATCTAATCCTCTAAAGGGGATTGCAACCCTACAATCATATGGACCACCCACCAACAGAAAAACCTCCATCATGTCTGGATTAAGCTCCATTTTATTAGTTGGAAATGAAATACAAGATTAATTTCCAAAAGCAGGTAAAGAAATCCAGATTCATACTTTGCAAACATGCGAATCTATTTGAATACAATATTCAGTGGAAAGATTTCGGCTCCAGGTTGTTGTTTCTGTGGGTTTTAAAGAAAATCTTGCTTAATGAACCTTAAGCATTGCTGCTCAAGTTATTTTGGTCACTGGGTGGAGAAAGGCACCATTAGAAACAACAGTGCTGTATAGGTAAACAACCACTCAGATTTTCACATTAACCCCAAGGTGGTTGAATGAATACAAACTATGGGGAAACTATGAAGCCCATTTGAAAATCAAGTAACTAGCTTCAGTATCCACAAGGAGGCAAAGATGTTGTAATGAACCAGCAGTAATTTCCCTGAAGAAATCATTAAAAAGCCGCTGAAAGTATCTCATTCCGCATGTAAGTATTACACAGTGGGTGAACATGCACGTCAGTGCTTTTGACTCCTAAATGGCATCCCCACGCTCTCCATCACAACCTCCAGATCTGAAATGCAGGCATGAACCTAAATTACTTCCTTTTCATGGACTTTCCAAAATTCATGATGAAAATGATATTGGTATCTGTTTAAAGTGACATCATTTGCCCTTCCTTGCCCCCTCCCTATTTTTCTATGCTTTTAGTGGTCCTTATTTTTAGCTCTAAGCTACCTTGAATCTGTTCAGGGAAAAAGATGGAGTGTAAAGAAAGATATAATAATAAAAAACAGCAGAAAACATTTCATCAATAAACAGAACAATCAACATTATCTGTCAAATGCTTATGAGAGAAGGCGTTTTGTTTTAACCTGGCACTGTAGCTATATTAATGATGGCACCAGACAGACCTCACTGGAGAGAACATATTGTAAGCAGGGAGCTACAACTAAGAATCTCTGCTCACCTGGGGCTCCGGGGCCCATGTTTCCCTTCCTGTGCAGCCGGGGGTGGGACACTCAGCACCTCCTCTCCCAGTCATGCAAGCATTGGTCCATTCAATTGGGCCAGTTAGAAGTTCTGCACGGGACAGGCTTGTGGCCCTTTAAATGAGAGCCACATACAGGGGTCCCCTTCTTGCATTGTGGTTGGATTCATCACCAACCCAGTCTGTTTGTCCCTGTCTGAAGGTGAGTGGGCAAGGCAGTGCGAGGACCTTGCTATGGTATATTTGGTTGCACGTTCTCCAACCTTCTGCCAGCACTAGAGCTTCAATTCCAAGTTTGCTTGCTTGCTTGTTTGTTTAAAAAAATAGTATTTTTGGACTTGATTGTTGAGAAAGTGGAAGAGAGGACATGTTGCCCACTTAAGTGCTTTTTGCTTATGTGCACGAGGGTCCGGAACATAACCCCCGCATAAGTGGGAAGTCACCTGGATACAAAATTAGGACTGAACCACATAAAAAAATGAATTTCAAACGCAGATTTCAAGTCAAAATTTCAGCTTTTGAAATCATTGTGGCATATTTTAATATTTTCTGAAATCTGCTACATCATAAAATGTATTTTCCCACCAACATACACACTGCTGGTGATGTATTAATGAACATGCAACAATTATCTCAAAACCTGAAAAAGCAGATCTGTTCATCAGAAGAAGTAAAATTTCAAAAAGCAAACAAAAATGCCGAACACCTTTGACTAAAATGTAAGAAACGAGAGTGGTGTATACCAGTCAGATTTCCTTTTACAGTCCAATTCACACTTTAACATCCATGCGTGGCTTGCTGAGTATATTGCATACATAAAGTAGTTTGTTTGTTTTTGGACCAGATTGTGTGCGGGAGGGAGGGGGGACACAGAAACAGATGCAGCAACAAATTAGGACAGAAATTATGCATTATAATTAAATACTAAACAAAATGATAATTACATCTTATCCATGGCGCTTCAGTCTTGTTGCTGAAGCAAAAAAAAGGACTGAGAATGTAAAAGTGAAATTGATCTTAGGCTCAGATGCCACGGAAATGCATCTCTCCACTCCTCTCCCAGATAATGTAGGTGAGGGCATGAGGAATGACATGACATCATGACATGAGAATTTCCCACTCCTACAAGTGGCATGCAATTAAATGGAGTAGAGGGCAGGAAACCACTAAAGCAATGGTGTCATCATGCCATCTGTTTTTGAGCAGATCAGTATCAATATATGTGACAACTCAGATGGGCATCTTCTGAGAGCCCTTGATGTTGGGAACTATGATCCTCCATGCTCACCAGTTTTTGAGAGTAATGGCTGCTGCCCTCCTGTTGCCTCATCTCCAGTGTCATCCATCCTTTGCTAACAATCAGCATACACAAAGGCTGAAGACTGTCTTTGTCACTTAGGTAATATCCCATTCAGCCTGGCTCAGCTGCAAGCCCCAGATCCACCTGCATTCACTATCCTCCTTTGTCTAACTGCTCTTTTCCAATGCAGAGATTTCCATGTAAGCTCTGCAAAGAATTTTGAATATCCATAAGCTCATGCAGGTGTTTCTTACAAATATATTACACGTTATTTTTTTTTAAAAAAAACCCTAGTATGATTTCTTTCTGAAAAATAATAACAACAGGAAAGCCTCCTGTTAACCAGCCTTATTCCCAACTTCCCATTAACTCCTCATCAACAATCATATCTTCTCCAAGTATCCTTTCTCTTATATCTGTTTGATATGAGGGGCATTTAATGTTTTCACAGCATACACAACATACCTTCAAAACACCCCTCAAAGAATCCTTGGAACTATAGTTTGCCCCTCACAGAGGTACAATCCCCATTCAGCCTTAACCAACTACAGGATGTGTACGCAGCCTTTGTCTTTGCTTATTACTGCTCTGCTGTTCCCATTCCTCATTCAACACATTACCCAACTTTCCAATTTAAATGGGAACCAAATGGTGTCAGGGTGCCAGATCTTCCGGTGAACATACTTCAGGGGGCCTGTGTTCTTCCTGCAGCAGCTGAAGATGCCAGCAGTAACACATCGAGCGGAGTTGGAGCTGGAGCCCTGCCTGTTTTGCAGGTGCTTTCAACGATACGAGCTGTTACAAAAGAAACAGATCACTTGCTTTCTTGCAGGTGTCTAGTGGAGGAAATGACTTCCCCAGACCTGTTTAACTTTGTGTTTATTAGTAGCCTTAAATTAGTAGGCTTTCATTTTACACAGTGGAAGGGTGATCCAATGTTTCTCTCCCAGGGTCCTAAGCAGCAGGTGATAAAAACACATGGGAGGCAGGCAGATCATTTATGCAGTGACCCTGAAAGGATATCTTAACATAAGTTCCATCAAAACCAGTGGCACTCATTTCCAGTGCCCAGGACTACAGTAAAGCTTGTTGTGGGTATTCTTGGGGAACATGCATGAAAAGGAACCTGCTCAGAGCCTAGCGGTGCCCACTTTTCCTCACTAGGGAGCTGAGGAATTCACAGATTTCTGAAAGCACTTCTGCTGTAGGTTACTGAGCTTGTGAGTGATATAGCACGCTGCTATACAACAGCTTTGTTCTTGAAACAAGTATGGGATCCTCTCAGTTATGAGTGTCCACAATGCACTTAAAAGAATCTGGATCCTACCATCGCACCGATGATGCAAATTCCTTAAGTGTCCCTTTTATGTCTTCTTCTTGTTCTTTGAAGTATGAAAGCCTATCATTTGTTGTCATTTTATACAGCACTAACAAGATTGCCGGGACGCGGGTGGCGCTGTGGGTAAAAGCCTCAGCGCCTAGGGCTTGCCGATCGAAAGGTCGGCGGTTCGAATCCCCGCGGCGGGGTGTGCTCCCGTTGCTCGGTCCCAGCGCCTGCCAACCTAGCAGTTCGAAAGCACTCCCAGGTGCAAGTAGATAAATAGGGACCGCTTACTAGCGGGAAGGTAAACGGCGTTTCCGTGTGCGGCTCTGGCTCGCCAGATGCAGCTTCGTCACGCTGGCCACGTGACCCGGAAGTGTCTGTGGACAGCGCTGGCCCCCGGCCTCTTGAGTGAGATGGGCGCACAACCCTAGAGTCGGACACGACTGGCCCGTACGGGCAGGGGTACCTTTACCTTTACCTTTAACAAGATTGCCAGGGTCCCCTCCAACTCTACTATTCAATTATTTGTTCCCTTGATTGAAATGTTGAGGTGCTATTTTATTGATTTTTCTCATAATGCAACACTCATTGCAGTGGGTTTAACCCTGTTTTTGGGGAGAGTGTTTTAATACTAGTTCTTCCAAAAGCCCTCTTACATAAAGTATTTCTGCCACTAAAAAATCCCCTTGCTTTATACAACCGTTTGCACCAGTCGATTATTATTACAAAAATAAATAACAACTCTCTGCATATCATTTTTGCAACCTAACCATACTTTGAACACCTTGGTTTTCAACTCTGGAAACGAGTTTTGGCCAAGTTTATAAATACTATGCATCTTGTATTTTATTTTGGTAAACTGGCAAAGCACAAATAGTAAGTCCCAAAGTATTCTGAATTATTTGTAGAAACTGTCCAGGCCTTTCCTTCTCCTCCAACCTCAATTCATTTCAAAACTGTAGTTGTTTTCTTCTCAACATTAAATGGGGAACTGGAAGAATATCTATTAAAACTCCCAGGCAGCTGGTTAGATTTTAATCTCTGATGTGTGCATGGATAGAATGCTGAACACAAGGAAGATAAGTTCACATTTTTGGGTTAAGACCTGAGAAAGGAAATCATGTCCTTCCTAAAAGAGGGCACGTGTTGTGATGAGACATGGAGAATGACCTCCTGGTTGTGGGTGGGTATACTGGACAGCCACAACAGTAGGTCCCTTGTTGCTGGGTTTAATATGGCCAATGGGGTGCAGTCTAAACGGATTGAGGGACCTATATATACTTATGCACATGACCCAGAGCTTCCTCTTTTGGCTCGTGCATCAGAACACCCGCCCGCCTCTCCCTACTTTTAGGGTATTTTGTGATTGACCTTGCTATGCCGTCGTGTGTCGTATGTCGTTGGGAGAGGGGCACAGCAGGAATTTTCCCCACTTGGCTGATTGGCTGTTGCCATTTGTGTTCCGCCTGCTGCGTTGCAAATCGTCACAACTTGTAAGGTTGCGGATAGGCACTGGTTCAGGTGATAGGGATGGGAGAACGGTCTCGCCACCCCTATGTGAAGGGTATTCCATTAAAGGAATCCAGGGACTCAGCTTGGTTTGGTCAACCCCCAAGAAGGGGTTGCGTCCGTGCCTGAGTCCAGGGGAGCATCTAGGGAGTGAACAGAGTCTGTTCCCGGGCTTTCCACCTACCTCAGGTGTTCACCCTTGGCTGATCTATGACAGACCTCTGGGTCAGCGCTTGCCTGCAAGGTTGCAGGGAGCTAGTCGAACCAGAGCCTATGCAACCACTCACTTTTCTGTAATCAATAAAGTTGTGGCCTAAATTCTGCCAAAAACCAAAACTAAAATGTGAGTCAATTATGTGTTTATTTAGGGGGGAGGTCTCTGGGTCTGAAAATGCAAACGGATGTAATTATTTGTAGGCCTTTTAAAGAGGGGCATCAAGACTCATTTCACCCACCCAGGAGCAGGGGTTGTGAACCTGCAATTAATATTCAGTGTTCATTTTGTATTCTTATGTTACAAACCACCCTGTGATCTTCAGATGAAGGGCAGTATATAAACTTAATAAATAGGGCCACTTTTGTAACTTGCCAAATTGAGAATTTAAATGGGGGTGTATCTTCCAAACTTTGCTGCTTGATAAATTCACTGTAACTTTCTATTCATAGGACATGTTTGTGTTTCTTGTGAAACTCAAGTCTGTAGGTACCAGTAACATTTAGAGCAAATAATAAGGAATCTTCAAATTTATGCACAAAAATCTTCATTTCTCATGAAGCTCACTGAATTATTTAAAACTCTGTGGTAGAAACACATAACAGCTGTGAAGAGGAGGTGGCAATCATTTGCAAAACATGAACTTCCTAGGATTCAAGCTCTCAAAATGGAACACTCAAATAACATTATTTCTTTTCAACAGCTTTTGATTTAGGTATAACTCCCTGCCTTCCCACCGTTACTATATCCATTTAAAAATAATTGTGTTTCTCTGAATAACTTTTCTTTGGAGACCATTTCATTCTTGACAAGCAGATCAACAATAAATTAAGCCAGTGCGCCTACGATTCTGCTATTTGTTAATGTGAGTGGTTGGGAAATGTTCACATGACAGATTAATATAATTAACATTAATAATAATACTGCAACAGTCAAAAATGTACGTGAGGAAACTACATCAATCAGAACTAATTAAAGTGGCCATAAATACAAATGGAACAGTGCCCAAGAAGGTGACTTAATGCTATGCAACCATGTGTTTCCTAGCAGAGCATGTACAACTCCTTACACTTGTGATCCAAATGAAGGTCTCTGCCAAATCAGCTTCTTTTCACAATCTGCATGTCCAAAGTTGGCAGGTCAGGCCCTCCCATTAGGCAGAGTGAGGCAGTGGCGTAGCGTGGGGGGTGCAGGGGGCGCGCACTCGCACTCGCAGCTCTCTGCCCCTACCTGGCTCACTCACTCTCTCTCACTGCAGTGCTGGCTGTGCTTTCTTTAACTAATCTAGTGGAAGAGACTCGAGTGCTAAAATCCACGGGTCAGGGGGCGCAAATTACTTGCCTTGCCCCGGGTGCTGACAACCCACGCTACGCCTTTGGAGTGAGGCAGCTGCCTGAGGCTGTTTATCAGGTTGTTGTGAAAGGGTAGAAAATGGTTAGCTATGGCCACAGCAATCCAGTCCCAGCCCATGCTGGTGTTTTAAGGGGAGCCAGGATTAAGTGGATGTCTCACTTTGCTCAGCAGGCTGACATGGGCTCCCACTGGCCACCAAATTTGCAAGTGGATAGGTAGCCCACTGGCAGCATTCTTATACTCAGGAACCAGTTGGAAGCCCAAAAATGGGCCATTTCAAAGACAGGGATGGGGCAATGCTAATCCAGTGGATCCCTAGCTAGTCTTGCTGCAGTCACGTGATAGCACTGATCAAGACAAAATCTCTGTGTGAGCCTGGAGCTGGCACAGGGATTGTACCCAATCAACCTGCCCTGCCCCATCGCCTGCCACAGTCTCACAGAAACCTCTTGCACAGCCTGTACCATACTTCCCTATTTTCTTTTATAACCTACCTTTGCCCCAGTTGTTATCCCCAAGCTTAAGATTGGCTTCACAGGCTCTGCTCTCTGAAACGCTTTTTAAAAATCATTTTGGAGAGTATCAGGGACAGAGCTTGCCTTGTCAGTGGTGGCTTCACATCCTTGGAAATCCCTTCTCTCAGGACTTCATTCGGCAATCTTGCTTTAGAGTGCTAAGCAGGCTCTAATAATAACAATAATAATCATAAATAATAATTTATTACTTATACCCTGCCCATTTGGCTGGGTTTCCCCAGCCACTCTTGGTGGCTTCCAACAAGAGATTAAAAATACATTAAAACATCAGTCATTAAAAACTTCCCTAAACAGGGCTGCCTTCAGGTGTCTTCTAAAAGTCAGATAGTTGTTTATTTCCTTGACATCTGATGGGAGGGCATTCCACCGGGTGGGTGCCACCGCTGAGAAGGCCCTCTTCCTTCTCGCAATGAGGGAACTGCCAGAAGGCCCTCAGAGCTGAACCTCAGTGTCTGGGCAGAACGATGGGGTTGGAGATGCTCCTTCAGGTATACTGGGCCAAGGCCATTTAGGGTTTTAAAGGTCAGCACCAACACTTTGAATTTTCCCTGTCTTTTGTTTGATCTGTTGCTGACTTTTATTTGTTTTATTTTGCAGGGTTGGCTTTTTTTTTTTAGTAATTTATTGTCCAATTTTATTGTAATATTTTAATTGTTCACTGTCTCATGATGGCAACAAACAAGCTGGACATAATACATACACAGTTGGAAGATATTCTAAACGGGAGTTTTGCTGCACTCTCTTTTACAGTTGTTAACCCAGGCAGACATACTGTGTTATTTCTGTAAATCACCACAACTAGACTTAGTTATCATGAGATTTGGACTCCTTTTAAATTTGCTGTATACTTCTTTTTTAAGCATCACAGGCTAATTTGAAATATTAGCGATTGATTGGTTTTACTTAAGGATTTCGATACCACTTCCCAACTTGTTCTGTTCTTGTGGTATTTAACACCGGTTAAATTGGCAAAAATATATAAAACAAGGGAAAATAAGTGTTGGAAATGTAAAGAAGTAGAAAGTACATTTTATCATACAGTGTGTGGTGGCAATGTAAGGCTATTTTAAAAGGGGGGAAATGATATATAATGAATTGGAAAAAAATGTTAAAAATAACCTTTGTTTAAAAGCCAGAAGCTTTTTTTATTAGGTATTACAGGTATGGATTTACCTAAAGAATACAAGAATCTGTTCATGTACACAACAACGGCCACTTGGATATTGCTAACCCAAAACTGGACAGAAGAAGAAGTCCCCACCAAGGAAGATTGGCAAACTAAGTTAATGGAGTATGCAGAAATGGCTAAACTAACTGGGAAACTTAGAAATCAAGACGATAACAAACATAAAAAAGAATGGGAAATGTTTACTGCATATCTAAAAAAGCATTGTATGGAAGTTAATACATTAGCAGGATTTTAAAAGCACTTGTAATGTTATGGATAATGTTTAAATTTGGAGGTAATTAAAGATAAAGACTTTATTGACATGCATAAATGAAGATAATACAAAGGAACCAGGGGAGGGAGTGGAGGGAATTTGGGGTATTCAAGTAATCCCATAATGTGGATTTAATATGAAGTGTGTATAGTTGTTTTAAATGCTTTTTTCCTTTAATGTAATGATTATTGTTTATTGTGAAAATTAATTTTTAAAAATTCAAAAAATAGATACCACTTCCCAACAAATGTTTCTGAAGTAGTGTACCTCTCCAATATTAGTTGCCATAGAGATAAAATATTAGATCTAATCTATTGGTTCAATTTTTTAAAAAAAATCATTACTGTCATTATTGTATAATTGTCATTGACATCCTCTGACAGGAACAAAAGATTACCTTGCTCAAACTGTGTGCTGAGCTTTGGGCCATATGTTACTGAATTCTGTTCAAGGTGTTGCACTTATTACAGTTAAGGAAAACCTGACAGTGTGAACAGCATGCTCTCCTGTCTGCAGAACTGTTGCCACCTACCACAAGCTATAAATAACCTAGTGTGTAATGTGATTTTTCCATTACCAAATATTGCACCTGAACTTTCCGAGCGATATGTCGGGAAAAGGGTTCACTGGGGCTTTGACCATTTCTGTTGGGAAGGTGGCTGGCTGTGTCTAGAATGGGCAGCAGCACCAGTTAAATGATGCTGCAGGGACAAAGAAGAGGGGAGCTTAATTTGGCCATTTCTATTCCATTCTGTGAAAATTTATAAATGCAGAAATCTAGCTTGATGATCCAATTGGCCTTAAACCCTTAGCTCTACAACGGTAGTCGAGGAAACAGAATACTATGAATAGGAAATCGGATATCCAGGTTTCCAAAATAGGCTATGAATTCACTGAATGGCCATGGGAAAGTTATATTGCAGACTAAGAGCCCAGTTAAGCATGATGCCCATCATCTGCAATGCTATCAAAACATTCTCACCAGTCTGAGTTAGTGCTCCATGCAGTTTCTGTAATGCTGAAAATGTTCTTATTCTCATGTTCTAGCCGATCCATATTTAGCACTTCCACACCAGTAGAACTAAAAGCTGATCCTTACAGTGCTGGATGTGTATAATGGATAAAATAAGAACCTTTTCAACATTACAGCAGCTGCATGGAATGGAGTCTGGACTCTACTGAAAGACTTGAGAAGAGATCTTTAATATCTGCCGAATCCTACCCCAACCCCAAGCCATCAGATTTGATAGACTCCTATGTGGTGCGCCATTGAATAGGGACGCAGGTGGCCCTGTGGTCTAAACCACTGAGCCTCTTGGGCTTGCCAATCAGAAGGTCAGCGGTTCGAATCCTCGTGATGGGGTGAGCTCTTATTGCTCTGTCCCAGCTCCTGCCAACCTAGCAGTTCGAAAGCACACCAGTGCAAGTAGATAAATAGGTACCGCGGCGGTGGGAAAGTAAACAGCGTTTCCGTGCGCTCTGGTTTCCGTCACAGTGTTCCATTGCACCAGAAGTGATTTAGTCATGCTGGCCACATGACCTGGAAAGCTGTCTGTGGACAAATGCCAGCTCCCTTGGCCTGAAAGCAAGATGAGCGCCGCAACCCCACAGTCGCCTTTGACTGGACTTAACCGTCCAGGGGTCCTTTACCTTTATCTTTTACCTATGCCACTGAATACCAGTTGCTAGGGGAAGGGGTTTGGTCTTCATATTCTGATTTTGAATTTCCTAGAAGCTGGTCACTATGGGAAACAGAATACTGAACTGAGTGGTGATTTCACTGGGGCCCATATTCAGGACTATCAAATCACAACAAATATAAATGATATGTGTTGAAGCAGTCATACAAACAGGAGGTGCATGTGTATATCTGACAAGAGATGACTGTGTATATAATTAGTTCCTGGGTCAAGGGACCCAGGAGGTGAGTGGAAGAAGGCAGTGTTGCCCTGGCCCAAGGAGGAAGCAGAGCTCCATATCTATTGTACTGTACTTAAATAAAGTTGCATTAGTTTACATCAAATGCCTAGAGTCTGTTTCTAAGAAAGGCAATGACTGGCAATTAATTTGCACTAGAAACAATTACCAATGGCTTTGGTAGAAATGATATAAAGGATTAAGTAAAAATGAATTGACGAAAGAGTGAATGTAAAACTACAATATATTAAATCAAATTATTAAGATAAAAACAAGGTTGGAAGGATTTGCTGAAATAACAATCTGAATTAGAATACAAAAATGGGAGGTGTGAGGAGGTCAAGGAAATAAGTAAAGGAAGAAAGTTATGTAAAGGTTTAATCTGTTTTTTTGTTTTTTGTTTTTCTCTTTTTTTAAAATGATTGTACTTTTTCTGTCTTTTTTACTTTTTGTCTTTTTTCTCTTTGTAATCTTCAAAATTCTGAATAAATATTATCTAAAAAAAAAGAAACAATTAAAGAAAACCAATCACGTCTATGGCTCCGTATTTAGAGTGGCTATTGGATAACTCTTGTTCTTCTGAAACCAAAATATTATCTTAAAATGTAGCTTTCAAATAAAAAACTAAAGTTTTTGGCTGATAAGTACCAGGTACAATTTACCCTTTAAAAAAATAAATAATTATAATGATTGTACCCCAAACTATACTAAAATGGCAAAAGGCTATTTCCCTATATTCAGTTCATATTTAATCTGGATTGTTTATTCTTTGAGCGCAAACAGTAAAACAGTTTAATAGAGAAGATAAATAGAAGAGCTGAAGATTTCATTTTTCAGCGACACTACTCATCACTTTGATGCACTCTTTTAAAAAATGCAAATGGGGGACATAAAACAGCCTTATTGAAAGCCAAGAGTGTGAGTCGTGAATGTTTATTTTCAGTGAATGGCTGGGCTGTGAGGGATTGGATTGCCTGTAATAGATTTTTTTCCCCTCCGCCTTCCTATTCTGTTGTCTGTGAGATGGAGATTTACGCAGACCTTTGGGCTTCTACATCTTGCAGTTTGCCAGGTCTTTGATAGAAAAGCGCATTCTCACTGGCCACTTAATTCCTTTCTGATCAGGGCAATGTGACACCACCAATCAGAAGGTCTTTGATTCATTGGGACAAAAGAAAGGATGAAAATGTGCTTTTTCTTCTGACAAAGCATTTGCCATCGTCCCTTGAGCTGTCCGTAATCCTGGCTCCATTTTTATTTCCTGTTCTTAGCCTTCTATAAACCCACATTTATAGCTAAAGCCTAACAAGATAAAGCAAGTATTTTTTGCCATTCAAATATCCAGGGAACAATCATTTTTAACCTTCTGTTAACATCCTGTGTACAGAGCAAAGCACCATCTCTACCTGAACATTGGTTAAGGCAGGCCTTTTCTAACTTGGCTGAATGGAAGCCAATGAGAAAGCTCTTCCTTATATGAGATGTCTGGGCAACCATAAGATACCAATCTAGCACACGCCATGGTTCTCAGGATTTCATGGGTTGACATCTTGGCATTGTGGTGTAGTGGTTAGGAAAACCTAAATTCATATCCCCACTCAGTCATCAACCTCGTTGTGTGACTATATGCACCCCCCCAGCTAACCTACCTCACAGGGGGGTTGTGATGATGGTATGTGGGAGGTTAGATTGTGCACACAACTCTGTGATCCCTGCCAGTTTTGTTTTGGATTTAGTGATTTTATACTGTTTTTAGTTTTGTGGTTAGGTTTGACCTTGGAGTTTATATATTTCTTCCCTGAGACCTTCTGTTAAAGTGAATCTGAAACACGATGGAGTGAAAAAGAGATTTAAGAGCAAGATGTTCTTTGAAAACGGCAACAAGTAGACATGCATGTGCCATTAAACAGATTGCCTGGGTCCTTTGAATTAAAAAAAATCGTTATGAGTTCTTACTTACCAATGTATCCTCAGGAAATTTAGCTGTTGGGGTCTAAGCCAACCTTTTGTGGCCTGGTAATGAGTGTTTTATCTGCTCCTATTACTTGTTGAGGTGTGTTATGGCTTTATTATTATTATTGTGTTACTTGTTTTCTTCATTTTATTGTTGTGGCCTACTCTGTTATCTATTTAGATTAAGAGCAAGTTAAAACTACTTAAAAAAATAAATATCAGTAGCAACTGAATAATGCTCCTGATAGCTTGTGTTCCATCTTTGTGCAGGATGTGTGTAGGTAAGTAGGTAGACTCTACATAAAATATTAACTGCAAAATAGAAAAAATGATTTTTATCAGTGGATCAGATTGTTAACTGCTCAGGGCAGTGGAATTTGCTAGGAATCATCACCTCAAGAATGAGCGGGTCTACCCGCAATGAGTTGTTTATCTTTACGCAGGAAGCATTACTGGTGTTACCATGTAAGTTTTGTGTGACATACCTTTTATCAGTCTTCTGGCAGTTAATTGCACAGCTTATAAGGAGCAACCCTGTGTAGTGTATTAGAAGACTGATCCTTCTGACAAGCAGTGGATCTGCAGGGTCTGGGACAAGGGTCTTTCTTAGCCCTTTCTTAGCCCTTAGCCTTAGCAGAAGCCTTTAACTAGAAAAACTGGGAGACTGAACCTAGGAATTTCTACTTGCAAGGCATGTGCTACTGCTACTGTGCTATGCTCTCCTAAAGGAATTATTGATTAATCTCTTAATGGTACTTGACAGGGACAATCCCTATATATTTGTTTTGATGCCGTATAAATGAACCATCACCAGAGAACAGACAATGGTAATTCTGCAGATTCTTCATTTCTGAGTGTTTAAGCCCTATGTGCACAATTCTAGATAGCTTTTCCTTATCCCTCTTGAACCCGATCTTCCATCATCTTTATGGAGGAAGAGCTGTATTTTGTTTTCCTTGTGCTAACTCAGCAGGAAAATATGAAGCTACTCTCCCTGTAACCCATTTTCAAGGGCTCATTGCTGCTTGTTTAGAAGCAAATATCTGGACACGCAAGCACTATCCATGGTGAAAATAGTGAATTATGCCCCAAATGATGCTGTGTATTGGTGTTTAAATAAAAACAGCTGTGCTGATTGCAGCTGCAGTCTAAATACAGACATAAAAGTGAGGCTTGCCAAAGAAACAAGAATAAAATAGAGAGGATGATATTATATCTAACTATACACAGGAAATTACAAAAAAATATTTTTGATAAAACAGATTATGATTTGTTATTGCAATACAATACCTTTGACCAAGATTCCTGCTACATGGCTATTGGGTGTTAAAGAATGAAACAAACAAGCTAGCCAAATTAATTCTCAAGCATGCTAGGGCCCCACATACATGCCAAAATAACTCTGGTATAGTTGAGTGCCTCCTTGTTAGGTCATGTTCACTGTTTATTGTCATTTGCATACTGTAATGAGGAAACAGGAAAGGACATGGCAGTGCTTTTCTTTTTTGTTATGAGCACATACACAGATTTACTATAACATTCACACACATGAACCCCCAAAATTGCCATCAAGATACCATCAAGGATGGGACCAGCCAGATCTACCAGGTACTGCAACAGAGCAAGTTCTTCCATGCATTCCCTCCAGCTGCACATCGGAAGGAGGTGGAATGAACAGAAGTGCTTCATGCTTCTGGGTGATCACCATCATTCAGAAATTCCTGGAGATGAATTGCCATTACTCACCTGAGAACCTTGCCCAGAATGGTATTGAAGACAGCAGCACTGCAGGTGTGTATTAATAGGAAACTCAAGCCATAGGACCCAGAAAGAATTTACCATGCCTCCATATTCTGACAAGATTGTGTTTCCTTTCTGTGGACAATAAATATGCAATTAATATGCAGTTCCCCAACTCAGTGAACACTGGTGCAAATGCAGGGGAAGATAACAGGGAGTGGTAAGTTGTTGTTGTTGCTTAGTCGTTTAGTCGTGTCCTACTCTTTGTGACCCCATGGACCAGAGCACGCCAGGCACTCCTGTCTTCCACTGCTTCCCGCAGTTTGGTCAGACTCATGTTTGTAGCTTCGAGAACACTGTCCAACCATCTCGTCCTCTGTCGTCCCCTTCTCCTTGTGCCCTCCATCTTTCCCAACATCAGGGTCTTTTCCAGGGAGTCTTCTCTTCTCATGAGGTGGCCAAAGTATTGGAGCCTCAGCTTCAAGATCTGTCCTTCCAGTGAGCACTCAGGGCTAATTTCCTTCAGAATGGATGCGTTTGATCTTCTTGCAGCCCACGGGACTCTCAAGAGTCTCCTCCAGCACCATAATTCAAAAGCATCAATTATTTGGTGATCAGCCTTCTTCATGGTCCAGCTCTCACTTCCATACATCACTACTAGGGAAACCATGGCTGGTAAGTACTACAGATTAACTTACAGTATCACTTCTCCAAATCTACCCAGCAGTGCAGACAGAAACTATACAAGCCCCATTGGGATATGACAATGTTGTAGTCACAGCTAAAGGCCATTTTACAACCACTTTTGCAGACTACAGAATCAAACTCTGCTATCTAGAGTCAGAAAGCCCTGTCCCCTTTCCTCTTTTCTTTGTCTCTCTCCAATAGCCATTTATCCATAGTCTTAAGAAGTGTAATACATGCCCAAAACTATGAATGTGATTCTTTCCTCTTCTATACCTGCTAGAACCATTGTTTGAGGTGGATTGCTGCAGTCCATAGGTAGGTTTTCAAAGCAGATCAATTTTGAAAGCCCAGCGCTGGAGTCCCTAAGTAGGCTTTCAATTGCTTCTGCATTTTTTAAAGAAAACAACAACAGCCCTCTGCTTCTTGAACATTTTATCTGGCTCTGAAAAGCTGCTTCATTGAATCAGACTTTCCAGTAACACGTTCTCAAGAAATGGACAGATTCAAGATGTTTTGCTTGCAAACATCCATCACAGCGATTGCAAAAACCACCTATCTGAATATGGAACTATTTCAAAGTTGTCATTCAAGGAAGGTTTTCTTTCCAGCCCAAGATTAAATATTTTCTGTGCAGTGACCTGATCTTTCTTGAAATCTTCCAAAGTAGGCAGATGTGCCAAGAAATACAATGCACTGAAATTTCCATCTGAAAACTGATGGTACTGGGGAAGCAAGGGCTCAGTATCTTATATGGTAGGTACAATACACATTTCAATGTGAACCTACTCCCCCACCCCCAATATCAAGCCAATAATGTGATGACAGTGCATAATGTCCAAATTTAAAGTTGTAACCACACATGGAATTAATTGACATTGGACCTCGTTTAATTGAAATTGTTACCTGCTACTCTCCATTAGATTTTCATATTATCCTTTGAATTTTCCCTGCAGAGTAAAAAGCCAGTGTGTATGATGAGTGTGTTCTGATAAAATCTGAGTTTCATTAATATTGAAAATCTTCATTCAAACAAAGGTGATTGATGCAAGGACAAATCACACTGGCGTAACCTGCAATGAGATGAGAATGAGAAATGGCACAGTTGCACGTTGTGCATTGCAGAGAATAAGTTTGCCATCTTCTTATCACTGCTGGATACTGTATATAGAGGATAGGAAGAATGTGTAATCCAGCAGATCCTCAATGATTATCTTGCACAACAGAAAAACAATTTTGCCTGTATCTCAAAATGCTTACCACATCACTGCCCTTGCTGCAAGGATTGGTACACCTAGCTTTAATTGTTCTTCAGAACTGAAATATGAAAGCCAAATACTTAATCCCATTCCTGTAGCCCATGGCAGGTTCCCATTGCCAAGGCTTAATTACACTACAACACTCTGGTGAGGATTATTAATTATGGAAATAATGGAAATGTTACACATAAAGTACCTTGGTTCAACAAATTACATTTTTATAATTAATGCTGGAGAGTGGGCTCAGGATGGAATCTGCTGTTAAAGTCTAGGTGCATAGTTTTACTTCTCCCTCCCTAACCTCCATCCAGGCAACCAAGAAGCATTGTCAGAGTCAAATGACATACAGTGGTACCTCAGGTTAAGTACTTAATTCGTTTTGGAGGCCCGTTCTTAACCTGAAACTGTTCTTAACCTGAGGTACCACTTTAGCTAATGGGGCCTCCTGCTGTTGCCACGCCGTCGGAGCACGATTTCTGTTCTCATCCTGAAGCAAAGTTCTTAACCTGAAGCACTATTTCTGGGTTAGCGAAGTCTGTAACCTGAAGCATATGTAACCCGAGGTACCACTGTATTCTAGCCAGGCAACAACATGCAAGGAAGGTATGAAGCAGGGTTTTGAGGGGCGTGGCTTGAGAACAGGAGGAGTAGCCTGGGGAGAGTTCCAGGGGTCATATAGACATGCCTTCAGGGACATATTTGACCTCAGGGACTAAGGTTCCCGCCCCCCTTGAGCTATAATCTTACTGAGCAGTGGCTTGAGTTATATGTCCAAAATGGCCCCCTCATCTCTACTCTTCAATCACTCCTTGATCTTTTTCTGCTTCTCTGCCCAGAGAAAGGAAGCATACAATATCAGCCATTGTCCCTTCTGCCTTCACCTTTTGCTTCTTGGCACACTTCCTCTGGCCCAGAAGGAAAACCAGGGATGGTGGTCAACACTGGTGTTGCAGATATCTGGTGATGCCAGCCCTGTTACTAGGGAATAAGTCTCACTGAATCAGTAGGACCTGCTTCGAAGTAAGAGTGAGTTGAACCAAACTACAAATGTGTGTTTCATTCTGGCTTAGAGTAAAACATCCTCCTTTCACATGACATTGTATATTCAGACTCTTAATACTGCTCTGTGATTCTTTAACCTCCCCCCCAAATACACAAAGTAAAACAGTCCTTATTTTTGGCAATTACTAAGACAAAGGAGCACATTGTGACATTATTAAAGCATTATCGACCTACAAATTAGTTACCTTATCCATTCTCTATCTGCATAATCCTCATACTCCAGTCATTATGTTTACAAATCCAAATGAATTTTATGCAGCCCAGATCTAATTAATTTTGGATTAGCCTTCCAGACACATGCAGCTCTGATCAGAACAATCTGTATTCTCCCTTTTCTGATTAGGGTGAAGCAGGCCCCTGGTGTAGTCCTTTTTTTTTCCCTTGGGATGTGCTGGAACATGAATAGCAAGAAGCTGGTTAATCCGTAGGCTTATTTACAACATCCTGGGGTTTGTTATTGGAACCCTCAGGGACCTAGGGAGTGTCAGGGAGGTAAAAATCAAACTCAGCCCATTCCTTGTAGAGATTGAGATCTAGCCAGAGAATTCAGATGTTGCATAATGAAAACTAGCCAATGAATTTGACAGTTCCTTCCCTTCCCTAACATAACTAACTAGTCAACAAAAATGGAAGTCAACATTCTCGTAACTATCTAATGCTAATATAATATGACATGATATATGATATGATATATACAACATAGCCTTCTGCTATCTCTTTAGTGTATCTCCTTGTAGATTTGTGGATACACACACAATCACAAATTATTTGGGAAAAAGGAACAAGTTTTAATAGTTGTTTATAATCTTGCATTAGTCCTCAAGTAGTTTACTGTTTCAATTTCAGTTATGCACTGTTGTCCCTGAAAAAGAGGCAAGGGTCAGAGATGGAGAATGCAATGACTGGGGATTTGAATTTGGAGTCTTAATATTCCAGCTAAATATTCCGCTACTGCACCAAAATAGCTCCCCCTACATTTGAATATTCATGAAGAAGATGAAAACCAGATGATATCCATTGAAAATAGCATGCTTCAAAGTAACAGAAAAGCAAACAGAAACCAAGATTTCCCACCCACCTATTAAGAACAGCCATGGGTGTGGATTCAGTCTGGGAGAGGCAGTTGCCCTCAGAGACAACTCCCAATGTACATACTAAACTGGAAGCAATTATAGAAGAAAAGCCAGTGTGCCCGTTCCTCTCTGACTCCAAGAATCCACTTTGCTCTTCTCTGACTCCAAGGACTTAGAAGCCTTAGTGGAACCACAGCCTCTCTCATCCTACCAGAGTTGGTGACTGTTAAAGTGGGCTGGGCCCCTTTAACTGATGCACAGTGGTACCTTGGGTTAAGAACTTAATTCGTCTGGAGGTCCGTTCTTAACCTGAAACTGTTCTTAACCTGAGGTACCACTTTAGCTAATGGGGCCTCCCGCTGCCGCTGCGCGATTTCTGCTCTCATCCTGAAGCAAAGTTCTTAACGCGAGGTAGTATTTCTGGGTTAGTGGAGTCTGTAACCTGAAGCGTCTGTAACCTGAAGCGTCTGTAACCCGAGGTACCACTGTATATCACAGAAGGTGGAGCTGGCTACTGAGAGAGACAGAGCTGCAGCTCCTTTTTAAGTTAGGATGACTGCTGATGAAACAACAATGGATCTCTGCTCTTGTGGAATCCCCTTCCCAAGTCCTGCATGGAACTGTCCAGAATGCCACTGAAGCTAGGCCCTGCCACTGCAGAGACTTTCCCTCAAAGCAGAACATAACCTTTCCAGGTTTTGTCATGTCATGTCCTGCTTCTTTTGTGTGTGTGCTAACTTAAAAGAGCTAAAGAACCTCCTTTCCCCATATGAAGCAACTTGGACTCTGCGATCATCGCCTGAGGCACTTCTTCATGTGCTGCCTCCATGAGAGGTCCACAGGATGACAATACAAGAACCGCCCTGAGACCTGCAGATATAGGGCGGTATATAAATTCAATAAATAAAGAATAAAAAACAGGCCTTTTCTGCAGCGGCTCCCCATTTGCAGAATACTCTCCCCAGGGAGGCTCCCCAGGTACCTTCATTATACATCTTTTGGCACCAGGTGAAATCATTCCTCTTCAATCAGACTTTTGGCTGATTAACCTCAAATGTGTTTGTGGGAGAGGGGGTGTTATAGGTTTGTTTTGTTTTTTATTAAGTATTCTGTGTTTTGGGAAGATAAATATCCCACAGCCTTTTTAATGTGTTGGTGGGGAGGGGGGGGTATTGTTGTTTCTGTTTTAATTATTTATTTGTGCTTTTGTCTTGTGAACTGCCCTGAGATCTTTGGATGAAGGGTGATATATAAATCTAATAAATAATTATTATTTTATTTTGTATTTTTCTGCTGTGAACCACCCTGAGATATTCTGATGAAGGAAGGTATACTTTTTTATTATTATCTATTGGAAAATACATTTTACTAAGGAGTCACCAGGACACAGTCAAGATGGAATATACAACAATAATTTCTTTGTCAAGGAAAAGGATAGTAGACTTAGAGGTTTTGAAGTAATGTCCTGCAAATACAAAATGCAGACATAATAGATTTTAAGCATAAAGTAGAATGATTTTGGATCCTTAGCGGGTAGTCTATATATATAAAACGATGTTAAAATATGTCTGAAGACTTTAACAAAGGAAATGTAACAATAAGCTGACTTCGTATATAAAAAAGTCTTGTTAGAATGAAAATGCTGGTCAAGCAAGTGCCCCTACTCCAGAAACTAATAAGAAAAAGGACTGAAGTTGCAGGAGGGGCAGGTTTTCCAATAAAACAGGTGCCGAATGCTTCATCTTATAGCTTTCTGCCTTTTCTCCCTAGCATTCACACAAAGACCCAGAATCTTCAATGGCAAAATATTTATTAGGAGAAATTTCCTATAGGTTACCAATAAACTGTTACTTTCCTAGGGTTCCAGCTGCTGCCCAATAACAATCTCATCATTAGCAGCTCTTGCTGCAACATGTAAGGCAGATTGCATGAGGATAAAATGAATGGCTTGTCTCTGAAGGGAGATTAGATGTTGCTCACCTGCTCTTCCCCTCTAAAACCGAACTGGCTTCATTATCTTTATCACTGAAGCATATTCCATCAAGGTAGAGAGCTTCTGCCCAGAGACAGGGGGGGTCATTGGATGGGTCACTGATGCTACCAGGAGCTGCTTACCAGCCTCACGCAGAGAATCAGTGACCATGACTGAAAAGCTTATTCCCCTCCTTTTATAAAGTCCAATGCAGCTGGAGTCTAGATCAATGTATTTTCGATATATACCGGCTTTTACCTGCATAGAAAGGGATTTGATGTAATGCTAAACTATATTGAATTTCTTTCTTTTTGTCCCACTCTCTGATGAGATATTCTCCAAGACTGGAGATTTGCTGTGAAAAGCAGTGACACTAAGTGTGATGTACCCTTCAGTTAAGCCTTTGGAAGCTCTGCATTTTACTCCAATGCATTGCTTTATTTCCTATTTCTTAGTTCTTTTAGAATACAATATGCTGGAACAGATGGTTGCATTCGCTCCAGGTTGCCAGACTCAGCCTCACTAGTGGACCCACAAACATAATACCCCCATGTGTCAGTTGGTAATAACTCAGCAACCCAGTCAAGCGAGACACTGCAAATCTCTCATCTATACTCTTCAGTTACAATGTTTTCTCCTAAACACACAAAAGAACCAGCTTCATTTAATAAATTTGGAGATCTCATAGGCCTTCCATTGGATTTAACAAATCTTTGTAACCAATGGCCTGTTCTGGATTAGCCGTTTCATACTATCCTTAAGGATAAGGAAGTTCTAAGACAGTCCTCCAATGTCAGTCTCCTTGTGAGAGGAGAGCAACAACAAGCCGTGGGTTTTTTCCCCTAATATCATTGTTTACAAATATACAGGTAAAGAAGTTAGGGTATAAATTAGGCATAGGCAAACTCAGCCCTCCAGATGCTTTAGGACTACAGTTCCCATCACCCCTGACCACTGGTCCTGTTAGCTAGGGATGATGGGAGCTGTAGTCCAAAAACATCTGGGGGGCCAAGTTTGCTTATGCCTGGTATAAATATTCACATAGGAAAGGTAAAGAAGTTAGGGTATAAATAGTCACATAGGAAAGTAGTGGTAGTCCGGAAGCCCCATGAATTCTTCACGATAGTAGCATCCCTGAATGGCAGCCATCTTAGCAGAACTGAGATCTGTTTCCAGGCTCATTTCAAAGTGCTGGTTTTAACATTTAAGTTTCTCAATGGTTTGGGGCCAGAAGGATCACTTCTTCCCTTGCCCAGAGTTTAGCATCATGCCCCTAAATTGGCCACAAAAGCCATATCTTTATTACTATACGCAGATGATGCGGTACTTCTATCTCAAACAAAAGTGGGCCTAAAAAGATTGATGAGGGCATTCTCAGAATACTACCAAAGAGAACAGCTGGTTGTGAATTACAAGGAAACTATAGGGCCCATAGATGGTACATGGATAATCAGTTGATCGAACAAGTTAAAGTCTTTAAATACCTCAGCCTTGTTTTTCAGTCAACAGGGTCATCAGAACTATACAAAGGGGGAAATGTTGCAAAGCGCAAAAATTCTGACACAACTTTTCCGTACAAAAGGTGGCAATCACATACCACCAGCACTTGAAGTGTTTAAAGCTAAACCCCTAGCACAGTTATTACGTATATGGGGCTCAGATTTGGACAGGCGCTCACCTTGGATCTGCAGAAGCTGTTCAGTTTAAGTTCCTAAGGCATTTTTTTCTGTTCCATTCTGTGTTCCAAATGCTTCATTGCGCTTGGAGGCTAATCTCCCTTCTGTTGAATCACAGATTTGGTGTAGGATGTTGCTTCTGTGTCCTTTCTTCTAGCAAATCAAGATAATCAGGTGACAGCAAAAACTGCAAAATAAATAAATAAATAGCAGGGACAATTAGAATAGGTTTTTACCTCTAGCTTCAATACTTTGTATTTTATTTTATAACTAAGGCTAGTGGCTGATGCAAAGAAAGATTCTTCTGATTCTGATTCCTCCCTTGTATGCCTACCCAAACCCTGCAGTCATGTTTGGAAAACTTTTGCCGAATATCACCACCAACTGAAATCCACTAGGTGGCTATGAGAGAGAGTGTGCCTTCTCAGTGATAGTACCTCAGTTGTGAAAGGCTCTCCCCAGAAAGGCTCAACTGGTGCCTGCTCTGGCCTGTTTTTAGTGCCTGGCAAGTACTATTTTATTTTCCCATGTTTTTATGGGCCCTTGGATGCTTTTAAGGCTGTTTGAGGTTTTTGTTTGTGACATTTTAAGACCTGGCTATGCTTGTTTTTATTAGTTTATACCTTTTATATTATAATAAAAATTGTATCTTTTTATTAGTTTATACCTTTTATATTTTCTGCCAACCTAGCAGTTCAAAAGCACATTCAAAAGCAGTTCAAGTGCAAGTAGATAAATAGGTACCGCTCCGGCAGGAAGGTAAATGGTGTTTCCGTGCACTGCTCTGGTTCTCCAGAAGCGGCTTAGTCATGCTGGCCACATGACCTGGAAGCTGTACGTCGGCTCCCTTGGCCAATAAAGCGAGATGAGCGCCGCAACCCCAGAGTCAGTCATGACTGGACCTAATGGTCAGGGGTCCCTTTACCTTTTTACCTTTTATATTATACATTTTATATTGTACCTTTTATTTATTAACTATTTATTATAATAAACTATTTATTAGTTTATACCTTTTATATTATAATAACAATTGTATTTTTATAAAAAAATATACACAAATTCACCACCAACATCTTTGGTTATGTCATGTTCTAACAAGAGCTCAAGGTTGACAGTGGGAGCACAGCAATGTCCTGTTAAAAGGCCAAGACCAGAGTACCAGCAGGACCTTGGAGAGTTCCCAGGCTTCTGCTAAAATACTGTTGCCTTGCAAGTACCTAGCTCTGATAGAAGCCTTATATTCTTTGCCTGGACTGTAGTGAACTCTACCTCCTTTGAGGAGCTGGGAGATTGATAAAGAGTTCTAACCTTATTCCTGAGCTTTTAATTCCTGCGGGACTAATTTGACAAAGGGTACAATGGGAAACTCCTCCTCAGAATTAGAGGATGGCAGCAAGGCTATGCCCTCCAGCTGGGAGAGTTTCAAGGATGATCTGAACAGTCCTTTACCCAAGGATGGAAACAGAGCCGAATCCTCCTCTGATTCCATTGCACTATGCATGGCGTCTGGGTTATAAACCACAACAGGTTATAGATGTTCTCTTAGTAAAGTGCTATTGCAAAAAAAGAGAATGGAAAAAGCCATTATGCAGAACAAGTTTCTTTCAAAGCCAGAGACAGTTATTCATACTTTATATTGAGCATGGGTACAATGTGTTTGTTCGTGTGTTGAATGGCTCATAAGAAAGAGCCTACATGTGTTGCTTTTTAAATTTACAACTGAAGTGATTCCCTGTGTAATGCTAAATTATTTTATGTTGCTTTAAAAGAAAAAAGAAAAACAGTATTACCATAAGCTGTTCAGAGCTGCCTCTTTGGGGATACTAAGCCTTTTAGAACAGTCCCATGAGGGGTAAAGCTTGTTCTTACTTCCTAATGAGAAAAAGGATGAAAACATATTAAGGCCAAAGCCACCAAACAATGCCTGATAAACCTCTGAAGTTCCGAATGTGTCAGACTATTTTCCCTTTTACTGCAAGAGTATATATACTAATAATATTCCAGTAGTTTTACAAATATTTTATGAACAGGCCTTGTCCTTTAATCAATTAGTCTTTTTTGCTAATGGTCCATGTAAGTTACTATCACATCATGCCAATTATCTATTTCTGTTCTAAACAAGAACTTTGTATCATTGAAGCATAGTCTCTATTTCCTGCTATCAAAAGCTATAATCTGTGGTATCAATGAGTTGCAGCTAAAATTAGATTGGCAAGGGTGTCAAAGTACACCCCCCACTTTTTGGCATACTATAATTTCCCTCTCTAAAATCCAAGCTTTTATGTTATGTCATCTTTGGTGATGGACCAATAGTCAAAGAGGTCCATCAAGTGGAAAATTAATAACCAAGATGCTGTTTTCTATAATCTCTCTTTAATCAGTGAAATGTACATCCATTCATTCTTGTATTCATTGGTTCCAACAAGCCCTTTCATCCACTAGGATTCCCCCTCCCTTGCCAAACTGCTTAGACTGAGTCACCATCTGGTTTCTTCAAATGATTTTTCCATCCTATATGGAAAGTATTTTCCCATTATCAACTTTGTCAGGGCCTTGGACCCAAGGCTCAAACAGCAATGGATATTAGGAAAGAGAATATGGAAAATGTCCTTGAGATAATATGGAACAAGGGGGATAAAAGTGCAGCCCTGATCTAATCTCATAGTTCATACAAGATGACCATTGCTGTGCTCAACCAGTTGTCCCTTTCCTTCCCCACCCAGCTCACCCTAGACTACAGTTGTATAATGAAAATATATAAAGACTAGGTTGCTGGAAATAAGCTGAACACATTGGAAAAGTGCCTCTCTCTCTATGCCCAATTCCACTTTTTAACCTATTTTTAGGCCAGACAACCTTTCCAAAATCTCTTTTGACTGCTCATCCATTCTTTTTAACCAACATTTTAGTCTTTTCTACATTTATTTTAAAACCTGCACTTCTCCAAACTTTTTAATTTCCTAAAACCTTAGGAACGCTTACTTTAGGCTGTTCCACTGTTAAGATCACATCATCCACAAAAGCCTTTAATTTATAAGTTCTACACCCTACTTTTATACCTTTGATATCCTTGTTTTCCCTAATATTCTGCAGCAGTATTCCCAACGTCGTTCTATGCCCAATTCCAGGCAGATATGAGAAGAAGAACACTTTGAAAAACGTATGCCTTGGGATACCCTGGACATTAAGAGGAATGGTCAACGTGTTCTTGTGCCTTCAGAGTAAATAGACTTACATTACAGGTCTAGTGGAGGGAAATCAATTGAATTAACATATGAGCATGGATTAAGGAATATTTGGCATATTATACCATGGAAGGTGGAGCAGCAAAGGCATAATTGTTTTTTTGCTTGTGTTTTGAATAGGGCTGGTTGGATGAGGGTAAGTGAGTGGAGCTCAGAATTGTCAAAATTAAAGTGTTACAAAAATGTGTTGGAGAATGGAAGATGTTAAAGGGATAATTGGGATATTCATCAACTGAGTATAGGACTTAGTAATCAAGGCTGAGGGAAATGAGTTGGTTCTGGAAGGGTGAGTAAATGTGGTGTGTGTGTGTGTGTGTGTGTGTGTGTGTGTGTGTAAATAAATAAAATGGATTGTTTAAATGGATATATAACAAGATGGAGAAGGAGTGGGTGGACTATTGATAGCCCTGTTTAAATTGTGTCAATTTCATCTACAACAATGGACATTCTCCTCATTGAAACAAATATAAAATCGTAAGTAGATTATTATTCATGAGATGTACAGCCACACCGTATGACAGATAAAAACCAAACACAATCAGAACATTTCAGTTGGTGTACCAATAATGAAACAATTTGAGCCTATAATTATGTAACCCATAGTAGGATTGGAAAATGGTTTGTTGTTTGTTGTTGTTTAGTCGTTTAGTCGTGTCCGACTCTTCGTGACCCCATGGACCAGAGCACGCCAGGCACTCCTGTCTTCCACTGCCTCCCGCAGTTTGGTCAGACTCATGCTGGTAGCTTTGAGAACACTGTCCAACCATTTCGTCCTCTGTCGTCCTTCTCCTTGTGCCCTCCATCTTTCCCAGCATCAGGGTCTTTTCCAGGGAGTCTTCTCTTCTCATGAGGTGGCCAAAGTATTGGAGCCTCAGCTTCACGATCTGTCCTTCCAGTGAGCACTCAGGGCTGATTTCCTTCAGAATGGATAGGTTTGATCTTCTTTCAGTCCATGGGACTCTCAAGAGTCTCCTCCAGCACCATAACTCAAAAGCATCAATTCTTCGGTTCTTTATGGTCCAGCTCTCACTTCCGTACATCACTACTGGGAAAACCATGGCTTTAACTATACGGACCTTTGTTGGTAAGGTGATGTCTCTGCTTTTTGGATAATGGTTAGTTTAAGTTAAATGGCTTCATTTATATATCAGAATACTGTACTGATGCATGGTCCATAGTAACCATGCCATTATGCAGACATTAGGACACTAAGACAAATAAGAGGGAGAACTGTAATTCAGTGGCAGAGCTTGTTTCATATACTGTACCAAAGGCCTCAAGTTCACTCCCTAGAGTCACCAGGTAGGGCAGGGAAAGTTTCCTTCCTGAAATCTTGGAGAGCCACTGCCTGTGTCAACAATTCTGAGCAAGATGGACTAGTGGTCTAACTTTATGTATGGTAGAGTCCCATGTCCCCAATCATAGCATATAATTCTAGACCAAGCCAAAAGACCAAGCCATTTGAAAATAATTCTTAACTTTCTCAAATAACATTTGCCTCCACAACCTTTAAATATGATACAATGTGGTTTTTGGCCAGCTTCTTAAAATAAAGCAAATATATATTAAATATATTTAAAAAAACATTGTCTGATAGCATTCAGGCTGTGCAAGCTTGAGATCTGAAGCTGCTGGTTACATTGAAACCAGATTTTTGTTCAAATAAGTGCTGAAACTGCAATTTTGCAGTCTGTCAAAATTAGTTATTTATAGCATCTCTAAGTATATTTTCCCTGACTTTGACAATACTAGCAGATTCTGAGGAAGTAGAATTGGCTGCAGATAACTCAAGTGCTATAGATTCCAGGCGTATAAGATTTGCTAAGCACTCCAAAATTGGGAATCAAAGGTGGGGTTAATGCAGAAGGAACCTTTGGAAGAAAAATGTTATACAGCTGACATTGTTCATACTTGTTAGAGAGGGATGATAGCCTTTGGTTCATTTTATATGGATTTTGAGAAATGTACAAGTGATATCACATCCCAGCATGAACAGTTCAGAAAGGTACCTGCTGTGCCACTAGCAATATGAAATTCCCTTAATTGATAGAGGCAGTTCATGTGTATCTGGGAGCTGGATTCCTCTGGAATTCAAATGCATGGCTAGAACATATGGTGGATGGAGTGGCAGATTGGTATCTTCACTTGGAGCAGGATAAACCTAAGTAACATTTGCATTACCTTGGGACTGGTGATGTCCATCGTGAAGGGGTGGGATTCTAAGCCCAGTTCACTTTTCACTTTTCATTTTGTTCTTTATAACTGGGTTAAAAATACAACAACCCAGCTTTTTGATGTTGTTTAGTCGTTTAGTCGTGACCCCATGGACCAGAACACGCCAGGCACTCCTGTCTTCCACGGCCTCCTGCAGTTTGGTCAAACTCATGCTGGTAGCTTCGAGAACACTGTCCAACCATCTCGTCCTCTGTTGTCCCCTTCTCCTTGTGCCCTTCATCTTTCCCAACATCAGGATCTTTTCCAGGGAGTCTTTTCTTCTTATGAGATGGCCAAAGTATTGGAGCCTCAGTTTCACAATCTGTCCAGCTTTAGCACTTGGCTTTTTTCACAAAGCCAGTCTGTCTAGCACCAATGCTCAGGCTGCCTTTGTTCCATGCTGCTAACACAGATCTTCTTTTCCACCTCTGAGTCCACATTTGTGCGTCACCAGCCTCCTTCACAAATCTGCTTTGAATAAATCCATGATTATGTGTTTTCATTTTAATCCTAGATAACAATAGCAATAGCAAAAATCCGTGTGCATACCTATAAGTGGCAAATAATTTAGGAATACATATCTCTAAAAATATAAATAAATCATATTCTGTGAATTTATTTGCTTTAATTAATAAAAAACCTGAGAAGGAAATGCACAGATGGACCAAAGTGAATCCCTCACTGTTAGGTAAAATATATATGCAGTGCAGATTATGGCAGTGCCCACATTTTTATATCTATTTCAGGTGCTCCCCATCCCATTCCGTCCAACTATATTTAAATCCTGGCAATAGAAACAAAAATTATTTTGTGTTTCACGGGGGAAAGTTAGCATAGAAAATGGACGGAGGCGGCTGGGGTTTGCCTCAATTAGGATTTGTATTATGTGGACCTTCAGTTCAGAAAGTTTCTTTTCATTATTTCAAAAGTGCCTAAAATGTATTGAGTTAGAGCAAGAAATTACACATCAAACTCCATTGTGGGTTCTCTCTTTTTGTCATTTAAATAAGTCTATGTTACAAAAAACACACAAACCTGATCATTTTATATTATGCATGGTACAAATTTGGAAGAAATTGCAGCTTTACATCTCTCTTATCTGTTCACCATTACTTGCAGTGGGATAAAATCCAGAAGTTAAGGATATGTCATTCAGTAAAGAAATAGGAACAGACAGGTATGTTTTAAATAAGGAATTTTTACAGTGATAATACAGCTATTACTCTGGAACAATTTAGGATTGCTGTAGGTAAAGCCAAGTTTTTTTTGCTAGCAAGTCAAAAACTGAAGACCCAAGCCAATAGGGGTCTTACTAAATTTTTGCGTTCGCTGTTGAACCAGAGAGCCACTGGGAAGGGACTAGTTTCTTTTATATATAGGGAATTGTTGGAACTGTCAATTGGACCCCTTACAGGCCTTAAAAAATCTATGGAAAACAGAAATGGAGAGTACAGTTGCAGATGGTAAATGGTTTTCTAAATATGTGGTTTTCTAAGCCATGATAGTCTGTTTCTGCGCACATCTGGGAATGTTCATAAAAAAATTCACACAGGTGGCACCACACACACATACACACACACACACAATTGTTCTGTGTGACTTTCAGTATGACACTGTTTTGCTGGAGAGGATGTGGGTTACAAGGAATATTTTTTCATTTATGGTGGGAGGGACCATTGGGAATAAAGTTCTGGTCTAATGTGTAGTTTTGGTCTAATGAAGAAAATGGGTATGTTTAACCTGGATAAAAGATTGTTAAGAGGTGATGTGATAGATATCTGCAAATATTTAAAAGACTATGTATGATGGACCTTTATTTCTGTTGCTCTAGAAGGTAGGACATGATCCAATTAATTTAAATTACAAGAAAAGGGATTTTGACAAAACAATAGAATAACTTCCTGACAGTACAAGCTCTTTCAAAGTTGAACAGGCTCCCTTGGAAGGTGATTGTAGACTATTTTTTGTTAGAGGTGTTCAGGCAGAGGCTGCTGATCAGGGATACCATAGCAGTGGGTTTTCTGTAGCGGCAGGGACTTGTACTATATGACCTTTACATATAACACCTTCAATGTCACTTAGTTACTTTAAATAAAAGCAAATAAGCAATAGAGTTTAAAAAAAGGTAAAGGTAAAGGGACCCCTGACCATTAGGTCCAGTCATGACCGACTGGGGTTGTGGCGCTCATCTTGCTTTATTGGCCGAGGGAGCCGGCGTACAGCTTCCAGGTCATGTGACCAGCATGACTAAGCCGCTTCTGGCAAACCAGAGCAGCACACGGAAACGCCATTTACCTTCCTGCCGGAGGTAAACCTTCGAACTGCTAGGTTGGCAGGAGAAATGGGAGCTCACCCCGTTGCGGGGATTCGAACCGCTGACCTTCTGATCGGCAAGTCCTAGGCGCTGTGGTTTAACCCACAGCACCACCCGCATCCCTAAGCAATAGAGTTACTGTGTGTTTAATAAGGTGACCATTTGAGGCTTCAGTTCTATGCCCTGAAAAAGTATTTCCAATTACCCTTTCACTCTCCTTCCCAAGTTAACATACTGCACCCAGAGAACTTTACAAGCAGTCTTCAATTTGGTCCTTATTTCCCTCACTCTAGAGCCCTTTAGAGTGAAGGAAGTAAGGATTGCAGTCATTGTCTTCTACCTGATCCAGCAACAATTGTCACCTCAGGTTCATATGAATCAGTAATTATTTGGCAGAAGCTCTTTCTTGAAGACTATTCCAGAGTGTTGCTCTTTTGTTATGTTAGCCAACGTCCTTTAGCGCAATGCCTCAGTGATATCAATTCCTGGGTTGCATCTTCAGCTTCCCTTCAGATGCCAACCTCTGCTTCTGTCCCAGGTTCTCTTCTGGCTTCCCATGAGAATAGAAGAAATATAAGACACGGTGCATATATACCAAGTTTAGCTAAAATTAGGGTCTGGTGATCTGTCGTTAGATTACAATCCCACTTTCAGACAGTAAAAAAAAATATCACCTGGTCATTCAGTGTTATGCGATACATAGTATTGGCAGGAAAAATCAGCCTCCCTTTTGGAAAAGTAATGCCACTGCAATGATCTTCACTCATGTGTTGTGCCAGATAACTGGTTAATTTACAGTGGTCACCTTAGTTCATCTGAGCAACCTCTCCCAATTTTTCTTAAGATGCAACAACTTTCAGGTTACACAGAATAATTCCAGAACAGCTCCATCTTTTGTTAGGGGAATCATTAGTTTGAACTGATTTTATGTTGTCTCCTCACAAGTGAGGAGAGTGCTGTTGCAGTCAAGTCTTGCTCTGGGGCTTCCTGTGGGCATCTGTTTGGCCACTGTGAAAACAAGTTACCAAACTAGGCAAGTTAGATGGTCTGACCCACCAGGGGTCTTCTTATATTTGAAAACACCTCAGGCTCCATTTTCTTCCATGCACCTTCTTCAAATCCAGTAGCATTTCACTGTTTAATCAACTGGGATGTATGTACTTCTTTTCTAGCTGAATGTAATCTCATATCCAGAGTTTGATATGTCGCAGGGTTTTTCCTGGCCTGTGCCACTTAGGACATGTCAAATTGGAAGGAAAGAAAGACCTTAGCTTTGACAAAGTACTGGGTTGTCAAGCAGATACTGAAGGTGTCTTTGAGGCCTTTATTAAAATACATATTGTAGGAAGAAATGTACCCCTGGAGCTAGAATGTAAATGACTTCCATTAACAGGGCCTTTTTAACTTATAGGCTAGGTATATTTTCTTCTTCTTCATAATGCTGAAGCTATCTGCTCTGCAGAACATCTTTCTTTCTTTTTTCCCCTGTTCAGAATGAACTTTAAACAGCTGTGATTAGTGGGAGGAACAGAACATTGCAATATAAAATTAATTGCTTCAACCTACATTGTTCTCTTCAAATCCACAGCTCATTTTCTGCTGGGCCAGGCACCACCTGCTCCCCCCGGCTCCCAACTTCCCTTCCCACGCAACCAGCAAGATCAACGTAGGAGAAAAGGAACCCAATCATTTTGGACCTGGTTTGAGAACTATTATTCTGGCAGTAACTGAGCTAAGAAGGATGGGAACATGTCATTGCTGAGCTCTTCACAAAGATAACCAGGGGAAATGTGTCATAAAATGAATATGCTTCATTCAAGAGCTTCGCTTTAAATCAAACTATAAAAATCCTTTCTTTTAAATCACTTCAATTCATTCAGCTGGGGGGAAAGTGCAAAGAGGTAAATAAATTCCCAGCAATAAAAATGTCCCCAAAACTCTCTTTGTTTAATTAAAACCTTCCAGTGAGGCTTTAAAAAAAAAAAATCTATTTGGCATTTTTTTGTCTGATTTCCCAACGTTATGTAGTTCAAGTTCAGAATCACATCTCAGTTTTCTGAATTTGTTCTACATCTTAAGCACAGTATTTGGTGCATAAGTTCCACTGAATAAATGAGAACTCAACTGGGTGCTTGCTTCCATGTGGTTGTCTTGATCCTAGACTGCAGGTGAGCAAAAGCCACCTGGTGGAAACATGGGGTTACCTTGACAGTTATAGATCTGGTGTACAGATCCAATGTGCCTGTGTGGGTTGGGTCTCTTAACTGAAGTGGTTGGGCATCCTTCCTCTTTGATTTCTCTCTCCAAACTAAGGATGGGTCTATCTGTTCCCATTGCTTTATACAGCTGTAACTTTTCAAGCTATATGGCTTGTTGTGTGACATCATGTTGAGTGAGGGTTTTTATTCCCCCATCCCAACGATTTATTTATTTCATTTATATCCTGCAATAGCCCATGGACACAAACACATTACTAATAATAAATATTTTTAAAGGAACCCAAAACAAATAATAAAAATAGTCACTTCAGGGTTGCTGGAAAGAGTGCCTTTCAGCCTTCAAATGCCTTAGTAAACAGGAATGCTTTTAAGTTCTTCCTGAAAATCAATGAGAAAAATGCATGCATCTTTAAAAGGTAAAGTTACCCCTGCCCAGTCATGTCCGACTCTAGGGTTGTGCGCTCATCTCACTTAAGAGGCCGGGGCCAGCGCTGTCTGAAGAAACTTCTGGGTCACGTGGCCAGCGTGACGAAGCTGCTCTGGCGAGCCAGCACCAGCGCAGCACACGGAAACACCGTTTACCTTCCCGCTATAAAGCGGTACCTATTTATCTACTTGCCCTTAGGGGTGCTTTCGAACTGCTAGGTGGGCAGGTGCTGGGACCGAAAGACAGGAGCTCACCCCGCCACAGGGATTTGAACCGCCAACCATATGATCGGCAAGTTCTAGGCACTGAGGTTTTACCCACAGCGCCACCCGCGTCCCTTTGCATGCTTTTTTTTTTTGCATGCATCTTTAGGATTCCACAAATGCTGAGCTTCCTCTGAAAAAAGTCCTGTCTCAGGTCAACCCCAACTGGGCGGCAGCAGCACCCCCAAAGCGTCACCTGCTGAAGCCGCCATAGGCTATTGCATCACATATGGGTAGGAGCAAGAAGCACTTAGCTATAGATTCTCTTCTTCCCATTTTCACAATTTGTTACTTCTTCCCACCAATTTGATATACATGTATGTATTTTGAGCATTCTGCGGGGTGTTGACAGTTGATCCTTGTTATTGTTCCAAAACATTTGAACTGAATTTTTACAGAGTACTAGCCCAATAATCTCTGTTAGGATACTTCAACTGCATACTTAGCTGCTCTTACTCAACATCTTTCCCTCTGCATTATTGTGCATTGTTTTTGGTTCCCCGTTCTTCCGGCTATATCACTATCTAATCTGATGTTGTTGGACACCAACCTTTTAATGGTTCCCTTCCATTATATTGATACCCAGAAGGTATCAATGATTTTCAGCTTACATTGCATCACTGTAACCCAGCACACATTGCTTTGTATCAAAGGAGCCTGGACTTGAAAGGCTCTGCAAAGTGGAAACAGGTGCACTCAACTGCTTAAACACTTTGCAAATTGTTTGACACGTTGCCACAGTAGCTTGATTCACAGTTGAAATTTGAACATTTGCATAACCAAAGTGAGTTCATAAATCATTTCAGACAGCAGAATTGTTGTCTTAGCTCTTTTCAGACTGATGGAAATGAATAATGGCAAAGTATTAACTACGGACAAAGCACCGCAGAAAATATACTGAGTTCATAAGTATATGCGATCATGAGAGCAATGTTAAGAGTACAAATAGATTCTCTCATATTCATTCATAATCTAAAAAGACTTCTTCTAGCTATGTTTGTGTCTTCTTGTTATGTTTGTCCCTGCGTGGACAGTTTTACAAGTAATTGGTGGATGTGGAACCGGTAAGGGAGAGAAAAGAGAGATCCTAATATACTATGTCCAGAAAACCCACATACATACAATGGAATCCTGTCCCTAGACAGTCTAGTCTTTATCCAGGGATAAAATATCAGTGAATGACTAGAATGGCCCGGGACCACCTCCTTCCACCTTCTGCTTGCTTCTGTGCAATCTGCTCAGCATCTGAGGTGCTGCTCTTTGTTTCTCCCCTGTCCAGCCGATGCCTCGCAGGTGGCCACACAAGATGGGCCCTTTTCAGTCATGGCTTTGTTGCTCTGGAATGCCCTCCTAAGGGAGACCTGCTTCACCCTATCACTGTTGATGCCTTCTCTGGTGATGGAAAACCATTATGGGGGCTTTCAGTAGAAAGTGGGTTTCACTGTTCTGATTTTCTGCTTTGCTTTTGATTTGTTTATATCTTACATACAACATGCCTGCTGTTTTTGGATGTTTTGTTAGCTGGTGGGTCCTCTGTCTATTCCTCAGATGAGGATTGGAAAGAGCAGGTTATATTGCTGCTGGCTAGCTTGTTGCGTGATACTGTTGGTTCATCCTGTGAGTTTTCCAGGTCAGTGCTTTACTTCTAAGGGGACGCAGGGGGACGCATAACCCTAAACATTTTGTGAATCTAAGTTTGGCCTCATTGAGGGGCATTATTTCAATATGAGCAGGAAAATGAAACTACCCATAAACATTGGGGGGGGGGGACACACTGGTCCTGGTTATAATGCAAGTGCTTCTATCTTGATTTCTAACATTTCTTTAATACTGCAATACCTGTTGCATTATGGAACATTATGGCTTTTATGCTGCCTTGTTGCACTAAATCTTAAATTGTGGGAAAGAACTGTATGCCAACATACCATGTGTTATTACAATGCAAAGCTCCTGTGACTTTCTAAGGTAATGAGGTTGCAACCAGATATTTTTTGGAAACTGTTAACACAGAAATAAGTGGCAAACTTCCACTAGATTCCAGAAAGTGGAATTTATGTCATGTGAAAGATCACATAAAATGTGGAAATTATCAGGTAAGGAAGCATCAGGAAAATGGAATAAAGTGCTATATCTGAATATAGCCTTAGCCTCCTTGGGTTTCCTTTAGCAAAAAAAAGTGAGACAGAATTTATTTTAATGATTATATGAAAGAATATCCATAGCAAATATACCTTTTAAAATCTTTTAAATCTAGTTATTGATCGAAATTTGCCATGAAAATAGGTGCACTTGTCAACACAATGTCTGTAGATACATGAAATGAATAGTTGGATACAGTCTCCTCCTATGCAGGATTACTCTGAAGGAGCAAGTTCCACAGTGTTTGGTGAGACCTTCTACCCATGGTGGAATGCCCTTCTCAAAGAGGCTCACTTCTCACCTACTTTGTATTTGCTCTATGCCAAGTGGCAGTGGGGAGTCTCCAAGTTTGTTAAGATGCCCTTTGAGGGGTTTTTTGTGAATTTTAAGGCTCTGATCTGGTGAAAAAATAAAGACCAACTTGAGTTTGATTCTATTGATTTTCTCTGCTCTGATCTGCTTCATATTGAAACTGTATTTTTCTTGTTTATACTGGGTATCTGGCATGTCAGTTTGCCTCCAACAGAGCTTCCTCTCCCACACCATCAAATCTGCTTCAGAGATATGAGGGATCATCAAAAGGAGATTGGGAGAATATGGGAAGTGCAAAGGGTAGCTGAGGAAGAGGAAGTCCCATCATGTTTACTGGTGTGACGTTTAGTACCGTCCATTATATTGCAATCATTTATTTATTTTTGCTATAGGGGTTTTGGTTATGGGGCAGCTTACCATTAATTAAAAATGTGCAATAAATAAAAGCAAAGTAAGTGTGTGTAGGGCTGCAGCTTTATTGCTATGTGGCAGGCATGTTAAAATGATTTGACCTGGAAATGGCAGGAGGAAACTCAAAGTTTACATTAAAGGCCCAAATGCCAAGGAAGCAAGTTGTTTCTTGCCTTGCTTCCATCCCAACAGCTGTTTAGCAAGCAACATATTTTCTCTTTTATCTCTAAGATAAGAAAACTATTTCTGACAATCATTTACTAATTTCCAGAGACCAGGTCCTTTAGATCCTCCATTGTACACCAACGCCGAGTTTTATTGAAAAAACTCATGCTCCTTTTGCCATACTTCAAAGCTTATTTAAATGCAAATAGCAACCTTAAATACTTTCCACCCAAACCTGATTGTCATTTGGAGGCCCGAGTGGTTTCATAAAACTGAGCAGATATGCAATTTAATAACTCGGGATATTCTCTCATTTCATGACCTTTATGAAACCAGTGATAAATCAAATACACAGTGTGCAATACAAATACCTACAAATTTATTGTCAAGGAAGAAGCAATGACTCACCAAATCTGTGGCCAACTGGCATATCATACTACACTCAGTACAATGAGGTTTCCATAATTCCAATCTAACAGACTCCTCTTTTCAAGGAAGGATGAGGAAAAGCAGTTTGCCTTACAGACAATAAGACAATAACCCCTGACTTTCTTTTATTAAGTCTCAGCACCTATTGTCCTAGGGTCTGGCAAAAGCTGCCTGCTCTTTCCCTGTCACCTGTCTATGATGGACAAAGGCCTACAAGATTTGCTGGAAGAATGGTTTATGTGGAATTAGGGCAGCACTGTCTGCAGAAGTGTCTCTGTTTGCAGAGTAGACAATAGAATAAAAATGGAGCCACAGGTCAGTAAGATTAGGAATGGATTTGGCTTTTCTTTTTTTCCTTTTTTACTGCTTTTTAAGCAAATGTGGTACAGATGCATATCTAAGAACATAAGAAGAGCTCTGTGGATTGGGCCAAAGGCCTGTCTAGTCCAGCATCCTGATCTCACAGTGTTCAGCCAGACCTATGGGAAGTCTGGAAGTAGGACCAAAGTTACAACAGCACCATCCCTGTTTGTGATTCCTACCAACTGGTATTCAAAGGCATGGTGCTTCTGACAGTGGAGGCAGAATGTAGCCATCATGGCTAGTAGCCACAGATGACCTTATTCTCCGTGAATTTGTTTAACCCTCTTTTAAAGCTATTTAAGTAGGTTGCCATCACTACATTTTATAGGAGTGCATGCCATAGTTTCACTAGATACCTCGTGAGGAATTAATTCCTGTTGTCTTCCCTAAATCTTCCAGCAGTCCACTTCATATATGTTTCCCACTTGATAGGTACATGCTAGAATCCGTTGTACCTTCTGTTCTTGTGCTGCGGCACAACACAGACATTAATAGTGCTAGACATCCAGAAAAGTTAACTTGCAACATTAGCTATTAACAAAGTTTCTCCTAAACATGATGGAAATAAGGCCAATATTTTTCTAATTATTTCCCCCCTCCTGAAAATCTCTTCTTTACACACACACACACACACACACACACACCTTTCAACATAAAAAAATGAAACAAGACAGTGTTCAGTGCCACTCTAAATCACATGTGTCCGGATGAAAAACAGAACAGATTTTGTTTTATGTCTAGACCACTCTTAGATTAATGGAGATGAAAGCACAGCAGACAGTTTCTTTTGACATTTCATGTCCAGAGAAATGGTTGTGGAATTTGAGTTTATTTAAGTATGTAAAAAAAAAAAGTGTAGTAAACATTGTATAATAAAGGAACTTCCCTTCTTCTGACAGGCCATGGGAAAACCATCTACATACTTTTGTTCTGCGCCATATGATCGGCTTAGTTAAAAACCTGCAATATTTTAGACAATTACTTGCTCCAATTGCATATAACTTCAGCTGTTTTAGTTGATGCAAATAGTCAGAGGGAACAGAGTTAGAAACTGAGATATGAAAGCTAGGAGCTAAATAGCACCTTAATCCTAGGTTATGGGTGCTGCAATGGAGTGTCTAGGCACACTTTTTAATAACAAGAATACAAAGCTGCAAATGAATGAACTGCAGGTAAAATCTTATGTTCATTTTTCACATGGTCTAGTCGTCATCTGAAGACTGCAAAAAACCAAAGCCATACTTCCCCTGCCCACCCTCCTAATATTCTTACGAGGGTCTCTTCTCTAGTCTTCAGAGAGTGGCTGGAAGTGGGGAGGCAGAAAAAGGTTTTCCTTTTCTTCCAGCAGTGGCAGTTTTAATCTGAAATCTTCAGCTCAGTACTGCGCCCAGAGCTCAGAAACTGCTTGCATTGATGAAATTCCCTGTTGCAAAACACGCCTAAAACATCACTGTCAACATTTCCCTTTTTTAAAGGGAAATTCCCTTATTCCGAATAGGATTCCTCGCAAGAAATGGGGAAAGTTGACAGCTATGGCCTAAAACCATGGGAGTTTTGAACACTGAAAGGGAATTGTTGGTTTGAAAGCCCCCCTTTTGTAAATTTGGCACAGCATATCACAATAGGCCAACAGGTTAGTCCTAAGCACCTTGAAGCATGTGTCTAAGGTTATTTATTCAGAAGTAACCCCGCTGAAATCACGATAAATTCCTCCAAAGTAAGTGCGCATAAGACTACAGTCCTGTTCTGTAGGATCAGAACTTCTATCAGTGCTATGAGGTTAAGGACAAGAGCCAGATGTTAAGGACAGAACAACATCTGTGGTGGAGCTAGTAGCCTAGTCCTGGTCCTTAATTGTGTGTAGCTGCCTCACATGGTCTTATGAGTGAAATGGGCTCAGCTCCTGAGTCTGATGCAGAAATCACTGGAGGCAGTCTTTTGAATCAGTCCTTGGTTATTCCAGTAGGGTACTGTTCTGTTTGTTTGTTTGTTTGTTTGTTTGTTTGTTTGTTTGTTTGTTTGTTTAATTTATATGCCACCCTTTATCCAAAGATCCCAGGGAGGATATACCCCTCGCTGAGCAGAGGGTTGGGCCCAGGATAAATATAGCTATCTCAAAGCAAAACAAGATAAGTGAATGTTGTTGTAGTAGAATGATGGATCACAAGCGGCTTTGTTATTCCTTCCTCAAGCCCAAAGTCAATTGTATTTTTCTGCTAATAACATTCATAAAGCCTCACGATGATGTATAGCTTCTAGCTAAATTTAACTTGTCCATTGATGTATTTGTCTTTAGCTGTAACCAAACAATTGATGTCCCTACAACTAGTTAATCTCTTGGTTTGACATTTTAAAAAATGAATCTGTAAAAAGAAAAGCTTTTTTTTGCATATGACTGGGTTGTTATAGCTGAGACCTTCTTGATATCCACCCCTCTCTCTATATATGGGATATATGATCTGCTTATGAAAAATATAGGCGTGACAGAGCATGAACATGCACAGCTAATAAATGAGCCCCTCCAAGAAATAAATATTTCTGGAGCATTAATGGGATTCTAATGTACCTCACCATAGCTTAATCTTAGCCAACACTAGCAAAGAATTTGGAAAAGTTAATTCATGGAAAATAAATTGATCAGGTTCTGGCCAAGGCCACATATATATTATACATAGCTGCCTGATACACTCACACTGCTGAGATTTTAATAAGAGAGCTAGTTTGAACCTTAAGCTAATTCAGAGGAGGTGCATTTTTTAGTTAGAAAACAATGAAACCAGTGAATCATGTTTTTTTGAAGTCTATAAGATAAGGCAGGATATGGCTGGGAAAGCCCAATGGCAGTCTGAGTTGTGGATTTTCTACTCTGATTTATTATAATGTCCTCTTGTGTCTCTTTTAATGTATGTGAAAGTAACGAATTAGTCATATGTTAAATAAATAAATAAATAAATAAATAGTGCCATTAAAGTAGTTAGGGAAATAATGCAATTAATCCATTAATATGGCTTTAAAGGGTTTTTGTTTTGTCAAATTTCAGCTAAGCTTGTGGCATGGGTGCTAGTAATTTACATGCAATCAAAAGAATGCAAAGATCATTTTAGTCGCATGGATATGAAAGTAAGCTTTGCACAGAGTTAAGCACTGATGTCTAATTGTAATTAATGGGAGTTAGAACTGACTTGGACACGTGGTATAAGAGAACTTTGAAGAAAAGTAAGGGCTGGTGCTTTTGATCTCTCACTTCTGGTGTGGAGCTAGTACTCGAGGATCTCGTTCATTTTTGCCATCTAAATTTTGTTTAATGCATTGTGCCTTTTCATATACGTTTCTTCATTTTGACCCTTATAAAAGTTGACTTTGTCACCATTATGTAAATGGTTTCCTTGGAGCAAAGTGCCCTATGAACTAAACAAAGAAGAACCACCTGCCTGAAGATATTGCCTTGTGTATACTCTGGTCTGAAGCATATTAAATCTATGATGGGCAGCCTTTTTAAGGGGTCTAAAAAAGATAGTATACCTCAATCGTTTTGGAGAATGGCATCAGGCACATTACTTCTGGAAAAAGAACTCTCTGACACCTCGCTATGTGGGAGCCAGTGTGGTGTAGTGGTTAAGAGCAGTGGACTTGTAATCTGGTGAACCGGGTTCGCTTCCCCGCTCCTCCACATGCAGCTGCTGGGTGACCTTGGGCTAATCACACTTCTCTGAAGTCTCTCAGCCTCACTCACCTCACAGAGTGTTTGTTGTGGGGGAGGAAGGGAAAGGAGATTGTTAGCTACTTTGAGACTCCTTAGGGTAGTGATAAAGCAGGATATCAAATCCAAACTACTACTACTACTACTACTCTTCTTCTTCTTCTTCTTCTTCTTCTTCTTCTTCTTCTTCTTCTTCTTCTTCTATGTGCATAGTGAGGTGCAGGTTCCAGTGAAATGCACCTGCATATAGTAGTATGAAGCAGTGGGTTGTTAAGTTAATAATAACAGCTAATTGATGGGGACACATTTGATCAATGAACACCCCTAAGATGATGCTTTGAAGCTTGTGCCATCCAAGAAATTCACATTGGGCACAAGTGAAGAGAAAGTAGATCCTTCCTTGTATGAGATGCTCTGCAGGTTCATGGCAGGTGGCTTCCAGAATGAGTCTAAGCTCTTTCTATTCTCACCTACTAGAAGTAACAGTCTAGAACCTGGACTATGACAATTATTAGATTTAATACAGGAAAAAAACAGAATAGGCCATTTTAGGTGTTTGTCTTCTTTGTTGAAGGGAAGGGGGAAGTCCTATATTTGTAGAAGTTCCCTCCACAATGTAGAACACTGATTTCTCAGGTTCTGTGTGGTTAAGGGAGTGCTCATGGATAGAGCAAGCTCCCAGTTCAAACAATCTGCTTTTGCACATTTTCAGATATTCTTTAAGGGAAGACTTAAGGGAAATGGCCTAACAATTTACTCCCATAGAAACACATTGCTAGGTTGATCGCTCCAAGGTTCTGGTGATATATTGCCTCAAGTCAGCCCACAGGATGATCCTATTCTGAGAATACAACCTTTATCCAGTTGCACATAAGGCTGAGTGGCGTATTTTAATAGAAGCATCCCAGTTTAATGGATGCGGCCCTCTGAGTAAGAGGAAGATAAAAATTTGTTTAATGTAATATTAGGACATAATATTACCTAATCCCATCCAGTCCAGCATCCTTTTCCCACAGTTAAGAACCAGATGCCTATGGAAAACCCATAAGCAGGATCTGGGTGCAACAGCAGTCTACCCACTTTGTGGTACCCAAAGACATACCACCTTCCAATACTGGAGACAGGACACATCTATCATAACTAGTAGTCATAGATAGCCTCATATTCCATGAATGGATCTCAATTCCTTTTAAAGCCATCCAGTCTGGTGGCCATCACTACATCTTGTTATAGTTTTAATATGTGCTGTGTGAATAAATACACACAGAGAGGCACATGGAAGGGAATTAGCAGGTACCACATTTGCCCACAACTTGGTGGTCTTTTGCAAACTTGCTAAATGAGAAATGCAAAATGATTCATGCTTATAGGTTTATGGGAGAAGTATTCTGCATCCTTGATGATGATACGTCAAGGAAAATTCTCTCTCTCTTTCCTATTAAAACTGGAATATTACCATTCAGCATATATTTTATTTCACACTCATTCCAGCTTTAACGATGACAGAAATGAGAGGATAGATATATATATATTTCCTCATAGTTCCTTTCAGAACCTGTGTATTTTTTTGGAAGATTTGAGAAGCTTTAAGTCAAGGGTTTGATGGAAACAGCTTTTCATGACTTGCTTTCACAGGAAAAAGCCTTACAAGAAAAAAGGGGGGGAAATGGGGGATATCCATCCAGTTGGGTGGCTGCTAGCCTCCTATTACTGAGTACAAGGCTGTATTGCAATGTATTATAGATTCATTTATTCATTTTTAGATCTTTTGTCCTTCTGCTGATTTACTGAGTGACTCTGTTTCAGCAATGTGCTGAAGAGAGAATATTCTGAAGCAAGAGTCACAGTTCTCAATGTAGCACCTTTTTATTCTTCTTATTAATGGTGTGTAATGAACAGGAATTTCATTACACTGGCCTGCAAGAAGGTGGAGAGGAAATGTGTAAAAGTTTTTTTCCTCCTGACTTTTTTCCACAATTGAGCCACTGCTCCATTCAACGTCCTCCCTCTACCACAGCCTTGTCACTTCCCAAGCATATTTCCTGCCCTCTCCCCTGCCCCCAGCCTCTTATCTCCAATCAAGGCAGGGAATAAAACCAGAAAGACCATAAGGTTCCTTCCAGTTCTACAAAGTCATATTTGAATATCTCTTTTAAAAAATTAAAAGTTCTACACACACAAATACATGCTAGAGAACGAGAATTAAACTGAACTTGACCGTTCTCTCAGTTACAACAGCCTGAATCTTTTCAAAATGGCGGTTCAAATCCTTACCACCCTGAGCTACACTTAAATCTATGGAGTCATGCCAGCAACGATCATGGCCTGATGTTCCAAATAAAATCACCTTTTTCCAAAAATGATTAATATTGTAGTTTTCAGTATAAGCATTAGCTTTGCCAGATACAAAGATGGTCTTGGAGGCTCGCAAACATCTGGGAACGTTTTATAAAGTGGATTAGAACCTGATGAGAATTCAAAACTTGTCTCATGTTTTGTCCAAAACTTCATCTTAATTAGGTTCATATTCCCTGCAAGCAGCCATATTTTATGTTTGTTTTGACATCACAGGCATCTGGTTAATTAAATGTCAGAGAAAGCAAAGGTGGGGGGGGGAAAGACTGACACAAATAAAATATGTACGAATGAAAGTGTATGTGTGTGTGAGAGAGAGCGCATAGTGCTAAGTAGCTTTCTTTCCTCTCAAAATCTTTCCTTTCCTCGTCATAAATGTCTTCGTTTTCATAGACAGCACCGACGGAGGTTACCTTGGGGAGTTTAATGAAAGAATAAATTAAATGAGTTGAAAAGCAGAATCTTTGTGCCTCAAATCTGTGGCATCTAATCTAGCTTTGCTTTCTTTCATTCTGAAGGTCAAAGGCTTAACTTAATCTATCCCATTTTATATCAGGGTTATTTTGGATGTATTTTCTGCATTAGTTTCAGTTGTTTCTAAAACACAGTTGTCAGGAGGGGAGGGCGGGGGGAGAAGCCTGGTGTATGAGCGAGATACAATAGAGAGGGCTGGCTGTTAATTCCATGTCAAGATCGCAGCTTGGCTGACCTTAACAGGTGTGAACGCTTAGCTGCAACCAGCTATGGGGTAAACTGAGTTAAAGCAAGATACACCATTAACCCCTTTTAACCTCATATTGTTAAATGTACTTAGAATCATGACAAAATGTGACAGGGTGCACACACACACATAAAGAAAAGATTGTGTTTCCTTTTATATTTAAACAAATCAGCATCTAAATAATTATACAGACTTATCACTTCTGTAGATAAGATGCAGCTTAAACATTTGAAGCAACAAGATTAAGGCTGATGCTTTCCCAGTGAGAATTTAGCAGACATAGCAGTTAATATCGATAAATATATCAATGCAGGTATACATTCCCAATGCTTCTTGCAAATGTGATCTTGGAATGTCAGGGCCAGTCTATTTCACATATTATTTTACAGCACAAAGGATATAATGAAATCTGGCATTGATAGAGGAAAGCTGATGACTTCAACATTTCTAGAAAACGTATATCTTTCTTTCTGGGTTCCATACTAGCAAACAGGCTCTCTCGTTAGTGGCTGCCTTCTGATGTCTCAATGAAGAAGCAGAAAATGACAAAGTTGCTTAATCCCAAATATCCATCTGGCACAAGAAAATCCTTTCATCTGTAAAACAGCATTTTTCAGGGCCCTGGCAAGTCTCAAACTTGACAACGAAAACTTCAGGCCCTGAAATAGAACATTTTTTTTCTATCTGCCTAATCAATCAGTCCCATTTCAGTATTTTGTCCACATTTACTAGCACAGTACCTCAAAACCTCCAGATGTTTTATTGTATTTGTATTTATTTATTGCATTTATTCATCCACTTTCACACACAAATGTGTCCCAAGTTGACTTGCAAATAAGATGCAAATACATGAAAAACAATTACAACAGCATATTAAACAAGGTACTTAAAAATGCTCATCCATCAATATTTATAAAAAAGGACAAATCTATCCTACTCACCTCACAAGATGAGCACGACAAACAGGCCAAAAAAGTAACTCACTATACTCCAGATTAACTAACCCAGGTGGACGTTCTACATGAAAATAGGGACATTCTAATTTATTTAGTTTTAGAAATGTTAATAAGAACACCCAAATGCTTCCCAAGCTTTAGAATAATTAGCACTATTCTGTGTAACCACATACATTAGTAAATGTTTCTTTCTTTCTTTGGCTAAAACACGAAGGAAGAAAATAGGGAGAAAAAAATTATCAAAGGCTTGCTATTCATTTTCTCTGCTATCAGCATGGGGATTCCTGAACTATGCAATAGCTTATGCAATTAATTAATAGGCAAATGTGAGTATTGTCCACACTGGTTTCATTCCAGACTGAGGTCACATCCACACAAGTGCTCTTATGTGACTTTAATCATCATGGATTCCCCCAAAGAGTCCTCGAAATTTCAGTTTGTTCAGGGTGCTGGAAGTTGTTAGGAAACCCATCACAAAGCTAAAATTCCCAGCGCCCTTAACAAACTGTCCCCATCCTGATTTGCTTGTGAAGTGTTTATATGTCTTCCCATTAAATCATTCACCCATTCAACACTTTTCAATGCATTTCCCTATCCTTTTCCTAACCATGAAGTCTTCCTTTTTTTCAAGTGGATTTGTTGTGATAGGGTGACAGAGTGCTTTCATCAGCTTTAATCGCACAAACCTACATCTCCTAGTATGTGCTTGAATTTTTCCCACAAAATGCTGATAATCTGGACGTATCCTCAATGTTTACACCTGAAGCTAAGTTCTCTGTAACTTGAAAAATCATTCCCAATATTTTCAGTATTGGTTGGTCCAAAACAAGCTGTCCTTCAGCTGGAACAAACTAAGGATGGGATTCTAGAGTAAGTCTCATTGAACTTAATGAGACTTATATCTGGGTAAACACACACAGCATTGGGTTGCATGAGACACTGGGATGATTATTAACAGCTTGCCAATAAGCCATTCTGCAGACATTACACTCAGCATGCAGTGTAGTTAATGCAATGTAACAGATGTTGCAGTGGCAGCAATGGAGGAACCAGTCTTAAATAAATCCTCCTAGTCTGGTCTTGAATAAATTCAGCTAGAATTAATTGATGAGAGCAACATAACAAGGAAGAAAAGGAACCATCAAAGTATTTTGTTGAAGGCCTCCTTCACGTGGTACAAGCAAAACTGTGTCCTTGCACCTCTGCCATGATTTGAACAATTTCTGCAATGTCTGAAGGGCATTCACAGGTTTGTAAAGAAGCAGTAACCATATCCCTAGTACCTATGATTAGGGATGCAGGTGGCACTGTGGTCTAAACCACTGAGCCTTGGGCTTGCCGATTGGAAGGTCAGCGGTCTGAATCCCTGTGATGGGGTGAGCTCCCGTTGCTCAGTCCCTGCTCCTGCCAACCTAGCGGTTTGAAAGCAAGTCAAAGTGCAAGTAGATAAATAGGTACCGCTCCGGCGGGAAGGTAAATGGCGTTTCCGTGCACTGCTCTGGTTTCACCAGAAGCGGCTTAGTCATGCTGGCCACATGACCCGGAAAAACTGTTTGCAGACAAACGTCTGCTCCCTTGGCCAGTAAAGTGAGATGAGCGCCGTAACCCCAGTCATTAGTGACGGGACTTAACTGTCAGGGATCCTATACCTTTACTTTTTAGTAGCTATGATTAGTGAATACTCCTAGACAAACATTCACCATTTAGGGCTATTAGTTACAGTAGCATAGCATCTTTCTAAGAGTTTTTTTCATTCCTGCCACTGCAACAGAAACCACTGTGTTGGCAGCCCGGCCATCATCTTGCATCCTCCACACCCTAACCCAGATTTGATGTTGTTCTGAGTCAAGGATAGTGAACCTCAGGCATGGGGCTGAATGCAACCCTCCAAGCTTCCCCATATAGCCCTTGGGACCCTCCCTAGGTCACACACCTCTCCAGCCACATTCCCTACTGGCCCTGCTTTGCAAACTCCTTAGATATTTTTGCCTGGCTGGGATGTGTCCTTGACAAGCCTGTTGCTTGCCTGGATAGAAGATAGAGAGGGTTGTGTGAGTGAGTGAGTGAAGAAACTAGTCCACTGTAACACAGTAAACTTTACATTAATTACTCTACCCAAATTTGCCTCTGACCCACCAATGGCATAGAATCAGAGAATTGTAGAGTTGGAAAGGACCATTAGGGTCATCTAGTCCAACCCCCAATGTAGGACTTTAACCCATGTAGGACTTTGCCCAATGTAGGACTTTAACCCATGACTCTGAGATTTAAGCATTTCCTCACTTTTCTATCTAAGGCAAAAGTGAACTTCTAGCAACAGTATATTTTGCACACACACACACACACACACACACACACACGGTGTGGGGTTGTGTGTTTTTTCAGTCCACCGCTAACAATTCAAGTTTTTCCTTTTCTTCTTTCTCATGTGTGCCAGCAGGTGCAACCTGACATTCTTCAGGGTGGGGGAAAAAATCTTCACCTTTTGTGGCCAGAGAAAAGTACTGGCACATTCTTATCCTTTGATATGATGCATACTTCTCAAAATTCGCAGGAGAATAGAATTGCCACTCAGAAGGAAATGCTTATTAGAATACAGGGACTCTGTAGTATGCTGTGACTTAGATCTATTGCTAGTAACAGATCAGGCAAAAAAATGTTCCCATTATGTCAATTGCAAATGAAAGCTACGCACATAGATTTCACAGAAATCACAAAGCAAATGTCCATCCATCATACTCTGACTTTGTTGTAATCTGCATCCATGTCTCTATATCACTTTAATGTCTCTGGGTTTTTTGATCTGAAATTGTTGACAACCTGGAAAACTAAAATAGTGTTCTATTCCAACCATTTCCTGTGAATGCTACTTTTGCATTTACTTAGCAATTATGGAGCACTTGGCAGAGTACAAAACAGGAGACATGATTATATAGTCTCCGCTTACATTCCAGGGGAAATATAAGAATGGCAGCTCCATTCTGTTCTTTTTCTGGAAAGGCAGACACATTTTTCCCCAGGACGACTCCACATTGACAATGGGGAAATGACTGTGTGTCCTGTGCAGCCTGTGTGTGCCCCACCATTGACCCCCGTCAGCGTCCTTCACTGAATGTACCAGTGGATACACCAGGCAGCCTAAAGCAGGTCTGTAGTCAGGATTATTATGCCGAGGGGGCCTGAGGGACGGAGGATGAATTGCAGGACATCCAGAACACACACACAGTTGGGCTCTTTTATGTAAAGTTCTTTGACTGTATTACATTTTAGTGTGCAGTTGCATAGAATGCTGCATAACTCTTCCCTTTATCCTCCCAAATAAAAGGGCAAAGGATTACTTTTTAAAATGAAAGTTGAATATTGAGAGAAGGAATCTTGAATATCCTGGGGGCTAAAATGCCCCATAGCTCTGTTTTCCATAGTCTGAAACATTTAGGATGTGAAAACAACACCAACTTTTATTAATAATCTTTTCTGCAACAGAGCCCAGGGTGCTGTAGAACAATGGATGATAACAGAATTACATCAGTGATTAAAATTAACATAGAACTTAAATATTCATAAAAGCAGTGTTGTTTTTTTCTGGGGGGATGCATACCCCTAAACATTTTGTGAACCTAATAGGAGAAGAAACTAAAAAATTTTTTTTAGTTTCTTCTGTAGCATGGTGAGCCGTCAGTTCCATTGAATAGCACGGTGAATTGTCAGTTCCATTGCTACCCCCGATAGCAGCCTCATTTCCTTTCCCAGTGTTTCCTGAGTCTCAGATGGAAGTGAGCATTTAATGTGTGGAGTAGGAGTTGGAATCTAGCATGGTGATTGGTCAGTTTCGTTGTTACCACCTCCGATGGCGGCTTCATTTCCTTTCCCAGTGTTTCCCGAGTCTCAGACAGAAGCAAGCATTTAATATGTGAAGCAGTGTGGAATGTGGATGTGTGGAATCAGGAAGATGTTAGTGCACACAAGCTCATGCCAATGTGGAAGTTACTGTGAGCTGTCAGCTATGTAATATGATGTAATGCATGTTCTTTGTACTTTTGTCCATTTCCTGTATTTATTTTTCCCAATTTGAACTATAAAATTGTGATTTTCTTGAGTCAAAATGAGAGTACCCTTAAACATTTTTTTTTTAAGAAAAAAGCACTTGCATAAAAGACACAAATCCATGCACTGGTGTTTAGGGCAAAGTTTACAAGATCCTACTGAAAAAACTGGGTAAACAGAAACTATTATAGCTGATTCCCAAATCCAAACAACGAAGGGGACAGACACAACTCCAAGGAACAAAGAGTTGAGATCCAGTAACAAAAAGGGATATTCACAACTACGTAGGTAATAGTTGTCCAGTAACTTTGGATCCCAGTAGGGCATTTTTTGGGCAGGGCCATGCTACCCTCTCCTTCAAGGTGAAAGATTCCATTCCCTCTCACAGTGAGACATTAACCAGACCCAGGCAATCCCTCACAGCTAGGTTACACAAGCCAAGATTCTAACATAGTAGTTAGAATAGATGCAATGGATGAGCACATCTGAGCTCTGAGGTAAACATTGCACCATGTGGAGACATCCTAGGAAAGAGGCACATTGCACGTTAACTGACGCAGCAAAAAATGGATGCATTGGTACTTTTCCTACTTGAAGGTCACAAGTGACGATGAACTTGCAAACACAAACACAACCTGCCAGCAAGCCACATATGTGTGGAATTTGCCACAAATTCTCCACACGTGTCCTTCCATGTCGGCCTCCCATCTCCCTTTGATCATTACACAGAAATCAATAAAAAATGGGAGAGTAGACTCTATGGTCTTTCTCTTCAGACTAAAATTAAATAGCTAAGCTTGAAGAGGTCACAGAAGACATAATCTTCTTTCCCTGGGCCCTCAAGTGAGTTGTTATAAAGCCCCATAACATACCTTAGGTTTGCACAGTGCCAACCTAACCATCCCCTCGCCGCATCTGCTCTTCCTCCCAGGAAACAATAAGAGCTCACCTGCCAAGAAGCTAATGACTAAATCTAGCAACTAAATAAAGTATTTTAAAAGACAGTTAACTTTTTGTTTTGTTTTAAACATGGTGCAAAATCCTATATTTGAAGGATAATGCATTCAAAGGCATGCCTATGGACTAATATTTCAATCTGATGCCTTGCCACAAAGTACAAGAACAACACTACTAATGTGTCAGATTTCTCCAATTTCATGTCATTATGCATTTACCATCTCATGCTAAAATACTTATTGAACTAGCTATCCAATGTTATTTAAAAATGGGTTAGGAATGGAATGCCTGGCATAATGGAACACATGAGCGATCCCAGAGTTATAAATGATGGGTGGAAAGATGGATAATTCTTAGCTATATACAAAGCAAATGGTACCAGCTATGATCATTTATCAGAGATGACATCTGCAATTCATTCTGCTCTGTGCATATCTGAAAATCAGCAACATTTTCATTCTAAGTGTGGGGCAGCTCCACAGAGACGCTGTCTCAAGTCTCAGGAGAACAGGTTAAGTCTACTTAATATGGGGACGAATCTGATTTCCAGGATGCTATTTGTCAGTCAACATAAGAATTTAAGATATAAGATATATACACTTTGTATGAAAGTCCAATTATGATTACACATCTTCAGTGCACTTCAACCTTGAGGTCCCAGATGATGTTGAACTGCAACTCCCATCATCCCTGACCACTGGCTAAGCTGACTGGAGATGATGGTAGTTGTAGTCCGACAGCATCTGGGGATCTGAGGATGAAGAATGCTGCGCTGGATAAACTTGTAACTTTTCTATAAGCTTCACTGCTAGACCCACATTCCCTCCCTCCCTGTTTCACAGGATGAAATCTGTCAGTCCTGTCTGCAAGAATGTGCTACTTTCCTCCTTTCCACATCCCTTTTGTCTTTTTATTTCATACCTTTTGTCAGCCAGTCCCCTTCCTTGCACTCGCATGTGCAATCAGACGAAGCTTCAGAACTGACATCAGCAGACAGAGACATGGCAGAGCAGCGAGGGAAAAGAAAAGTGTGAGAGGCTGAGTCCAGAAGCCCTTGGAGAGATTTTCTGTCAGGCTGTAGTGAGGAAATGCAAAGTACAGCTCTATTCTTTCTTTTTCCGAGCGTCCAAAGGGCTTCCCTGCCCTCCAGATACAATGTGTGATGAGGCGGGTGGGGGACAAGTTGGACTGGACTCCCATTATGTAAAATAAAGCCAGTTTTTATTGACATTTTCAAGACTGGCTCCGGGTCTGGGTGTGCCCTGGGAACAGTGTTGTCTGGTAGACCGCCTCCTACCTCAGTGGTACCTGGGGACAGAGGTAGTGAGCCACCATTCAAATTTTGCGCAGGCCACCTGAGATAGCATATACCTGAGTGATACTATGTCAGAGGCATTCTGGGAAATTTAAAATGGTGGGTTACAGTTCCAACATAATAGGGCGACAGCAGGCATCAGCTGCAGTGGTTCTGCTGTAAATTTGGATGGCATGGGCAGAATGCTTACTACTACAGCGGTACCTTGGTTTTTGAATGTCTCAGAAGTCGAACGTTTCAGTTTTTGAACGCCAAAAACCCGGAAGTAAATGCTTCTGTTTTCGAACACGCCTCAGAAGTTGAACAGCTTCTGCTGAGTTTTTTCCAATTTTCTTTACTGAATTTGCAGACCGCCCTTTGTGTCTTGGTTTACGAATGTTTTGGAAGTCAAACAGTCTTCCAGAACAGATTATGTTTGAAAACCAAGGTACCAATGTACTCCCCAAATCTTGGACCTCTTCTTCTGATTTGGACAGTCTCTTCCATATCTCAGCTTTCTCGAAGAGGCCAGCCAGCTTCCACTTAATAGCTTCATGTTCACATTATCCTTTATCAGGCCTAGTCTCTGTGTTATTATGACCACCAGATGGAATTTTATGAAACTAACTGCTCCTTGATCAGTGGAACAGTAGGTTTCCATGAGAGTATATAGCTCTTCAAAAGGGAGATGAGGTGAGAAAGTTGTGACAGATTTTTTTTAACAAGGAGGGAGGAGATATTGCTTGCAGTGTAATAAAACACCGTTTTCTTCCTCCTAAGTAAAATTATTTAGTACATCTTAGCTGCATTTCCTTGCCTTCTTTCGATTTGTGTCATTTTCATGCTACATGTCCTAATGATGTCTGGGAAGGCATTTTCTGGTATGCACTTCAATCCCCAGGAATAGAGGTCATTTCAGGCCATGGAAAAGGCAACCTCAGGTTTATTTCCTACAGCTTGTGTCTGTTTTGAAGATGGTGTAGAATTCTGTCTTGCTTATTTTATCACAGCCCAGTGGCCAGAGCGGGATGCCTTCCTCCCAAACTTAGCCACTGTTCACAAATAAACTAACGGTCTCAAAGTATTTGTTTTTCAAATGTGTAACTTATTAGTGAGCTCGTTTATAAACTGCTGCCGCTGCTGTCCAAGTCATTTCTTCAAAGGTCATGTTCCTGATTAAAAGAATAGGGATCAAAGTTATTAGAAGAAATTGTGATGCGTGGGTGTGGGTGTGTAAATGAATCATTAAATGAGATTTTTTGACAGAGTTCAGAAGGGATTGTGGACTTCCTGTCTGACATCAGCACATTAACACCATGTTAAGTGGAAAATATATTAGGTAATGAAAAGGGTGGCAGGAAACCTCGGATAGTTCAGAGCTGAAATGCTGGGAGGGGGGAATCCACAGGTCAATGGGCAGATCTTTGGTGGCAGAGAGGGGTAGCATTATTAACAGTATAAACGAAGGATCCATGTTTAGCAAGGCTTAGGAGTGGGAAATTTGTGGTCCTCTGAACCTTGTTGGACTAGAACCCCGTATCATCCCTGACCATGTGCCATGCTGTCTGCAGCTGATGGGAGTTGGAATCGAAATCTAGAGGGTCACAGTTCCCCTACCTCTGACACAGAAGATGCCAACATCTTGTTTCTCCATTAGGCAATTGTAACATACAAGGACCTTTCATTGAAAAATGGAAATCATGAATAAAGATGGCTGTGGACAAGAAATGGAATGATGCTTAAGATTCAACTTTATGCATTCCTTACATTATAGCAGTGCTTCCCAGTGCATCCTGAAGTGTTACTGAGTGGGACACACAATGTGGGTGGCTTTTCCCCTGCCCATTTGCCATACTATCTTGTTGTGAGAACCCTTTTAAGAAAGATTCCTTTCCTCCCTATATGTTGTACTTAAATTCTATTCAAATACACAGTGCCTATATATACCTTCATTCGCTACCTCAATTAATATTTAAAATGAAAAATAAAGTAATTTTAACTAACAGCCTTGTACCCAGCATTGCTTGGGAATAATAATAATAATAATAATTTATTACGGCCGGGCCTCCCCAGCCACTTAGGAAGCTTCCAGCAGGCTATTTAAAACACAATAAAAGATCAAACATTAAAAACTTCTCTAAACAGGGCTGCCTTCAGATGTCTTCTAAAAGTCAGATAGTTGTTTATTTCCTTGGCATCTGGTGGGAGTGTGTTCTACAGGGCAGGCGCCACTGCCGAGAAGGCCCTCTGCCTGGTCCCCTGTAATCTCACTTCTCACAGTGAGGGAACCACCAGAAGGCCCTCAGTGCTGGACCTCAGTGTCCAGGCTGAATGAGGGGGTGGAGACGCTCCTTCAGGTATCCTGGGTCAAGGCCATTTAGGGCTTTAAAGGTCAGCAGCAACACTTTGAATTGTGCTTGGAAATGTATTGGGAGCCAATGTAGGTCTTTCAGGACTGGTGTTATATGGTCTCAGCGGCCATTCCCAGTCACCAGTCTAGCTGTCACATTCTGGATTAATTGTAGTTTCTGGGTCACCTTTAAAGGTAGCCCCACATAGAGCACATTGCAGTAGTCCAAGCGAGAGATAACTAGAGCATGCACCAGCCTGCGTACCAGATGGAGCTGGTAAACAGCTGCCCTGAACACAGAATTGACCTGTGCCTCAATGGACATCTGCGAGTCCAAAATGACTCCCAGGCTGTGCACCTGGTCCCTCAGGGGAACAGTTACCCCATTCAGGACCAGGGAGTCCTCCACACCAGCCCACCCTCTGTCACCCCCCCCCAAAACAGTACAGTGTTACCTCAGGTTACATACGCTTCAGGTTACTCCGCTAACCCAGAAATAGTGCTTCAGGATGAGAACAGAAATCATGCTCCGGCAGTGCAGCGGCAGCAGGAGGCCCCATTAGCTAAAGTGGTGCTTCAGGTTAAGAACAGTTTCAGGTTAAGAACGGACCTCCGGAACGAATTAAGTACTTAACCCGAGGTACCACTGTACTTCTGTCTTGTTAGGATTCAACCTCAATATGTTAGCCACCATCTATCCTCCAACCACCTCCAGGCTTCAAAGAAGCCCCCGAAAATCAGTGCAGTTTTGAAACCAGTGGTTAACATCAGTGGAGTTTTGAAAGATTCAGTCCACCAGTTTGATTCAAAATGGCATTCAATTGTATCTGAAGACAGAAGAAAACCTGCTCTTTGACCAGACAGAATTTAGTTATGATAACTAAAGAGGTGTCCAAATGTGTAGAGAGCAGATGGGCAGATAGAGAACTTTCCAAAATATATAGTAGCAGATAATAATAACAACATATTTTTATGGTCGGCCATTAAAATTCCCAATTAAACTCCCAATGTGGCTTATAAAACATAACAGATAACTGCTGATGTGATATTATAGCTGGGGAGCAGACATTCTGGAGACTCTCCCACCGGGACGAGCCAGGCTGGGAAGAAAACTTCAATTTAAATTGGACGTGGGCTGTGAGATATTTGGGTTTCAAACTCAGTGACTAGCCACAGTGGAATATAGAGAATATTGAAAGAATCTTGTGGGTAGGGGACTGGAGAGAGGGTGCTTGAAGGTCACTGTCTGCTAAAGAAAATGCAGTTATAAACAAAATCTTTGCTTCAAAAAGCGATGTATCACTGCTCCAAACCTGCTAACCAGGAGACAGGGTCTCACTGTACTTCCTCTAAAGTAAGAAGTAAGTGTGGGACTTGGAGGATTTTCAGCTCTGAAGGGATATCTGATACAATAAATGAATTAAAATAGAAAAAAAAGTCTTGAAAATGCAGTTGTGACCAGCTAATGGGGAAAAGCAAAGGAGCAGCAGTTATAAACTAAATAGAATTTAACGTTGAAAGTATAGTTACGGACATAGCGTCACAAGTTAAGGTAACTATAGCCAAGGTCAAAGGATCTGAATCAACATCTGTAATGATTGCCTCAGCCAAGTTTCCTGATGTGTTCATTTCCAATGGATAAGAACGGAGAGTAATCTGGGCGACCAACTTTTTGCTTTTGTTCCCCCCCCCCCCCTTATTTGAAGTATTTCTTTTCAGTGTGAGATACCACATCCTGATTACAAGTGTGCTCAAGGGGCATGTGATGGATAGAACTGCTTTGCTTCAGAGATCCCTGGTGAAGTTCCAGACAGACAGAAAACTCCCCTTTCCCTCCCTCCTTCCCCTCCCTAAAGTCAGGGAGACCTAAAATAATAGTGAAAAGGTTAAAAGGAAGCATACAGCTCCACATTTTACTCTAATAAAGCTGTCCAGTACCTGGCCAACTAACAGAACCATTTTTTTAAAAAAATCAAATGGTAACTGCTTTGCTATATAAAAGCTGGCTTCAAATGGATGATAATAGTGTGGCTCTAATACATAATACTGTAGTTATCTAGATTAACAAACAAGAGAAGGGTTTTTTAAATCAAGTGTGTATCAAATATATTAATAATAAAGCTTGCAGGTAACAGGAGCCTTGAGCTGTTTATATAAGTTTGCATCAATGTAGGGAGGATTTTGATAATCAAAATCTTGAATAACTTTGGATAACTTAATAATAATAATAATAATAATTTATTATTTATACCCCTCCCATCCAGTTGGGTTTCCCCAGCTACTCTTGGCAGCTCCCAACAGAATATTAATAATAATAATAAAGTGACAAAACTAAGATATGGATTGGATAATAGATGCCCTAATTGTTTGTTTATATAGATGTAAAGAATGAAAATGAAAGACAAGGAGGGATGGGCTTAAGTTTATAGGAAATAGTTTAGTGCCCAGATGAATGATTATTTGAAAGAGAGGACATGCATCAAATTCTAGCCACATTTACACTCACATTAAATTTAAGTGGATGCATAAGTTTGACTCTGGATTTATTGCTGGAAGTTTATGGAAACTGACCATGGTTAAAAGACCGTGGTTGGTTTTCAACTAAGTTTTACTTAGAATAGATCCATTAAAATTATTGGGCCTAACTTAGCCATGTCCATTCATTCCTAGTCTATGTTAATAACACTCTGTTTCCTCTTCTTTTCCTGGACCTATGTTCTATGAAACTGGTGAGTCTACAAAAAAATTGGACACAGAGACATAACTATGCAGATGGGGAAATATTCAAATGTACAAGTTTTGCATTTTTGTTTTTTGGCCATAGGACCATGTCCTGCACTGGCATCAGCATTTGCAGTGGCCATTTTTTTAGAATAGAATTTGATCTAGAGCTTGTCACAGCTTAGCCACCAAACCTACATTTAGCACCACCATTTAGGATTGCCTTCACCAGGTACCTGTGGTGGGCCACACCCTAACCAGGGCCCAATACTAACGTCATCCACACTCAAAGCACTCTTGTATCTTTTTTAACAGTCATTGCTTACCCCAAAGAATCCTGGGAACTGTAGTTTGTTAAGGGTGCTGTGAGTTCTTAGGAGACCTTTCAGAGAGCTACAATTACCAGCAGCCTGAACAAACTACAGTTTCCAGATTCTTTGGGCGAAGCCATGACTGCTAAAGTGGTACAGTCCTGGGCACTATAGTATGTTAAGGGTGCTTAGAATTATAACTTTCTGAAGAGTAAACTACAGTTACCAGAATTCTTGGTGGGGGGGAGGCTTTGAGTGTGGTTTGAAGGCAGACCATGAACACAGCCAGTATCTTGGTATCTGCCATTTTGTTGCACTTTTTGATGGAAAGAGCCAGATTGTAAAAGGAAGTAAGTCCAGTTGTAAGTCAACTTACATCCAAGTCAGGCTTAAGATTGTTTTGCACTGCCATACTGTCAGATCTTAAGTACAAGAAAAGGACTTCTTTCTTTTTCCTGTAGGGTATTGTTGAACAGGCCAGCTTAAGCCTAACGCTCGAATAACGAAATAATGTTCAGGCACCAACAATTTATAGGCTGTGACTTCACCCCTGACATAATAAATGTTTCACAGTGCTGTTTCATTGCAGGACACTGATTTAAGACACCTCAACTCTGTTAATCTTTGGCTTTCAATTGTAGGAGAACAAATTGATTAAAAAGGTAAATAAATGCCGTGGGAGTAACCAAAGGGCCAGCCGTTACTTTCCAAGTCAGCATTTACGTGACTTGGGTTCATTTTGATGAGAATAATTTACAGCAAGATGAATAAATAATAGCAGCGTGTTCTCACTGTCTAAACACAATACATAATACCCTGGGATTTATTTATTTTTTTAAAAAAAAACCTCTGCTCTAATGACTGATGGTTGGCTTTTATGTCGTGAGCAACTGTGACAAGTAAATCATCTGAAAATAACAGACACGCTTAGCTTTGTGTAAACCACACTGCTCAAAGGTCATCCCAAGTCAATTTGGAGAGACACTGCGCTGCAGTAAAGCAGTGTGATCTCTTTTCTCTTTTCTTTATCAATAGAGAGCCCCGCAGATGGTTTGCTGGGCTCACTGTCAGCTATTTACTACTACATGGTTGGATCCATCTCTTCAAAAGACAGGTGTATGTATCATGAAGGAAGGTGTACTTCTGGTTCAATGAAGCACAGAAATGTGCTGCATTCAAGCATTTGGAGGAAGGAAACCTCCTTGAGCAGTTGCTGGGCCCACCACTGTCCTAGCATATACCATGTTTCCTACCACCATAACAAGAAGAAGAAGAAGAGTTTGGATTTGATATCCCGCCTTTCACTCCCCTTCAGGAGTCTCAAAGCAGCTAACATTCTCCTTTCCCTTCCTCCCCCACAACAAGCACACTGTCAGTTGAGTGGGGCTGAGAGACTTCAAAGAAGTGTGACTGGCCCAAGGTCACCCAGCAGCTGCATGTGGCGGAGCGGAGACGCAAACCCGGTTCCCCAGATTACGAGACTACCGCTCTTAACCACTACACCACACTGGCTCTCTCACAAGGGGGGTGTGTGTGTGTGTGTCCTAAACAAGGACACCTTGGCTCTTTTTAGGTAACACTTTGCTTCAAATCTGCTGATGACTGCTCCCAGAAGCATCATATAGATATATAAATAGCATGGGGAACAAGATGGAACCCTGTGGGACACCACAAGGCAACTCTCATGGTGCTGAATATTAGCCTCACATGACTACTTTCTTTAAATGGCCCTGGGGGTAGAAGCAGAACCACTACAGTATGGTTTTTGCAACCCCCTCAGAGGTCCCAGAAATATACTGTGCTCAACAGTGTCAAAAGTGGCTGCGAGATCAAAGAGAAGTGCTTTTAGTTCTTGAATGAGGCTCTTTCAATCCCAACTACTGACTTTTGAATATCGTCATGTCCCAGTCAACAAATGCCACATATCAGCCATTGCAAACCTGGTGCCCTTCGGGTTTTTTGGACTCCAACTTCCATTGAGCCCAGACAGTTCAGGAGTTGTAGTTCAAAACATCTTGAGGACATCAGCATGGCAACCCATGACCCAGATAGTTACTCTGAGATCGAAGCCTATACAGATTTGAGTCAGCAGGAGACAACCCTGGCTGGCTTGAGAAACCTTATGAGGAAGATGAGAAAGAATACTACATCCTTTCAAAGGCATTGCTCCAGAAATTTCATTTCTTGTTTAAAGTATCATCTTATTGTCATCAAGCAACAGGCCTTCAAAGCAATGTTAACATTTCCTCTTTCAATTGTGATCCTCTCTACCTCATCTCTCAGCTATTTCGTACCAACTTTTGACCTTCCTCTTCCTGCTGAGCCCAATATGGGGTGTCTGCAAACATCCCTGAACTTTCACTTTGGCCTGGATTTTCTTTGGACCCTGAAAAAGGTTCATTAATTTGAAACACATCAACGTGCATTCGGGGAAGGATTAACTCACTAAGCACTGGTGCTTGGAACAGTTCTGAAGAACATGATGTAACCTCTTGATCCACAGATCTGCAGGAGATTTGAAAAATGACATTAAAGGCTTTCCACCCCCTGCCCCCGGTAGAAATACATCTAAAACAAACAAACAGAGAACTGCATCAAACTTCCAAATAATATTTTGGGCCAAGATTTTCAAAGGGCCTCAGCATGGGGTGGATTTTCAAATGAATCCACCTCCCTCTGCGGCATGTGTTCTTCTGAGACTTGTGTACAGAGCTGCAAAGGGATCTGTACTCCTTTAATAGCTCCTAGAATACTTACTTTTAAACTATGTGTACAGATTGCGGAATATACTGATGTTGCCCTTTATTAGAGCTTCAGTGCCACCTTTTGTGGTGTATGATGGTGTGTTGTTGTTGTTTAGTCATTTAGTCGTGTCCGACTCTTCATGACCCCATGGACCAGAGCACGCCAGGCACTTCTGTTTTCCACTGCCTCCCGCAGTTTGGTCAAAATGGTGTGTTAGGGGAGGGGTATTATTCCTTCTGAGGCAGTTTGTCTATCTTTGGCCCCACCTTGCACTCAGATATCTCAGATCAGGTTTAAAACATGAATAAAAATGCATAGTGTTATGCTCAATATTTCTTTGGAAGAACCATCCAAAATCAAAATTGCAAGAGCAGCCAAGGCAATATGCTGAAATAGAATAGCGTCGTTCATTGAGAAATCATGAGTTTCCAATATGCACTTGAAAGGGAAAGTAAGGATAGACTGAATGAAGGCTCGGCAATGGGCAATAGGGCAAAAACAAGCAATATTAGTACACAATAGAATAATAGCTTTGTGCATTATAATTTTGTGCAGTCTGGAGGCCAAGATGATGCAGCCATCCATTGAGTAAGAGACATTTGGGACGGTAAGCACAACGGCAGCCCTAACTACTATTTCTAGCTGGAGATTCCGGGGATTGAACCTGGATACTTCAGTGATAATGGTCAAAAGGACATAGAATCTTTTCTTCTTCTTCTTCTTTTTGGGCTGTAATTTTCAGACCCTACCTTAATATGTATTTTTGTTCGGTTCCTACTTCTCCTGTGTTCTAATGAATTAGAGATGTCAGCTTTAATGCATTGCAAAGGGAGACTCGGTGAGGATTCCGTTTGCAAAGGGATTTTTGCCAGGTTGGTTCCTAAGAAAAACAATTTAGAATGAAACAGAGCATGCTCATTTAATAAAGAAATAACCATTTCATCTATAATTCAGTATGAATCCACCTACTGGTGTGTGTGTTTGGGAAACAAATTAACAGGACAAGTGCTGCCAAATCTAAATTAGCTTAATCCCAAAAGTAGATTGATTCATGGCTTATGTGCAGCTAACTGCAGAATGCTAAATGGCCCCACCTGTGCCTATATCCTCAGGCCCAAGCTTAGTCATCATTTCAAATGGCTTCTTGTTATTTACTATCTTTTAAATATAGGTATAGGAGCTTGATACTCATCTTGTATGGATACCTATCCAGTGAGATGATAGGGGGCTACTTCTTCTCCTGAACCTAAAACTGCAAACAAGTTTAGATACACATATTGACAGCAATGGGTTACACTTGGCATTAAGGGATGTGGGAAACTACCTTATACCAAGTCAGATAATGGTTCCATGATAAATATTAGCATCATCTGCATTTACAAATCATCCAGGCTCCATGGTTCCAAGCCAGGGGCTTTCCAAGCCAGCCCTACGTGGAGATATTGGGAGTTCTGCAAGCAAAGCAGGTTCTCTACCACTGAGCTATGCCCCTTCCCCCAAATATTTGGGAACCTGGGGCCCTACAGCTACTGTTGGACCCCAGCTCCCATAATTTCTAGCCAGCATGGCCAATGGTCAGAGTTGACTCTGGGAAGAAGTACTTCCTTTTATCTGTTCTGAAACATTGAACTTTGAGAGAGGGAGAAAGACTTCTCTCAATCAACTTTCACTATACCATGCACAATTGTATAAACTATCACATGCCTCCCTTACTCATCTTTTCCCTCAAACCTTACAAACGAAAAAGCCTCTAAAACTGGTCATGGGGACCAAATTGTTCAACTGTGCAGGAAACAATATAGCTGCAAAAATTGTCATTGGATGAATTCCAGATAAGCCTGAATGATTGCTCCAGGTATTTGAACACTTTCCAGAAAAGGGGGGAGGGAATGGCCCTGAAATCACAAATAGGTAGATATTCACATTTTGTCCCATGAATATTTGAGAAATCAACTATTTCCTGTTATCATGACCAAGCAGTGAATGTGGGGAGAGTTAGGTCTCAAACATCACTGAGGCAGGGTTGCCATATTTCAAACAGTAAAAATCCAGACAGAAAAGTTGAGCTTTTCTCGGCCAAAGTTGTTCAGACAGCTGGATTCCAGGTATGTCCGGGAAATCCCATATGTATGGCAACTCTTAATGAAGATTCAGCCTCCAACGTCTAACCATCTATCTTAAAGATCAGTAACAGATGGCAAATAATTGGTCATGGATAAGACCCATGTCAGTTTTCTCCATTGGTTTTGGCTGTTAAAAATCTAAAAGAAAACGACAACAGAACATAACTGGAGTGACTCAGAGGGGAAAATAAGGTCAAATAAGAGGCTGGCCCAGAGTTTGCTGGGAAATGTTCAACTGGTTTCCTGTACAGAACATGTTACCATAATTACCAGACCACTGGGCACTCCTCCTTATATTTAACCTTCTTAGTGACTTAAAAATAATAATAATCTAGGCACATGGATATGAAGCTATGTACCTTACTTGATTCGTATTTTCTTTTACTTCATCAGAGGCAGAGTAATACCCAGTTCCCACAAATGACAGAGGAAACAATTTCTTGGTGTTCCCTCTCTTGGGCAGTAATTACAATTTGCTTGGAATGCAGTTTATTGTGATTCATTAAGCATACTTCCCAAGGGCCTAATTGAGTAGCACCTACATAAATATCTGATCCGGTTAAATTCTTGGAGACGATCACAATGAAAATAATAGTAGATAGAACATTAAAAATGTACGGAGATAAAATTAACAGGATATCAAAGTTTTCACCGTATATCAGATCTCAATTCAGGCCTTATTAACGCCTATGAGAAGACTTTGACTTGAAAGATATTGAATAAGTTGTTGAATGATACTTCCAGTTTTGCACAGGTATGGTGAATAGCAGGCCAGCTCTACTAGAAATGCAGGGATCTGGTGGGTACAGTGAAAAAGTAGGCTAGAATCACCTTCCCTAATGTTTCATGTTCATTTAAGGCAATTCCTGATCAAGATATCTGCATTCCAGACTGTATAATAGAGTTGTCAGTCTACTGTTTACAACCACCAGAAGAAAACCCCCAGATATGTTATAGATTGAGGTGGGGAACATGTGGTCTTCCAGATCTTAATGGACTGCAGCTCCCATCATTCCTTCCGTGCATAATTTTTATTAATTTGTAAAAATCAAAATACAAATCAAATTATATCAATACTCTTGTTTTTTACAGAGAAAATAAAAAGGACTTCCTTCTGCCATTCCACGAATCGTCCATAATAACAAAAAAATAAATAAATCCGCATTCCTTTGTATGTAGTGCCATAAGTCACTCTCATTCTTCCTTTTTCCATAGGCATTACCCTTTGCTTCTACAGAGCACCTTTGAAACCCACTAGTGTTATCTGTTCATCAGTTAAGCTTTTCAGATATTCCGTAAAACTTTCCCAATCTTTGACAAACCTCTGATCTTTTTTATATCTAACTTTTCCTGACATCCTGTCCATCTCCACATAATCTAGTAGTTTGGCTCTCCATTCCTCTATAGTCGGCAAACTCTCTTGTTTCCAGTTTTTGGCTATCAACACCCTTGCTGCCGTTATAGCATATTGGAACAGTTTGCAGTCCTTCTTTTTTATCTCCTTTCCTACCAAACCTAGTAAGAACGCCTCTGGTCTTTTAGCAAAAGTATATCTTAACATTTTCTTTATTTCATTGTGTATGCTTTCCCAGAACTCTTTGACCTTTTGGCATTCCCACCACATGTGGTAGAAAGTCCCTTCCCTTTCTTTGCACTTCCAACATTTGTTGCAAGATCCGTACATTCTGGCTAATTTTACCGGGGTCAGATACCAGCGGTAGAACATTTTCATTAAGTTCTCTTTTAGTGACACACAGGCCGTGAAATTGAGGTGATGTTTCCAAAGTTTTTCCCACTCTTCAAAATAAATGTTACGGCCAAAATCTTTAGCCCAGTGTGTCATTACCGCCTTAACCTCCTCGTCACCTAAATTCCAATCTAATAGTTGTTTATACATTTTGGATAGAGTTTTTATGTTATTCTCCAAAATCTCAGATTGGAATCTGGACTTTTTGTCAGCATATCCTTTGCCTTTAACGTCTTTCTTAAACATATCGTTTATCTGATGATAATGTAGCCAGTCATATACTTGGGATTTGACCTGCTCAAACGGCCTCATTTTCCACTTTCCTTCCGCCTTCATTAGGAGTTGTTCGTAAGTTGCCCAATTGGCTCTCATGTTGGTCTTTTTAACCGACATAACCTCTAATGGAGACAGCCATTGGGGTGTTTTGGGTTCTAACACATCCTTATATCTTTCCCAAACCTCTATCAGGGGACCTCTAAATATATGATTCCCGAATCCCTTATGTCCTTTCTTCCTCCCATGCCACAGATAGGCATGCCACCCTGATCTATTGTCGTGGCCCTCTAGGTCTAACACTTCCGTATCTTCCAATTTTATCCATGTTTTGACCCAGCATAAGCAGGATGCCTCGTAATATAATTTTAGGTCTGGGAGAGCGAAGCCTCCCCTCTCTTTTATATCCGTTAATAATTTAAATTTTACTCTCGGCTTCCTCCCCTGCCAGATGTATCTAGAAATTTCTTTGTGCCAGGTTTTAAATATCTTTATATCTTTAATGATCGGGATATTTTGAAAAAGAAATAGGATTCTTGGCAGTACCGACATTTTAATTGTAGCTATTCTTCCCCAGAATAGCAATTTGAGCCGACCCCACGTTTCTATATCCTTCTTGACCCCTTTCCATACAGTTTCATAGTTGTTTTTAAATAAGTCTATATTTTTTGGTGTTATCCATACCCCTAAATATTTCAGCTTTTTTGTCACTTCTATTTCTGCTTCTCTTTGTAATTCCTCCAATTTGTCTAATTGCATATTCTTAGCTATTATTTTTGTTTTCCTTTTGTTTAATTTGAAGCCCGCTACTTCCCCAAATTGGTCAAATTCTCTAAGTACCTCTTTTATTGAATCCAGTGGGTCTTCCATTGTTACAACCAGATCGTCTGCGAAGACTTTAGTTTTGTGTTCGTGATGGCCGACCCTGATTCCTTTTATTCCTTTATTATCTCTGATGGAGTTTAGTAGTACTTCTAATATCGTTATAAATAACAGTGGGGACAGTGGGCATCCCTGTCTTGTTCCTTTAGTTACTGTTATTTCTTCTGTCTCCACATTGTTTATCAACAGTTTTGCCCTTTGTTCCGTGTAGATTGCTTTTATCCCGTTGTAAAATTCAGTACCTACTTCCATGTGTTCCAGTTGTCTCAGCAAAAATTCCCAGTTTACGTTGTCAAACGCCTTCTCAGCGTCCACGAATAACAATATGCCTTGTTTGTCGCATCTTTCTGTTAAATATTCTATTATATTAATAATGTTTCTTATATTATCTTTCATTTGCCTACCCGGCAGAAAGCCGGCTTGGTCTCTGTGGATATTTTTTACTAAGATGGCCTTGTATCTTCTTGCAAGGACTCCCGCGAAGATCTTATAATCTATATTTAATAGGGAAATAGGTCTGTAATTTTTAATTTGTTCTAAATCTGAATCTTGTTTTGGGATTAATGTAATCAGCGCCTCCTTCCACGTCTCCGGTATTTCTCTTTCATTAAGAATGTTGTTCATTACTTCTTGTAGTGGAGTCAGTAGAACCGGTGCCATTTCTTTATAATATCTACTACTAAACCCATCTGGGCCTGGGGCTTTCCCGTTTTTTAAATCTGTTATTATTGCTTTGATTTCCTCTATCTCAATTGGGGCATTTAATTTCTCTTTATCTGCTGGGGGGATCTTATTGATGTTCTTAATCGTTAAATATCTCTCTATTTTTCTGGTCCTATTCTTTCCAGTATTTCTAAAGAGCTCTCCATAGAAATCCAAAAAAGCTCTCCTTATTTCCTTAGGTTTGTTTATCTCTTCTCCTTCCACCACTATCCTGTTTATCGTATTCTGTTCCTTCCTTTTTTTCAGTTGCCAGGATAGTAGCTTTCCCGTTTTGTTGGCATGTTCGAAACTCCTCTGTCTCAGTCTTTTGATTTTCCATTCTATCTCTCTATTTACCAGCATTGTGTATTGTGATTGTAAAATTTTTATGTTCTCTTTTATTTTCTTATTTTTTGGGTTTTGAGTTAATTTCTGCTCATTCTCTGCTAGTTGTTGTATAATTTCTTTTTTCCCTTTTTCTCTCTTTTTATTCTTGATTGCGCTCTGCTGGATAAAAAAACCCCGCATCACCGCCTTACCCGCGTCCCACACCACCTTCAATTTTGTGTTGTTGTCTAAATTGTCCTCAAAATATTCTTTTAATCTGGTTTGGGCTTTTTCTACTACCTCTTGGTCGTCCAATAAGTAATCTTTAAGTTTCCATCTATTTGATCTGCTTTCCTGCCCTCTTAGTTCCATAATTAATGGATTGTGGTCTGAAATTGTTCTAACCTGAATCTCCACCCGTACCGCTCTAGTAGTTATCTCTTTCGAAATCCACATCTGATCCAATCTTGATGATGAATCATTGGGTTCCGAGTGGTAGGTATATTGTTTTTCCATGGGATGATTGAATCTCCAAATGTCTACCAAATTGCAATTTTGGATAAGGGAAAAAAACGCTCTAGGTAACTTCCCTTCTCTACCCTTTGTGTCCCTCAATCTGTCCATTTCTAACGACGTCACTCCGTTCATGTCTCCCAATAGTATAATTTTCTCATCGGCATAGTCATACAACTTTTCTTCCAATCTCCCATAGAACTCTGACTTGTTATCATTGGGAGCATATATTCCCACTATTATTATCTTTTCTCCCTGCCAATTTATTTTTACTGCTATTATCCTTCCTTCCTCGTCTTTAAATAACTGTTTCGCTTCAATTTGTTTTTTTATATAAATCACCACCCCCCTTTTTTTCTTCTGGTCTGAGGATACAAACTCGTTCCCCAATCTTTGATTAATCAGAATCCTTTTGTGCTTTCTCGCAATATGTGTCTCTTGGAGACAGATAACATCCAGACTTTCCTTCTTCAAGATATGTTCAATTCGATTCCTCTTTCCCCTGTCATTCATCCCATTAACATTCCAACTGTATACCTTTAACACCATTGTGATTTAATTTGTAGGAAGAAAAAAGAAAAGTGAACAGCTATAATTTCCTTTTGACCTTCCTCTTACGCTTCCTCCCCCGTCCCTCCCCCCTCTCCCTCCTCCCCCCCCGAACTTCCCGTCTCCCCCTCCAGAACTCCTTCCGATCCTATTCCCCCGTCTTTACCCTTTTCCTTTTGTGGTTTAAGTTCTTTGTATTTCCTTAAGAATTTATCTGTTTCTCCTGGATTTGTCAATTTTTGTCTCTTGCTCCTATATGTAAAGGAAATGCCTTCAGGAAACTCCCATTTGAACACAATGTTATTTCTTTTAAGTATCTGTACCAATTCTTTGTAGGAATCTCTACGTTTTAAAAGCCTGACAGGAATGTCTTTAAAAATTATTATGTTGTTTCCTTCAATGTTTAACCTTTTCTCTCTGTTTTTAGAGAGAATTCTGTTTCTTATTTCCCTGTCTTTGAATATTATCAGGCAGTCTCCTACAAATTTTTTGTTCCCTGGAGGCTTAGTTTTTAGTCTGAAAGCCGATTGCACTGCCCTTTCTACCTCTTCTGGTGATGTTTCCAACCAAAGGGCTAATTCTGTTATTAATTTCTCTTTTATGTTTTCTCCCTGAACTTCAGGTATACCTCTCATCCTAAGGTTAGCCTCCCTCTGTCTGAGTTCATTCAAAGCAATCCAATCTTTCATATCCTCTTGGCTCTTGTTCAAATCCAGTATCTCAGCTTTAATTTTCTCCTCCTCACGTCTTACTTCCTTTAGTTCTGCTCTGGTCTTTTTCATCCCTTCCTCCACTGACTGTGTCCTCCTGAATACCTCTTTGAGTCATCATTCCTGGCCATTAGGCCTGCTGGCTCCAGTTGATGGAAATTGGACTCTGACAACATCTGGAGGGCCACAAGTTCTCCATCCCTCTTATAGACAAAGATAAGGAAAACCTGAAAAATGAAACCTTCATTTTATTTACTTGTTTGTAAGTTCATTAAGTATAATTATGCCATATTTCTACAAATGATATTCAAGAGAGATAAGAACAAATAAGACATCATAAACATAACATGCAATATTGTAAAAGTCACAATATATAACAGCAAATATATAGAGAGGTAGAGACAATAAAGGAGCAAGTTCAATTTTGAACATTGTACTGCCAAAACAAAGAGCGATGAAAGTAAATTAAGCTAGCTGGTAAGCAAAAATAAGTTAAATATTAAAAAGTCAGCAAAGCAGAACAGGGTGTGCCTGGTGCCAGAAGAAGAAGAAGAAGAAGAAGAAGAAGAAGAAGAAGAAGAAGAAGAAGAAGAAGAAGAAGAAAAAACCATGCATATCAACCACTGAAGCCTCCTTCCCAACAAACAGTCACCTGGTAAATGGATATGGTAGCATCTGGAGAAGGGTTCTTTAACAAAGATTCCAGCTGCAGTTTGCACAAGAATCACTCAGGTATATGGGCATCTGCAGGGTGGTTGCCTGATACCTCAAGTTTCACAAATGATATAAATGAACTCTTCTTTAAAATGAAAGCTGGAGCTCTGAAGATTATGGTTCACCTTAGGGGACAACTCCCCCTCCCTGATGTGGATTCCCATGCTCAGGCACCATGGTCCAAAAGCATTTGGGCTTGGTAGCTCAGAAGTATCACCTTTAAATGCACCTGGACATACTGCGAGCTAGTGAAGTTCTTAAAAAAAATATGTTCATAATGACAACCCACCCCATCAACAGGTTCTTTGCCATATTTTTCACTTTTTAATGGTAGCCCTGTGTACCACACATTATGACCTTGGCCCAGCATCTCCACCTCTATCACTTAGCCCGGAAACTGAGGTCCAGCACTGAGGAACTTCTGGCGGTTCCCTCACTGCAAGAAGCGAAGTTACAGGGAACCAGGCAGAGGGCCTTCTCAGTAGTGGCGCCCGCCCTGTGGAACACCCTCCCAGCAGATGTCAAGGAAATGAACAACTACCTGACTTTTAGAAGACATCTGAAGGCAGCCCTGTTTAGGGAAGTTTTTAATGTTTGATTCTATTTTTAACATTCCGTTGGGAGCCGCTGGTGATAACCACTGTCAGTTCATTCAGTTCCTGGAGAAAATGCAGCTGCTGTACAAACTTAAGTTGGAAAAAGTCAGTGCAAGCCCCAGATCCTGTCTTGGCCATCCAGCAGCAAACGTAGATCGAGGACTACCAGCAAGCTGCCAACTTGATTCTTGCATTGCAGGGGGTTGGCCTTAGATGATGCGTGGAGTCCCTCCCAGCTCTACAATTCTAAGAGTACAATCCACTCTGTACAGGTTTTAGTGTCTGAGGACATCCTGTGACCAACTCTTGAAGGTTTGTTCCTTTCTCCTTTGTGTGTGGGGAAAGGGTACCGTGGTTGATTGATGGTAAGGGAAAGGAACCTATTCTAAATCCCTTATTGTTATTGCTACCCCAGGATTAACACTGAAATAAAAAAGGGATTCTAGTTAGGAGGAGACTGCCTACTATTGAATCAGACCATGGTTATATTTAGTTCATTCTCTTCCACACCAGGGGTAGCCAATGCATAGCCAGCATAACTAGGGATTATGGGAGTTGTAGTCCAATATCAGAGCAGCACCACATTGGCTATCTGTTGTCTATACAGACTGGCCCTGGAAACCACAGCCAGTCAGTGTAGATCAGGGGTCAGCAAACTTTTTCAGCAGGGGGCCGGTCCACTATCCCTCAGACCTTGTGGGGGGCCAGACTATATCTTGAAAAAAAATATGAATGAATTCCTATGCCCCACAAATAACCCAGAGATGTATTTTAAATAATAGGACACATTCTACTCATGTAAAAACACGCTGATTCCTGGACCATCCATGGGCCAGATTTAGAAGGCGATTGGGCTGGATCCAGCCCCCGGGCCTTAGTTTGCCTACCCATGGTGTAGATAATACTAAACCAATAATGGGAAGCAGTTGAAAGGAAGCTTTCTATGTTCTTTTCTATGTTCTCCTCATGAGCATTTTAAGCTCTGATGTGCATTCTGCCACAGACCCACATCTCTTTCTTTGCAATGTTCTTTTATAGTTTATTTAAGCATCATTGTCAGGTACCAGACACACAAAGTTTTGTGTGGTGCTGTCTTTTCTTCTTTTTTTGCCCCTTGTTCTGCCTGAGTTTGGCCTTTTGCATTATTATTTTTTTCTAGTTACCTTGGGTTATGCTTCTTGTATGTGCAAGTTTAATTGCATGAAGAGCCGAACGTCAAGGCACTTTTAATTAATGCCTTAAGAAAGGTATAAACTGGAGCTCAGAAGATGAAAGCTCGGCATTTGACTAATTTAACTAAATCACACATTCAGGCATTGCCATAGCTATAAGGACAAGACCCTTTGCCAACTGTTTTTGCACACTTTGAGAATTATTCTCTTTTCTTCAGAGAGTCTTATAATATCGACATTAAAGTAAGCTCCACGGTGGACTTTCATGTTCAAAGTTCTTTTCATTTCCCCCCCTTCTTCAGATCTGATTAAAACCTTCAAACTTGCAAGTTGACATTCTTCTGCATATTGGAAAGGAGCGGGTAGGGAAGAACTGATAAATCTTTCTCCCTTTTGGGATCCCCCTGCATGAAAGATATTCTGCAGTGCTACAAAATATGCTATGGTGTTCACCTAGAAAAGCGGGTGGTGGTTTTAGTGGGGAATGTGGTTGAGGCAGACAGACAGCATTACACTGAAATTTATAGTATTATCTTCTAGGCACTTTTTTAAAAAAAATCCACGTTGTTGTAATATGGAATTTTCCATGTCCCATGTCACTTGATTCCCAGTATAAGAACTGCTCATGTTTAACTCAATCAGATTGAAGGATTTCATTGGTTATATTAGCCAGGCTCCTCAGAATGCAAGGATTCAAAGACTCCATTAAACTAATATGAAACAATTAATCTTAGGGTCGTGGGTTAGAGCCCCACACTGGGCAAAGGATTCCTACATTTCCAACTCTACAGTTCTATTATTCCGTGAATAACAAAGCTGAAAGGGTTCTGACCTAGTTTAAAAAAAAATAAATCTACCCTGCCTTTTCTCCAGGCAGCTCAAGATGGTAAACATGGCCTTCCCCATCAGTCTTCCATTTTATCTTCACAATAATCATGGGAAGTCCTTAAAGTGGAAAGACAGTGAGTAGCCCATGCTTGCCCTGTGAGCTTCATGGCTAAGTGAGGATTTGACCCTGATTCTTCCTGGCCCTAGTCTGATACTTTAACCACTACAGTACATGTATACGTATAACCTTATGCTACCTTCCTCCCTCATGAATGGGTAAAGTTTTTGTAATATGTGCATTTTAGTTATAGATGTTCATATTTTACTACTTACTTAATTGGTTTGTATACTTGTAAAACAGCTAAGAAGCCTATTTTGCCATCAAGCAGTATATAATTAAATTGTTACCACCATTATTATCTAATAAAAGGTAGCAGGAAATGCTTGTTTGTGATGAAAAATGACCCATGCTCTTGCCACATGTAAAGTGTGGTTGTGTGAATTCACCCTGGCTTTCATGCTGGAACTGAAGACTGCCTAGGATCAGATCTTAGAAGCTTTGCTCCCTAATCCTAAGTAGGTGAGGACAGATATTTGTGTATAGTTACATATTCTGGGACACCTTTCTTCACTGCTACTCCACATGTTGCAGAAATCAACGGCAATTATGGGTCCTCTTGAACACATTAAGCCCAATTATGCATCCCACAAAGCTATGGTACATTTCTTTCTTTGTACATGAATGTATTGAGTGTGTTCCTCCTCTAGTTTATTTAACCATTCAGTTTAAAAGGGTGTATATGACCAGAGGCATCCTGCATAGTACATCATAGATGAAAGTTCCAGTGCAAAGCAGAACAACCTTAGCTAGAAAACACAAACTCTTGCCTGATGAAAAACAAACTAAAAAATGTGTTGCACAGTAGTTAGGACATCCTGGCAGTGACAATTCATGTACCACTAACAGCTTATGTGGTTTTGAAGCTTTACAGCCTTTGGGTAAAGAATTGTTCTGAGTGCTGCTGATACTGCTATTGCTTTGAGTGTCCTCACACATATTTTTTCATGGTATTAAATCATTCTTTTATAAACAATTGTTTATAATAAAACTGCTTCGTTACCATTGGACCCATCCCAAGTTCCTTGACTCTAAAATAAGGGTAAAGCTGGGACATATCTTACAGAGATCATCTATACAGAAATATACAAATACCAGAAGGTAGACTGTATTAGCTGGGGAAAGCTAATATTTTGGCCCTGGTTTTATTTTTCTGTTGGAGGAGAAGTATTTAGCCTCCCCATTATAATCTCTCTAGACTCACCATTGGTGATAAGATTCTTTCACAAACCACTGTAAAGAACTTCTATTAATGGAAATAGAAGTGATGCAAACTGTAATTTTATAGCATCAAAAATGAATAGGAGAATTTCTTCCCTCAGCTAAATATTCTGATTTTGGCAATGTGAGCACCAGCTATGAAGCACATATTTGAAGTTTACAGTCCATACTTTTCCATTCTGATGATAGGAAATTTCTTTGGAAGGGCATTAGCTCAGTGCTAGAGTATCTACTTTGCATGCAGAAGGTCCCAGGTTCAGTTCCTAGTGTCTCTGAGTAGGGCTGAGAATGTCCCCTGGAGAGTGAGTCACTGCCAGTCAGAAGGATCAATGGTCCTATGAGTGTAATCATAGGGAGATTATCCCTGTATATAGATAGGTAATCTCCCTATGGGCTGTTGCTGCCGTTTTGTGACTGGACCTGCCCTCCAGCTGCCATTTCATCATTTGCCCTGGCTGATGGGAAACATCATTCCATTATAAGTTTATTTTTTAGTAGATTTCGTAAACCTGACATTGTCCAAATTAGTTTATTTGAAATATCTGGTTGGAAATTTGCAGCATCTATCTATCATCTATCTATCTATCTATCTATCTATCTATCATCTATCATCTATCATCTATCATCTATCATCTATCATCTATCTATCTATCTATCTATCATCTATCTATCTATCTATCTATCAATCATCTATCATCTATCTATATCTATCTATCTATCTATCTATCATCTATCTATCTATCTATTTATCTATCTATCTATCTATCTATTATCTGTCATCTATCTATCTATCTATCTATCTATCTATCTATCTATCTATTTTATATATTGCCCTTCATCCAAGGATCACAAGGCAGTTTTCAGTGTAAAAGCACAAAAATCCATATTATAATAAAAGACAAAACAATAGCGTCCCCCAGTTTCAAACGGCATAGATTGTTTAATTGGCCAAAATCCTAATTAGCCAAATCAACCATTGTAAGATGGTTTCGTAACAGTGATAAATCTAAGGTAACATGCTTTGTATGCTACTGTCAGACAGGCCCTCTTGGTATGCAACACTTTCCCTGAAATTTTAATGTCTGTTCAATTTGGCCCACAGATTCTAACCTGCAGCACTGTAGCACATTCCAGTATGCATAAGCAACTCCATGCTCTGGCTTGATTAGGTGGAGGTCATGAAAGGTAAAATCAAGGTTAGAAAGGGGCCCCCACAGAGCAAAATATGTGAGAAACACTGGTTTGCTTAGCCAGTCTTATGGGTGTATTCCTTCTGTGATAAGTAATGGTCAAGAGCACAAGCAGTGACTCATTTCTTCCAGAAGAGTCATCCCAAATGAATATTTATCCCAAATGGCTGTTATCTATCTGTGAAAGAGGGGCTGTTTAACTATCTCATATACAGTTGATTTATCTTCGTAATGTGGAACCTCTTAATGACCTCTCCTTACTTACATTGTTAAACTTTTATTCAAGTACAATTTGAAGCCAAATAAATAATTTTACATATTTTTAAAGGTCTGATATCACTATAACTCTACGATAGTGAACTCTTGGCTTCATTTATAGCGTTGAATCTAAATTAATATTAATATTTCTTAATCTTTTCCCCCCACACAGTCCTATGCATGTTTGCTCAAAAGTAAGCCCCCCTGGAACTTATTCTCCCTGAGTTCAGTGGAACTTACTCCCAGGTAAATGCATACAGTGGTACCTCGGGTTAAGAACTTAATTCGTTCTGGAGGTCCATTCTTAATCTGAAACTGTTCTTAACCTGAAGCACCACTTTAGCTAATGGGGTCTCCCGCTGCCGCCCTGCCGCCGCACAATTTCTGTTCTCATCCTGAAGCAAAGTTCTTAACCCGATATACTATTTCTGGGTTAGTGGAGTCCGTAACCTGAAGCCTCTGTAACCTGAAGCCTCTGTAACCCAAGGTACCGCTGTATTGGACTGCAGCCTGCATATTTTCCAGTCTTTACAATGAGAGTGAATGTGAGGCTGTGTAACACAATGTTTCATTCTAGAATCAATGGAGATGGAGTGCTTGTCCACACACAGCCTAGTTCTATTCTTTTCCTTTTTGCCCTTGAAAAGTGCTTCTTGAGAAACTGGCTTCATTCCAAATATGAAATATCACTGCATATCGATTTTTGCATTACCCAGCAGTGTGCTTATTTGAAAATGTATGTAGGGGGTCTTGGCTATTGGAGTTGTATCCTCAGCAGCCCAGAGATACTTTGGGTGGATGTATAACAAGATTGTAATCACTCCTTATTTGTTCACCTGGAGCATTTGCAGGGAGACGAAAGCATTGATAACCTAAAGAAGGGAAGGGTTTTAAAATACATTTTAAGTACTCACACCCCACCCTTTGGATGGCAGGATCGAGAATCAATCTAGACTGAAAACAGCATGTTGAGGACAAGCATGAACAATTCCAGATTGAGAAAACCTGATTTTGTGCTACACAAGTGTGCATGTGCTCAAAAATGTTCCAGAGTTCCTGTGCTCCAAAACAGCATAGAATAACAAAAAAATATTTTCATAGTCTCTGGCAAAGTTATTTATTTGTTTCTGTCATGCTTAACGTTCAACCAGTGTTTGAATTTTGGGAGAAAAGGTGGGGTCTCTTCATAAAACTTCTCCCCCCCCCTTTTAGCCCCATCATGGCTCCTTTAGGTTTCTAAAGACATAGCTAAGGGGACTGCAACAAATGTTAAAGGGATGGCACACCCTCACACACATATTATTTAAACACTGCTTTCAGCCACTAATATATTGCCCTTAACTAGGCTTGAATCTTTGCATTTTTGGATGCTTGTTCTAAATCCTTACAAATAAGGGAATCAGTTCCGCCACAATTTTTCCATCTGCATATGAAGAGTAAGACTGCCAATCAACCAGACCCAAGTTGACCGATTTTTGCTTTTAGGATTGTTACTAGAAAAGCAAAGGGGCAAAACTGCTGAGTGTGTGTTATCACCCAGTGATAGCCTGGGCAGCAAGGTCGGCAGCCAGCTCTGAGTGCTGATATACATTGAGCAGTTTGATACTGACACAGTACAGAAGTAGTCAATCCCCATTCTGCTACTTCACGAAACTGTCAGGGAAGGTTGTTGTGTTCCCTTCCTGTGCACCTCAGCACTCGGAAGCTCAAGGTACTGGGATTCAGATATGGAAATGTTAAATTCAAAATTATTTTGCGTCCTATAGTCCTGAGAAGCATCAGAAACCCATCACCAGCCTTTCTGAGTTTAAGCTAGCAATAGTGATCTGCTAGCTGGTTGCTGGGGAACAAAACAAAGCAATTGAACAAATATGAAGAAGAAGAAGAAGAAGAAGAAGAAGAAGAAGAAGAAGAAACAGCATCAGACAAAATCGTTCATATGAGGGTCAGCAGTAAAATTAATAAATATCTTAGGAGAATAAAGTCATTCCGTATAGTTACTCTGTATAGGTCAAGCAGAGTTCTTGGGTGAGGGAAGTCTACAAGTGCATGAGGCTATCGGTGGAAACAGCCTGACCCTTGTATCCACCAACTTTATAAATCTTAAAGAGTGGGGTCTCTGAGGCTGATCTTAGGACCTGGGCGTATGGCTTTAAGAAGTCGTTCAAGTGACTGGGTCCCAAACGGTTCAGGGTTTTAAAGATTAATATTGGAATTTTAAATTGAGCCTGGTAATGAATAGGTACACAATGCAACAATGTTGTGAAACTGGTGTGTTAAGATTAAACTGCCTAGGTCCCACCAGCGTTCTGGCAGCTGAATTTTGCACCACCTGAAGTTTCCAGCAAACCCTTAAAAGCAGCCCTATGCAGAGAGCATGACCGTCGTTTGGTCCAGAAGTAACCAACACATGTGTGGCCATGGCCAAACTGATTTCTCCAGACAGGGTCTCATCTGGAGAGCCAACCTAAGCTGGTAAAAGTCATGAAAGTAAACTGCAAAGAAGACACATTGTGAAAATAAGCAATTGCTCATTGCAATCAATAATTCCCTGAAAGGAATATTAGTGGCACAATATTGTAATGATGCACCTACATAGCTCCCATATGCTTGAAAAGGTACATTTTCAGTTGACTGGGCCTTTAAAGCAAAGGAAACCCCAAAATAACATGGTTTAAGTCCATAATCACCATTTCTGAATATTCAAACAACAATGTTCATGGTGAAATGCCAGATTTTGAAAAAGGTATTTTGGGTTTAAATAAAAATCTGCTTTCTACTTCTTGGATAAGAAAGAGTCCAAAGTGTTTAGTGAAATTATCTTTCATAAGTTATTAGCATCATTTGAACTGAATTATTGCAGTCACTCAGCTCCATCTTCTGGTCTCCAAATGCACAACACCAGTTTTTTATTATGTACATGGATGGAGTGGAGTTTGGTTTTTGGTTGTATAGCTGCCTTATGAAACATTAGCGATCATTTATATTGCAATGTTTAGTGTGCAAAATGCATGAATAGTCCATTCTCCTTTCTGAATCATTATCCCCCTTCCCTGTAAAGAAAACCGAAGCTAATAGACAGATTGATATATAAATAGTTTGTTCCACCCTTCCTACAAGGAGTTCAAAATGGCTCGCTGCAATGATTTGAAACAGGTTAGACTCAGACGGTGACTTGCTTAAAACACCACACTAGCCACAAACCACACTGGACCATCTCTTGATTTGGCAAACCCACCCAAGGGAAGTGTGAATTTCAAGCTACATGCTGTTTGTTTGGTGAAGGGCTGGGCTTAGTGGTAGAGTAGCAGCTTTGCATGCAGAATCCCCAGTATCTCCAGGTAGGACTGGGAAACACCCCAGTCCAAAATGCTGGAGATCTGCTTCCAGAGAGTGTCGACCAAAGATTTGACTTGGAGTGAAGTTGCTTCCTAAGTTCCTGACTGTTCTCTGGTCCTGACTCCTGGCTGGTTCTACCCCTTCTGCATTCTTGTGTTGTCCTCTGATCGCAATTGTTTTCCAATTCTGATTTACAGCTCACAGATCCTAATTCACTCTGGACTGCTGCCCATAGCCTGTCCTTGACAGTTAAGCGGGAAACTGGTGGTGTTTAAATGTGGGTAACAGTAGTGTGTATGCTAAAGTCTGCTGAAGGGTAGTGAGACGAATGTTTGCAATGGAGGAAGCAGGTGTTCCAGACTGAAAGGTCAACCCTGCTGTAAAGGCATAGCAAAATACCTATCTGTGAGGGCAGTGAGACAGTCAAAAATAAAAAATACTATTTAAGAATAATAATATTCACAATTGGAAATAATAATAATAATTTTTATCAATGAGAAGAAAATAGAAGTGTGTGCCACATAATTAGGCTATTGTATTGCTTGCTGATTGGTGGTTGCTTAGCAATTGGAAATAATAGTCATAATAGAAATGTATTGGACTGTGTACAATGTAGTCACAAGAAACAAAATACTGATAAAGACAGAAAGAGAAAACTGAACACAGCTGTTAAAAAGTGTAAAAACTAGAGACAAAATTGGCAAAATCCTGTTCAGACTTCAAAACCCCTAAGCAAACAGCAGACTCAATTATTATTATCATTCCTGCTCAGTATGGCAAGAGTTAGAAGAACAATAAGACATACCACCAGCAACAATAATATTAATCTCTTGTCGCCATACATGGCACCATGTAAATACCCAAACATAGTACAGAAATGGAACTGGTTGTATTTCACTAAAAAGGACACATCCAAACTTATTCCCCCCCCCAAAAGAAAAAGAAAAAGAGAGAGCTTGCTTCATGATTCAACTAAGATGTTAAAACTTAGTTATTTAGCAGCTGTTCCCATTCCCTGTAAACTGCACGGCTTTCCGTTTATATTCCTCAGCCGAGCGTTGTAAAGAGTTCATAGCTGAGCTATTAAAAAAGACCCCCTGGTGCTACTCCAGCTAGAATCTGAGCAGCCCGGATGGGCTAAGACATGCTTTCCTGTCAAAGTGACATCTCTGTTTCAGGCTGAAGAGAAATGGCAGAGTCACCTGCTTCTAGGGTTCTCACCAGCTGAAAACTCTCAGTGGATCTTGTAAGCTTGACTTTGCTACAGTGCTACATTTCAGATAGTAGGCAAGAAAAACGTGGGGTGGGGTGGGGGAGAGAAGGAGAGATGGCAGCTGTAGCACCACCTGAGTACCAACTGCATGAGGCATATAGGGTTGTTTATCTGTGCACCCAGGTAAGATTGAGTGCCTGTGCTGAAACTGCGTTTGGGCATTGTACTAGGGACATAAGCCTTTTTTCTGAATTGTGTGCATCAGGGGTTGACAGCATGACACCCTTGGGTGCCAACATACCTCCTACTGCATGTGTGAAATCTCTCAGTGAACATTCCCTGAAAAATCCACAAAGGATACGAGACTGTTTCTTCTTTGCATAGGGGCTCACCTCTCCTACATCCTGAACAAGCCTACATTTCATTGGGGTTTTTTCCCACTGATGGGAGGAGAGGGGAGCAAGGCTGCATCATTTTGTGATCCTTTTCCTTCCTGCTCTTTTTGATGCGGCTGTTAGTTTGTGCTACTTCACGCCCCTCCCCCAAACAGTCATTTCACAACTGGGACCCACACAGCAATTCCTCAAAATATCAAATGGCCTCCGAAAGGTTATGCACCCCTGGTGGACTGGTGCAGAGAGAAAGCCTACAAGGCTGGCAGGCTTCTGCTTCTGCCTCTTGCAGGAAAGGCTATATGACAAATAAGAACAAAAGCAAAATATACAGACATTTGTATGAATAGTCACAGTAAGAATAGCAGTGAAGATGCTTTGAGCAAATGTGAACAAAACTACCCCAAACTCTAAATCAGTGTAGAAGATGTGCTTTTATATTTGGAGAGGAAACACACATTTTTGTCTATTTCTAGATTGTAAGCCTCTTGGGACAGGGACAAGCTCACTCATTCTTTGTAAAGTATAATGTACAGGGATGAGGCTACATTATTAATAATACTAAAGCAACAAGCATAGGGAAAGAAAATAAAAGGTTTTTGTTTATTTTTTATTTTATTTTTTTGTTAAAACAAAGCAGCATTTACACTTTGGTGAAAAACCCACCTCTGTAATTTACATTGCAATATCCATACAGAAAAACAAAATAGAACTCAATTAATTGGTTTTGCAAACTTCTGCAGCAATATATCTGCTCAAACAGATCTTATTCTGCAAAATAATTACTGTCCACTACACTCTATGACTGCTACTATTAAAAAGACTGGTATTTTTAAAAATAGGGGAAATGTTTGTTTGGTGATATTGTTTATCCGCTTGCATTTAACTACTACTTACATTTAGTTTTCTTAGAAAGATGTCATTTACAAACAAAACTATACCCCCAAAAAAGTCTCTGTCCATGGCACAAACTAGCAATCTGCACATGACTTGTAGAACACAGTAAACCAAGGTTTGGTGTAGCAAGTTGTCTGAACCCACTCTTGTGGCTAAACTTTGTTCTCACTAGCCACAAGCTGTAACCAAGGTTTGCTCTTGCTTTAGCTCAGCATGGTGCTGGGCCAAAAGGGAGCTTGCATGTTCGTGCAGGCTTGCTAAGCTGTTGTTTGGCTTGCTGTTGTGTTGAACAAGACCAATATGTTGAGTATGGTTCCAATGCTGTGAACTGTGGCAGCATGTCAGAAAACTCAAACAGGTAAGTGCAAAGAAGTTATCTGACTATCTGGTGTCACTGCACCCAGGAATTCAGCCTGCCAAATCATTTTTAATACATTTATTTAGTGCCTTTCTATATCACTTTCTTCCAAAGGTGACCTCAAAGCCACTTTGCATATAAGAGTCACACAATTTCAATGCAAATAATAAAAGGCAATAAAAACACCAGCCATAAACAATGAAAACCAATTCATCAAGAACAGCTGAGTGTGTAAAGCTCTCGAAAGGAAGCAAGCAACAGAAACTACTGGGCGTCTTCACAAATTTCTTATGCTGGGCTCTGTCCAAGGATGTCAGGTGCTGATACCAGCCCTCTTTACTATATTACTTAAACTTAGTGCTTTTTTACTAAATAAAATAAAATAAAAAATGTTCATGGGTAATCTCATTTTCCTACTCACACTGAAATCCTGCCCCTCAATGAGGCCGAATTTAGATTCACAAAATGTTTAGGGGTATTTCCTGCTTGGCAGGGGGTTGGACTCGATGGCCCTTGTGGTCTCTTCCAATGCTATGATTCTATGATTTTATGATTCTATGCATACCCCTGTGTACCCCCGCCCCCACCCCCCGAAAAAAAGCACTGCTGGTACTATTACTTGAGCTAGGTTGAAAAGCTTTTACTTGGTTCTTCTGAATTACAACCTCAATTATGCAAAAATAAGTTCCGTTAACACTTACTGTAAGCTCTAGGCTCTTGAGACTGTGATTCTAAGCATACTCACTCAAAAGTCATTCCTGTTAGCAACACATCCCCACACATCCTGTGGGGATGTGTATCTTTAATGTGTAGGGTAGGATCAGGTATCAAAAATAAGGTTTGGGCTCAGATCTAAGCCATGATCCTAGGCATGATTCTGCAGGGATTGGGGATCTCAGTTGCACAGCAAATCCAGTAGGCTGAACTTCCCCCCTTCCCAGATCAAATGATGAACAGTGAATTCAACCATTCTTTCTGGATGGATGGACTGTGTGAACTTGATTGCTGACTCGATCCAGCCACATATCTACCTGATGTCGCATATGGATGTGATTTGGAGGAAATAGCCTTGCAGGCCAAAATGGGCCCAGATTTGGCCCAGAGGCTGGAGGGTCATTACCCATGACATATAACTGACTTCTATTTGAAACTGCAGGTTTCCATTTGGAATTAAGGTGCCAAGTCATGAAGTTCTGATGCACTGGAATCATGATTCTAAACACATTCCCGTGGTTGATTTCATTGGACCTACTTAAGTGTGTCAAGGATCAAATTTTTATAATTATTGTATTTTAATCCTATTGGCATCCAAAGTTCCTTAAGCGGCATATAATGTTTCTGAGCTATGTTCTAGCCATGGCTAAAAATATAGTGCAGGTTTCAAGCCTTATGCATGTTTTCCACTTAGAAATGGGAGGAGCATACTCTTTCAGCCAATAGAGGTGTTATGCTATGAAGAAATTTAAATGGGATGCAAAGGAGGCCATCACACTGCTCGCTAATAAAACATATACAGTGGTACCTCGGGTTAAGTACTTAATTCGTTCCACAGGTCTGTACTTAACCTGAAACTGTTCTTAACCTGAAGCACCACTTTAGCTAATGGGGCCTCCTGCTGCTGCCGCACCGCCCGAGCACGATTTCTGTTCTCATCCTGAAGCAAAGTTCTTAACCTGAAGCACAATTTCTGGGTTAGCGGAGTCTATGTAACCTGAAGAGTATGTAACCCGAGGTACCACTGTATAGCATTCTTTCTAGAAGTGAAGCGCAAAGCTGGGATCCCTCATGGTGAATGGACAACATACTTTAATATCCATACAAACTTTCAACCTGTCCAATAAGTCAGATATATCGCTTTCATCATATCTTCCTCTATGAATATCATAACTTGAAATATATAGTACAATGAGCTCTTCCTGGCTCAGAATGTTTTATAAATGGAATGTCAGGTTACTCTATTATGGTAACTTTTTGATAGTAGAAGTTGTAGCCTGGTTGCTGCTGCTAATAGATCTGCTCTGAGAAAGAGGTTGGACCCATTTAATATAATCGCTTAAAAATAGTAAAAATGCGTTGGGGTGGTCTCATTTGTAATTTTCTTCTAAATACTTGTGTCACTATTATTTACCTGGGACCTTTGAGAAAGTATCTTCATATATACTTGATTTGCTCTACCTCTGTAGACCCGAAACACTCTTTTCGTAGGATCTATGTACAATATTATTCTTTAGAAAAAATGAAATGTCTTGGTTCAGTTTATTCAGTGTGATTATTTGCAGCCACAATACAATATATTAGAACCAAAACATCAAACTGAGTGCAGATAGATGTTTCTGGATTTATTCTCCAAGGTATAAAATATGAATGGTATAATTGTTGAACAGCAAATAATTCAACTAAAAACTCTTGAAATGTTATAACTGAAACTATTTTGATGAAATATTAATCTTGGTATAGTCCCTTTATTTTGGAAAAGGATGCAATTCTTTTGTTCTCAAAACACATTATTAGAAAAGGAGAACCTTTACAGTTCAATTTCTGTCCTTATTCATGTTGTGCAAAACAATCTGGATTTTCTCATGAGAGATTAATGAACAGATGGGAGATCAGTGGCAGCAACACTCAGCATCTCATCCATAAGCAATGGGCATGAATGCGATCTAATGTCATTCTTTTTGGAGATGGCTTCATCCAGATCCAGCTGTTTATCATTGATCTTCACCTCCATACAGCCGTTATAAAACACTGTTACAGGGGTTGCCTCAAGTGGAACATCTGCATTTAAAAAATCAGCACTTTATTTAAATATTGATCCATGCTTCTTTTTATTTTTTGACATGTATAAATGCTAAAAGATGTATTCAGTTGTGTATCTCGTATTACACATATAGAGACACACACATATTCAAATAAATGTAGAAATCAAACAAGAGTGAGGAATGTCACACACAGAGATAAAACAAATAAAATAACATGGAAGACAAACATTTCAGCTATTGAAAATGCTCTGCATACTCCTGACATTGGGCTCCAATCCTTTCTGCAAAACAGCGACAATCTGTGGGTACCCATTCATAATGTGTTCATCACATTTTTTTGTTTTGTTTTTGTTATGGGTTTTGTTGTTAAGCCTCATTTTGCTGCATGAACTTCAAGCTGGAACACTTCTCAAGGAGGCTAATGGGGTGGGGAGTTAATCTTATTGAAAAAGCTCCTCTTTATCCAGTCATTCCCAATCTCTTTTCTTAAAACATCTCATGGTTAAACTGTAGCCACATGGCTCAAACTATGAGGGAAACCTCCCTTAGGTGGCAATTGATGGTAGAAGATTGGGATTTTCCCAGAGAATTTCCCACTGACAAAAATGTGACTATAGGTGATGTGCCCTTTGACTTTCTGTTGTGTTGATTTATGTACCTGGATTATTTCTTTGTGTGTGCTAATTCTTTTCATGGTCCTTGAGAACTATGAAGCACGTGGTGGTTCCATGTGATTCTAATTTGCTCTTTCCCCATTACTTCTATTGCCAAGGTTTAGATCATCAGCATTATTTTTCTCAGCTGATCTCCCCTTTCTCAAATGAGAGGAAAACACACAAAAGGGCAACTACTGACCACTGGATAGCAAAGAATATGAAACTTCCAATGTGCTGAAGCTGATTCCACCCATAGCTAATCTAAACTCAAAGCTTACTTGCACCAGCTAGGTAACACTGTTTATTAATGTTACCTCAGTGAAATTCAGTTATTCACAATTTCCAGGTTGATTTTTACACACAGCATTTTTACACACACAGGGAAGTTCACCAAATCATAATAGCAAGGTAGCATTTTGGATGGCCTTTCATAAAAAGGCTTTCCTTCACACATCTCCAAATTATTAATATGGAAATAATAGGTTGCAAAATACACTAGCTTAGTTACATTTCACATGTAATTCCTCAGTCTAGCCAGCAGAGGACACTTAAAGTATGCTGTAACAGCTTCATAAGATTACAGAGGGGGAAAAACATAAAGGAGTGGGCAGGGAAGGAGGGAAAATAGGTCCCCTAGGGTCATGTCCAAAAATAGACTTTGTGAGAGAAAGTCCTCTTCTATTAGTGCTAAACTAATGCAGTTTTAACCACTATTGCAATACCAGGTTTCGCTAAAAACTATGCAATAGTGTTTTAAAGGAAACAAAAGGACAAATAAAATTGAAACAAAAAAGTATTAAAGCATAACTTAATTATTCTAATCAATTAAATTAATTAAAGGGAACAACACTTACCAGGAATGCCACCTAAGTAGGTATCGATAGAGCCATTCATCGCTTGATCAAGAGCAGAGAGCTCCTGTTCCAAGGAGGCAAGCAGAGTGTGTGAATCAGCTGTAAGTTCAAGCTGCTGTCTAGTCACTCTGAGTCTCAGCAGCATTCTTCCTGAGGTACACAATCGCTTTGACTCCAACTGGGCCACAATGACATTCTCAACTGATACAATGATATCCTATGGACCAGAAGCAAAAAATGGCCTTGTTAACTGCATTTTATTTATTTCTTTTTTTTTCTATCCACAAGGAAACTTGAAGCAGTTGACAGTAGAACACTAAAACAAATACAGAGATATAAAAAATCCACAGACAAACATGAAAAAAGTTACAACAAATCAACAAATGCTCTAATACCCTATAAATAAAATACCCAAGAGGGAAAAAAACCCACTTACCAAACAATGCACAATTCATAAATATTCAATCAATGCATCCTGACAGCAAAACCATGGTAATAAACAACAAGGGGACATGTACTTTAGTGGAATATAACCCCCAGCTGAAAATATACTGAAAATATTGTGACACACCATTAAAGCAGGCAAATCCACTCTAGAGCCAGCAGGAGCTAAGCAAAAGCAAAAGAGGAGCCCTGTTGGATCACACTAAAAGCCTATCTAGTCGAGCATCCTGCTCTCACTGTAGCCATCCAGGTGTCTATGGGAAGGCCCCTGGCAGTTTATTAACAGAATGGCCAGGCTAATCACAAGATCCTCTAACTAGGGAGGCACCCATTAGTACTCTTTCATCATAGGGAACTGAGAGTCATTATACCCCAATACAACTTTATGGCAAGGCTGATGGCTCACACCAGGGGCTTCCCTAGAAAACCTGTTTATTGAGCATTCAGGCTAATATACTTGTACAAAGCTTACATAGTGGCTAGATAAGGTTCCAGTCTTTACTGAGCATTTGTTGTGATTTGTCTGTGGGATGGATAACAGCGAGCACTCCTTCTGATTTGCAAGTGTGCTGGTTACACATTTTCCCGCTAATCATTCATTCATCCTATATTTTTCAGTGCCTTCAGTGATAACTTCCCCAATTGCAAAGTCTCAGCTGTTGCTGTTTTAAAGTGGATTTGATGCACCAGGGCGAGAAAGCGCTTTAACTGCGCAAACCTAAATTTACAGTGCGCGCTTGAATCCCTCCCACTGAAATGAGCTGCTGGAGGCAACTGTCTTCAGTAATGGTTGCGACTGCAGCCCAGCCTGGGGAGTCCACACAAGGTGACAAAGCTGTACTTCAATGCTAAGGAAATCTCTGGTCTACTACCTTTAGTTGTTACATGTTTCATTTTCACACCGTAGCACACGAGGAACCAACTGTAACAACGTTTTCAAAGAACTTCAAGCTCAGCATCATTATTTCTGATGAGGTAAAAGAACCTTTGCAGGACTGCACTAACTGTATTATCATCCAGAGAAGAGTTTGCTTTAAAGAATCAGGTCGTAAAAATTCTGCACATAGTAAGCTAGCAGGTCAAGGAGAGATTTCCACAGCAAACTTTCAAGCACACCATCTCCCAAGGGCATTCTGGAGTGCTGCAGCCAAGAAAGGAAAGCTGCCCCTTTGAGTCACCTCAGAGTTCACCACTCTCAGTGGAAAAGCTCCATTCACAATTCCAAAACCAGCCTAGTCATTCACAAGTCCTAACAGTAGAACTGTCCCTCGAGACTTCACCTTGCTTTAAGCCTCTGTGGGGTGGCGGGTGGAGGAGGATACTGAATTTCAGTCAGATCAGATGCCATGGGAAGGTTGAGGGCTAAAATAGTATCCACACTTTCCCTCAACAAATTATCCCCCCGCCCCCTCAGCAAAAGAAAGAATCTGGCCAGCTCTGTCCACCATGCATGAAGAACTACCTGTGTGCCCTTGGAGTTGGAGTCAACTATGGACAAAGCAAGAGGCACCGTTTCACCAGAAACCAAGGCAAGCAGGACTCCAGTGCCTGTGGATGGCCGGATGGCCAGGGTCACGTTTATTAACCAATCTTCGGCATTGTTCAGGCTGCTGTCTGTTTTATTTTAAACAAAGAAAGCAAGAGAAAATTGTTGATTTAGCAAGCCACAAAAGAATTGCTTTCTAGGTTTCTTGGAAAACTTGACTCTCTAACCAAATATTTAACACTGGGATTTTGTCTTTCCTGAACTTTTTTGTTTAACGACCAGTATGTAATTTCCTCAGAGATCTCCCTTTTGATGGTTATAAGCCTCCCAGGAAGCCCTGATAAAGAACAGGATCAGAGTGTGCCAATTGCCCTGACATACTTATTCTTGGTTATTGGTCAAACTGTATGATTGAAATGTTCACAGAAAATAGGTAGCTGTTGATCTACAGCACATCACAAGAAGCTTTTCACCCGATAATCTAGTTAGAATCACATCCTGACAACAATTTAGGCCATCTAAATCTGAAGGACTGCCTACTTCCTTTTGCCTCCCTTGATGGTCTGGTTTACAAGTGTTTACCTATATATGTTCTAAAAAAATATGTCCCACCTCTCAGGGCAAAACCCTCCCAGGCGTGCATCAAAACCATTCCATGGTAAAATCAAAACATTGAAATATACTGAAACAAAAGCAATTATATATATAAAAAAATCAGAATGCTTCTTAAATATTTTGAAATGAAAAGGTGTCTTGAAAGATGGTAGGGTAGGAGCCACTATATATCTCCCTAGGAATGAAATGGGGCAGGAGGCCTGTACTAAAAATGTGCTCTGACATTTCATCTGCCATACACAGAAGCAGAGCTGAGGCCTGGGAAATAACCCAAACTAAATAGAGGACACTGCCTCCTACTTTGGGAATTCTGGTGTCACATCAAGCCTACCACCCACATGGTTAGATGGAGAACATTGTTATAGTTCCACTGATTGCACTGAGGGCAAAGTGAAAGATAATGCCCTTCTCTCTGTGTGTGCTGTTCCTTAAATATAGTAACTAAAAGGTAAAGATAAAGGACCCCTGACAGTTAAGTCCAGTCACATACGACTCTGGGCTTGTGGTGCTCATCTCACTTTATTGGCTTGTGGTGCTCATTGGCCGAGGGAGCCTGTGTACAGCTTCCAGGTCATGTGGCCAGCATGACTAAGTCACTTCTGGCGAACCAGAGCAGCACTTTACCTTCCCGCCAGAGCGGTACCTATTTATCTACTTGCAGTCTGACGTGCTTTCGAACTGCTAGGTTGACAGGAGCTGGGACTAAGCAATGGGAGCTCACTTTGTCGCAGGGATTCGAACCACCAACCTTCTGATCAGCAAGCCCAAGAGGCTCAGTGGTTTAGCCCACAGTGCCACCTGCATCCCAAATATAGTAACTACCCCAGCTGAAAAATGTTTTCAGAGAACGTGTGAGAATTACTTACTGTAGTTAATATGAAACTTTGCTACTCCAGTGCCAGGATAGTAAGAGCCTTTCCCAACGCTTACTAAACAGTGTTTGCTTTCTTTCTGTTGAATGATGTCTTTTACACCAGAATTTCCCTGATTCAACAAGTTCCAGGCACGAATACACCCATCCAGGCGTGGGTTAATCTGAAGAAGAAGTTGCAGCATTGTTTGTGGCAATACACAATGGTCCAAAAACATATCCCATACTACATGTTACCAAATGTCATCTAGACACCTTTTTCTTTCTTTCTTTTTCGGAAAAAATTAATTAGTAAGTTTTATAAATATGCCAAATAGTATAATTTTATATGCTAACAAAATTATAAATGGTATATTATATGTTGTTAAATTAGTACATTGAGGTTTATTAGGAAAGTAAGCATTTTTTCCCCAGTTTGCCCAAATATTTCACCACCAACCACAAAAATAGAGAACATGGGCTCTCTATTTCCTACAGAATTCCCACAGACTTTACATCAGTACCCGGGATTTCCCAAATCATGTACTTAGCTGCAAAATGAATTATGTTCATAACTTGCCATAAATCCAATAATGTATACTATAGTTTCCGCCCTCTACAAGAATTGATAAATGTCACAGGGTTTGCACGTCAGCAGAAGAAAAGAATTATAGGTGAGACAAGATAGATTCACGGTTCTTTTTCTCTTATTCTGAAAATGCATAGTCACCCTGACACAGCAATTGCAATGAGCATGTGCAGTTCTATTCGAGGAGGGTCTGCTTCCACCCCCATCACAGTTTAGGAAAGAAAGAAATCTGCTTGGGATCAAGAGTTTTTTGTCCATCTCTGAAGTAAGATACAAAAGTTTTTTTTAGATCACACAGTGAGGTTTTATCTAGCTAAAGAACTGTCAGTGCCTGTGTGGTGCAGCTCAATTTTGCTTTCTGCTCTTTCTTCAGAGAGGTGGATTTTATTTTTATTTTTTGTCAACTGGACAGCAAGCTATACAAGAGCAATGAACAAAAGGACCTGAATTCTAATTTTTGGACAAGCCAATTTCCATGTAACTCTCGTAAAATAAGAGCTTGCAGTATGGAGACAGCTTTCTGTGGGCTGACTGGTTCTCAAAAAGAAACTTTAATTATATGCCCATCAAGCTAGATAAAAAGAACCCTCAATTTAAATGTTCCATAGGGCCAGGGTTCACGCTTACAAGGTTTTTAACCTGTGTGCTGGTTGCTTTATGTGCAGTGTTCCCACACCAGGACAACTTCCATTGTGGCCACAGTTTGCTTGTATGCAAATGCTGCACAGGAGTCTAAGAACCCTTTAAATTCCTTTCCTTTTTATCACTGTTGCCGCAAGAGTCCAGGGGGTCAGTGCATCTGGATGTTAATCAGAAGGTCAGGGGGTTGAGCCCACCCAGGGCAGGATTCCTGCATTGTGGGTGCTTGGACTAGATAACCCTCTACAATTCTATGATGCTTGAAACTTAAAGCTGCTTCTTTTATCTGCCCCTTGTTTCAGGGCCTTTGCAGGAGTGGTTTCAAGGATATGGAATGGCTGGGGAAACCCAGCCAGATGGGCGGGGTATAAATAATAAAATTACTACTACTACTACTACGGAATGTCCTTCCTTGGAAAACTCAGCAATCTTTAAGTCAAAACACTTGAATTTCACTGGATTTTTGGATGTTTCTAAGTTGCATCCTGCTGCTATAATTAGTTTACTGTTGCTCTGGTAACCTGCACTTTGTTTCCTTTTTCTTGCAGCAGCATATATTTATTATGATACATATATATATAGTACACTGCTATAATGTGGCCAAATGGCAGGATACAAATCTTCTAAATAAATAAATCTAGCACAAAACTGCTAGCACAAATGGGCCTGTTGCAAATCTGGTGTTTCCAAGCCCTATTGTAGTCTTCTCCATTACAACCCTCAATGAGCTGAACCACTTTTTCCTCCATTCCAGGATGGCTTCCCTTTTTACTGAAGTTACATGAATCTGCAGCAGCAGATACAATTAGTTGCATGCATCCTTGAATACTTGTTTCTGTTCAAAGTTTCCCCAACTTTCAAACTAATGTGTTTCCTTTTTTTCTTCTCTTTTTATCTGGGGTCTGGAATTACCTGGAACGAGGAAAGCCAGACGTGTAGATTAATCTACAAAGTGGATGTGTGTTCTAAGAATAAAACCAAATAATGAAATTCACAAATCTACCTGAAAGGATACTCTCTCACTGGCCACTCAAATGCAGTGGTACAAAGCTTCGTAAAAGATCTCAGGAAATATTGTCCATGGTGATGTTTCTAAAAGGGGGGGGGGTGCATTAACTCTAATTACAATAAAGGAGATAACGCAACACCTGATGTGTGACATTAGCACTGAAAACAATTACCGGTTTAATGAGAGTGTTGTCCACTTTGCGAGGTAGTCCTGCAATATACACCTTTGTCTCCAGAAAGCCATTGGAGGGCTTAAAAAGATTTCTTGGGCTATTGATGCTCATAACTGCTTCTTTTGCTATTTTTACACTGATGCTGTGCTCTAGTTCTTCCACGGAGATCTGAAGGTAAAAGAAACAGATATACTTGTGAATGTTGAGAGAAGTCGTCCCAAACCAACAAAGGGGATCTGTATTCAGAAAGCATTCTGCTTTGACTGGCACAAGGAAAAAGGAGCTCAGTTTGGTTAAAAAGACATTAAAAACCTGTGTCCAGCACCCAGGGTATGTGCACACTGATAGTATGTGCATACATCCATATACAGAAGCGTTGGGAGCATAAAACAATATCCACACAAGTGCATGTGCTTGCAAACGACAGGATCTGCTAGAAGTGAATTTTCCAGCTTTTCCTGCAATTCTTTAGAAAATGCCAGTATGAGCTCCTCTTGTCTGAATGAAGAATAGGAACTGTATCAAATCTTAGACTCAGAGCTCCAATGGAGGGTTCTTTTATTATGAAGACATGGAAGCATTTTGGGGACATGAAAGTATTTTGTGAAAATGACAATCTGAAGCTAGTATTGCATATTCATCAAGGGGCTTTAAAAGTGGCGTCTTCTTTTATAAGCAATTCAATGTTCCGTTTCCTAACTCATGGGTGGGGGCTTACCATGTGCCACAAACCATCGTTAATGGCTTTGCCACCGCTTGTTACTTTGGCTGCCAGTTCATTCTTGAATTGAATTTCAATCTTTCCATCACGCAGTGCAAGCAAAAACCATTCTGTGTTGTCGTGGGATTCGGCATACAGTATAACACCCTCATTATCGTAAGTCCGGAAGTCAAATTCTGCAGAAAATCTGGGTTGTTAGGAAGGGGGAGAATGAAGTATGACTGATAAAGGAACTGGATCTGTACTTTAAGAACTTTGTAACAGAATGACAATACAATTAATAAATGGTACTGATAGGAGAGCTGCACGCTACTATTCAATAGAAACTGATAATAATAGGACTAAATGTGCATTCATACTGATATACACTTACCTTGTAACTTCTGGCAATCTGAACCTTAAATACAAAACAGGGATCCCTGAAAATTGCTCTGCCAGATAAAGCAATTCATAATACTTTTCAAGATTCAGGGCGAGACAATTCTGCACAACCTAGACATAACAGAAAACGAAATGTTGCATTATGGTTTGATCAAGTGAGTCCACATTTCTGTTCTGAGCCAGTTTTTGTAATTTATTCCTAATCAATAGGATGAATTCAAGCAACTACCTCCTCCCCAACTATCTCCATGTACGTTGGCTCTTGCAGTCACCATGCAGTGAGAAGGTTTTACACATAAGCAATAATATTGATTATACTGGAATGATATTTAATTTAACTGGTTCCTGGTATTGAATTTCCCACACATTAGATTTGGAAACAGTTTCCACCCACTAAAGGGAAGACTGTTAATAATCCTGCCCAGATTAACAAAGACTTCTGTTTATTCTGCCTAGTATTAAAAAATAAACCTGTGAAGCTGAAATCTTCTGGGGCAATATTTACTCGGAAGATAAATGGCCTGCTTGCCAGTTCCATTATCTTCAGGGAATGGAATCACACCCCAGGTTGCCCAATCATTAAATCACAGTTAACTACCACTCACTAGGTTCTCTTAAGTATGTTCAAGCACAATAGCAACCTTTGATCTGTGAACTATTTAAGCCCCACTACATTGAACTGCGTCAAAGCTTGTTTTAAGTGGTAGCTGTCTGAATACATTTCAACATGCCCAGCCTTGCCAAAGAAGTATAAAGGAAGCTATTCATAGAGGAATGTTTTCATTGAAATCATGCACAGCCTCATGGTTTCCTCAGCAAGAAGAGTGCATGTTAAACTGCTTTGCCCACTTACTACACCTCTTACGAATTTTTAGCTTGCTGCGAGAGAATTAAATTATTTTTGAAAAAGTGGAGCCACATGTTAACGTTATAAAACAACTATACTAGTGATGGATAGTACAAACACAGGCTTTGAACCTATTATTAAACACTTACTTTGGAGAACTATCTGAAGAAGTGTGCAAGCACACGAAATCTCATACCAATAACAAACTTAGTTGGTCTCTAAGGTGCTACTGGAAGGAATTTTTTTATTTTGGAGAACAGAGAAAGAGACAATCATTTGCAGGACTATTGAAAGTGTTATGATATGGACATGCCATTATTAATTGTTTTCCCCTTTCGTTGTCTCCGGTCAAACAGGGTTTAGAAGTTTCTGATGTGCTAGAAAACCCTTGCAAATTTAATTTTATGGATACACTCAATGAAGGGTCTCCATCAATGACCTCAGGGCACAGGTAGGGATGTATGAGATGAGATGTTCCTTTAGGTATTGGGGTTCCAAGCCATACAGGGTTTTATAGGTCAAAACCAGCCCTTTGAATTGGGTCTGGAAACAAACTGGAAGCAACTGAGGTAGGGAGCGAGGACCAGCTTTATGTGGACCCAGTTTACATTCCCCTGCCATATTCTGGACCATTTTGGACAAGTGGCTGGTGTATGTGTGGTTTTTCTGAGCCTCACTGGGGATGAATATTACTTTCCAAGGAAAGTAAGGAGGAGGATACTTCACCTCACAAGTTTTCATGTCCTTAGAAAGCTTGAAGCCCTTCTTGCCATCACAATAGCAGGTGTAGCTTCCGGGAGTATTGACACACATTTGGGAACAGGCATTTTCAGCACATTCGTCCACATCTGCAGTGAAATGGGAAAAGGCAGCTTGATATTTGCACTTATCACGAGCCCAACCTCCTGGGAAGCAAACTGACATTTAAGTGGCATGAAGCTCAGGCAGTGTTGGGATTGCTCAACACATCCGCTGTTAAGTTACATGGCATGCAAGTTCCAGGTAATGGCTCCATGGTTTCTGTGCCTTTTTCCCAAAATGAATTTGGCATTCATCTACTGTAGAATTGAATGGTCTGTGGACAACAAACCCAAATGCAGCCCAACGGTTAGGTATTGTGGCTTAGCAGATACTTCACCCACACTCCAGTTTTGTAATCCTAGACTGCCACCACGAACTTCATCAAACTTTGTTACAAGTTTTGCCAGCCTACTGCACGTATATTTTCATGCATCTTAAGGAGCAGCATGCATGAAATTTCACATTATGTGCAAAGGACGATAGGCAAATCTAACTCCCTTAGTCCATGTTTAGCTGAGAAAAGAGAAGGTTAAGAAGAGACATGAGAGTGTCTTCAAACACCCAAAGGGCTGCCATGCAGAACATGCAGCAGACTTGTCCCTTTAGATGGCAGAATGAGAATGAATGGGTGGAAATTGCAAGGAAGCAGATTTTGGCTAAGCATCAGGAGAAACTTCCTAATGGTAAGAGCTGCCTGACAGTGGAACAAGCTGCCTCGGGCGGCCCTTTGCTGGAGGTACTTCAGCAGAGGCTGAGTTGCAATCTGTCAGGGATGCTGCAGTTGCATCCTGCATTGAAAATCCTGCACTGAGCAAAGGTTTGGACTTCAGTGACTTCTAGAGTCCCTTTCAACTAGTGGAGGTGGTCCATTAAGATGAATGAAGCACTCCCCCACCAACCTCAGTCTGCCCTCAGCCAGCCATCACCTGCCTGCCTTCTTATTCTAGGGAGTTGGCACTGACTGTCTGCTTCCTTCTTCTAGTTGTGGTTTTGCCCTTGTAAGAATCAGCAGGGGGGAGGAGGATGGGGAATAAAAGCAGAATTAGTTGGCTCTGCCGATCCTTGGTTCTGGCTCCACCTAGCTTTGGCCACCTTGCCTTCTGCCCTACCACCCTTAATAGGAAACAGCCACTATTGCTTCTAGCTCCAGGCTTCCAGTTTATGTGGCTGTCTTTCTCAATTACAGCAACTCAAAAGCAGTTTCCCCAACCAACCACACTCCACTCATACAAATATGTTCTTGTTGGCATCCGTCTGTCTCGGGAGACAATGTAAGCGCCTAGAAAATGTCTATGGTGGCTGTGAACTGCATAACCATGACTAACTGTTGGAGAAAAATATTCACAGAAATGAGCTGCAAAGCTAAAAAGTAACAACAATAATAATCAGAGCGTAAATTGTGCGAGCAAGCTCAGACCAAGGTGCCTTCACCATGATATGATATATTGCTTTTTTAAAAAAATGTAGCATCTCAAAATGGTCCCTATTATATGCTCAAACACTATGCACCGCATACATACATGCTACCTTTGTAAAGCAAAAAACAGCTCGGTACAATTGCAGTGGGAGATGAGTGTGCGTGCCAAATTGCAAAGCCCAGGGGGCTTGGGAAGCATTCATTCAGAAAAGAAATGTGGGCTGACCAGGGCAAAACACATTTTGTCCTGACTGAGCGAAGCTGACTACGTTCTCTGCTTTGTTGGCTAAGCACAATAAATAATTTAGAAGTGCAAGGCTGTGTGAAAGACAGCATTAGTAACTTGCCTTCTCTGAGAGTAAACAAGACTCCCACTGCCTGAGAAGATCCCACTGGGATCAAGCCCAGGAAATCTTGCAAATCCTGTTCCTAAAATATCACGCTTGCATGATAAAGACTTATCATGCCCTGAGATGTATAAAATTTAAGTTGCAGAGCTTGGTTTTGCATTTATGTGCATTGTCTGACTCGGAAAGCTAAAAATTTCCCGTGTATTCTAAACTGCAAAGTAGCTATAACCCTTCCACAGCTGCAGAAAAATATTGCTTTTTGCAATATTTCTGCCTCATTTGGGTCACATAAACATGGTAAAATATAGTTTAACTGATAGAATGGAAGATACTTAGAATTTAACTAGGAAGATACTTAGATAATAAATTCATTGACTAAGGGTGGTTTTACACTTTACACAGCAGGTGCCAGTTCTGTGAACACATGAGCATTACACCAGTCTTTCTGCAGTAGAACTTTACAATGTGTAGATGTCGTACCAATAGCTTTAAAAGTGGCTGGTTAAGCCTTTTCAAGCCAAGTAAGGCACTCACCCATCAGCAACATGCGGGGGGGGGGGGGCAGAGTCAAAATGGGTGTGGCCAATTTGTATTTTATAAATGGGGAAATGGGGAGTTCCTTTTGACATCACAGAATCATAGCAGGTGACCTGCGGGAGTGGACAATACAAAAGAGTCTTCTTTTTTAAATAAAAGTTGACAAAATTTTGGGATGTCACAGAAAACCCTTTGGCATGATGGTACCACAAAGGAGCGTTTGGGGGAGAGGCAGGTGTAGCCTGTGGGCCACAGCTTTAAGCATTCAGCATGGTGCCACGATTGGAAATATCTAGCCTCTGAGTGGCCATTGCAGCAGACTCCAGTGTAATACTTGGTGTACTCACAAAGGTCACATCTGCCACATGAGGTATGAAACTGCTTTCACCAAACCAAATTAGTAAAATGTTCCGAGAACTTTGGAAGGAAGTTTGCATGGCAATCCGTGAGGTGTGATGGCTACTGGTCTTGGGTCTGGATACAGAAAAGGCACGTCCAAACTCCTACCCAGCTTTGAAGCTCAGATGGTGCTCTTATAGTTCAATCCTCAGTATGTCTACTCAGAAGCATGTCCCACTGAGTTCAAGTTTCTTTCTTTCTTTCTTTCTTTCTTTCTTTCTGGCATTTCTACGTAGCCTTTCAAGATCAGTTTTTGAGGCAATTTAAAATAATGTTTAAAAAAATAGCAGAAAGGTTCTTTAAAACCTTTGGTACTGAAAATGTAGGAGCAACTGAACCTAACTGACACCAGAGCTATTAAGAAGCAAACAATATGGTTTGAGCCTCCCTAAGGAAGGATGAGATGCAAATAACTCAACAGTGGAAACAGACATCACTAACCACATGGTAAAAGATTACATAGGGACAGAAGCTAACCGGACTGGGAGGTGAATCTTACTTCAGCACCGACTATAGGACACTGCAATTTTGAACAGAAGGCTAGTTTAGGGGGTGCAGAGCAGGCCACCAGTGTTGCTGCTTTAAAATGTTTTGATTGCTTTATTCCCAACCCTTTCAGCTGATGGAACCTTGGGTGGCTAGGAGACACAGCTCTGTCCTACATCTTGCTGCTACCTCTTGCCCCTCTGGCCTCTGCATCACTCTGCCGAATGGTAGGGTTAGCCCTGGAGACAGGAAGGCAATAGTATGGGGCTCACTACTTCACATGTAGATGGTACATACAGATATTTTTCTGTATTCCACATATTTATTTGACTTCTTCACTGCTGGGTGGGCGTATGTTGTATATATTGATGGATATGGTGTTTTCTTTAAAGAGGATTCCCTTCTTTCAGCTTACTTTATGTTTTAGAAACAAGATGGTAGAAACTCAAGAGGGCTAAAATGTCCCAATATTGTGACATTTGCAATCTGTGTGAAAAGTAATCTAAACTGCCTATGCATTACCAAAAAAAAACATGAAATCTATAAAACAAACCAAACACACACAAACTAAATAGAATGTGGAAAATCTGCAGAAAATAATGATGAATATGTCAAAAAAGGTAAGCTAAAACATCATTTAAAAACAAAAGTTCTACCTTCACACTTCTTTGTAGTTGAGTTATAGGCATAACCTGCCGGACATTCACACTCGTACTTCCCAGGAGTATTCTTGCACTGTGCTGTCCCACAAATCTTTGGGTCCAACATGCATTCATTCATGTCTGTAAATGCAAAATACTATTATAAATTTCCCACACAAAAAAGGAATGGATTGATTTCTGCTGCTATTGGCTATTGTTTCTTGCCACTTGCCCCAAGGGTAGAAGGGATCTAAAGAGACAATAGGAAATGGTGAAATATGCAAAATGTGAACAGCATAAACCAATCATGGCCAAACTTGGCCCTCCAGCTATTTTGGGACCACAACGCCCATCATCCCCAGCTAACAGGACCAGTGGTCAGGGATGGTGGGAGTTGTAGTCCCAAAACAGCTGGAGGGCCAAGTTTGGCCATCACTGGCATAAACCATAAACTCACAGAATCTAGACATTTTACTATTTTAAAAAAAGTTGATAGCCATAAGAATGGGCAGTTTTCCAGAGATAATTATCTTATCTTTCATATTTTCTCACAGGGCACTATATTTTCCTTGCATGTGCTTACTCATGGGGCAAGGTTCCATGCGATCAGGCTAAGCAGCTATTTTTGATATTGGAAGTACATGCTCCCCCATTTCCTTTTAATTAAGCAGTATGATTGCAATCCAGGGCCCTGCATGGGGTGGATGGTTAAGCAGCAAGCTAGACAGATGGCAAATTGTGAACACATGGGCCACACCAGGCATTAGTGGATTTACTGGTGTGTGCCAAAACTCTAAGGCTTTGCTACTCCTGTGGCCAAGGTTGCTAATACACACAGTTCCATTTAAGATATAAGACAAACATGTTGAAACTTGCCCGTATGGACCTTAGCACTGCAATCAATAGGTATAAATCCTGTTACATAATAAGACTGTCTTTTTGTTTTATGTGCTGCTGACATTTCTATGTTGGGCTTCTTCCTTACCCTCACAGTCCAGTTTATTTGGATGTATATAATAACCATCTTCACAATAACAACGGTAGCTTCCAGGAAAATTAATACAAGTTTGACTACACCCTCCATTTCTGTTTGTTAGGTCTTCACATTCATTGATATCTAGGGGGAAACAAAACAAAGCCTTTACTAAGAAATTGCTTGCATCAATAGTGCTGGTTTGATATGGAAAGATATATTTAAAAGTGAGCCAGCTCTGTTTTCCACCGTAGGGAGAGAAAAAAACCTACGATTACGTACCCTCTTCACATTTCTCTCCTTGCCATCCAGGTTTACAGACACAGGTGAACTTGGCTTGCCCATCTCTGCATTCCTTATAACCTTCTTCATTGCATGGCAGTGGAATACACTGGTCTGATATTACTGCAAAGGCAGGTAGACAAAGCAGAAAAAGTGTCAGTCTTATGATCCACCTTTTCTTAATCTTGATAGTTCATCTTTTCTCTAAGAATGCAAAAACTTTATCTACAAGAACAATAATTGACAAAGCCAATTCAGCCCTGAAAAATGTATTTTATTCCTTGCGGGGTCTTTGGGCACAGCTAATGGATGCCCGTTTGACATAGGTTTTATTTCCAACTTCTTTCACCAGTCTGAATAATAGTAAGCTTCCTATTTCTGATGAAGTGAGTGGAAATTCCTCAAGAGTTATGGTTTCCCCTTACATATGTGGCCTTTAGGAATTAGATCCAGAGACCTTTTTTCTCTCCAGCCCTATAGAAACAGTTGATATAAGACATAATCTCCTGCTGGATCTCATTTTGTTAGTTTTGTTTCTTCCGATTCTTCCTCCTTTGAGAGGAAAGGCAGGATATAAAGCTAATAAATAAAAATAATATATTGTTAATGTTAAGAGCATTGTCACTATATATATATATTACTAAATGTGTGCTGCCCTGGGAACCTTCAGGTTGAAAAGCAGGCTAAAAAAAAAATTGAAAAATTAAAAATACAACACAATACAAATAGTAGGCCTTTCTTCCTTTGTGACCAGTATATGAAAGAATACAAGAACAAACAAAAGTTAAGACACCAGATTGCAGAACAATGAACTTGAGAACTTCATTCAGCATCAGTGTGTGGGAAAGAACAGAATGGGCAGATCTACATCAAACATTTAACCAATGTACTGTACATTTAAATCATGTGACTTTCCCCAAAGAATCCCGAGAATTGGAGTTCCCTCCTCATAGAGCTACAATTCCCAGCATCCTTAAGAAGCTACAGTTCCCAGGATAGCACCCACTGAGTTTTTACGCATTTCCCCCCAAGCCAGTTTCAATCTAAAATGAGAAAAAGAATGACCTAGCTGTGTTTTAATCCAGTTATGCTTACACAGCCTGTAAAAGCTTCTTCCTGAGATTTCTGTCAAAGAGCAGGTGGAAAAGAGAAGGGGAAAAGCAGAAAACCAGGAAGTGGTGGAGGGGGGGAGGAAGGAACTGTGACACGTATAAACGTAACAGAGAACACATTAGAAAACTGTTGCTGTCAATAAACGTGGTAATATTTTTTAATACATCCACCCATTAATAATTTGTCCATCCCACAATTTCCAATGCATTTCCCTGTCACTTTCCTAACCACAAAAGTATTTTATTTTAAAGTGGATTTATTGCGCTAGGGTAACATAACACTTTAATCCATTTTAATTGCACAAACCTAAATACCTGGTATGAACCTGAATCTCTCCAGTAAAAATAGTGACAATCTGGAGGCAACCGTAGTGTCCCTAAGCCTTGGGATTCACCGAACCATGAGATCAAGTGTTATGATTTCAGGCTCATCAACCAACCACTTCGAAAATTCTCATGTGGCAATGCTAAGACTTGTGGCAACGCTGAGACACAAAGTGCAGGGCATGGGGCTCCGATACTCCTGGTACATCAGCTTGAGATGCTACAGAATTTTTGGGACTGGATTGCCAGGTTATGAAGTCGCAGTTACAACATTTTTTGTTGTTGCTGCTTGTAATATCGTCAGAGCTTCTCCAGTGGGTAATCTGTGACAACCGTTTTATGGCACAAGCACGTATGAGGAATAAAATTAACATCAAGTACAGCGACGCTCCTCACTAGAGACTATTCAGCAAGATAATTTGCTCACACCTCCCTGCCACCCCCCAAGAGCCTCTAATGAGAGTAAGAGAGAGAGAAACAAGGGATGAATAAGAACACACTTTAATTTGTGACTGCAGGCATGCTAGCACAGCAGTCTGGGAGCCACGCTCCATCTCTGACTGCACGTGTGATAATGATCAAGGATTCCTTTTTGCCCTTATCTGTTCTCAAGGACAAAAGACAGAGACAGATGCTTAAGGATTAGAATGTATGCTTCGCTTGGGATCTCTTTCCAAACACCTAGAAAATTTTGCGATAAGAACAATGAGAAGGAGCATTTACAGCAAAGGAGAGAAGCTGCTTCTGGGGGATTGCTTCCTACTCATGTCTTTCACCATACTTTGGATGTGTTTATTTATTTGAAATAATCTATATATTGCCTTTCCAGCCACAATGGTTATCAAAGCTGTTTGCGCCTGATCAAACAGACTGAATGAACTGCAATGTTTGGAGTTGGAACTTTTAAGGATAAAAAGAAAGGAACCACTAGAATCAGTCAAACATTTAGTGCAATGGTCTCCAACTTTTTCAGAACCCTAGAATCAAATTCATGTTGCAGAAATTTACCTGTTGTTGGGGTTCAGGAAGGGTCGAGACAGGGCAAGCCCTCAACATTTGTTATTAAGGCAGATGTTGTCCCTCTCAGAGTACTATGCCTCAGACTGCACATGCACACCACAGCCCAGTTCCTCGACCCCATGATGAAAATAAACTCTGGGACTTTGTGGTCAAAGTTCTTAGATACCCAGTCAAAAAAGACTTCTTGCAGAGGGCATGGAGAGCTAAGATGGGGCCAAAACAGTGATAAAATCATGATATTTCCTGACTACACGAAGGAGGCCCAGGAGACATTTTCTGGTGCAGAAACACAGCTCAAGAGCACAGCATCATACTGAATTATCTTCATTAAATTTCCCACACTTTTCTGCATCAGCATTAATAGGAGAGTCCAGTCCTTTAAGGACCCCAGTGTGGCTGAAGACTTCCTCAGCAGCACTTGCAGAGTTCTATGCTATGCCTCAGAATAAAGGTCAAGTTCTCTTCTTGCTGGAAAAGCACTGGAGAAACTGAGTCTGTGTAGACATTACTGGCTTAAACTGCAGCTGCATCATTCTTTTTCACAATTTGGATTGAAGACGGTTTGGGGGAAAGCACATCCAAGGGCAGTAAAGCACAGGACATGACAGGATAGAAACAGGATAGATATGGTTCCTGACTAATGCTGAGTGCACTGAAAGCAGAGTAAACGGGGGGGGGGGGGAGTTGGGTTTACACAACATGAGTAACTGTGTTATCTGCAATCTGTATTTCTGGTAGACCAATTGGTGCCAGTTACAAGAAAGGCTAGGACAGAAAAAATAAAGGTACCTCTCGACTCAGGAGGTATGGTATACATAGCCACAAATGCTTACCTTTCACACAAGATCTCAGGTCAGCTGGAATCCCAGAAGTCTGTAATGGACTCGTGAAAATTTCCGTTCGAAATGAAGCCAGGCAGTCTGTGAAAGCACAAGCAATTTTAGATGTTTATTTATTTACTATATTTATGGGCTGTTTTTCAGGGCTGTCCCTCTCAAGGAAAATTAAGCTGCATATTGAAAGACAGTAACCACTGCAACCACAATCTACTATTCTAAAGATTCTTAAGGACGGTGTTTCATATTCAGCTAAATCACACAGTGAAGGAATTCTGGCATTGTATTGCTTCAGACTGTAAAGGACTATTGGTGAGTTGCAGGGAGTTGTTTTTTTTTAAAGGCTCTCCCACATCCCACATACAAAAGGAGTTTGAAGTAGCTTTCTTCCTTCCATGCTGGCTTTTCATGTGCACAGATAACAATAAAAAACTTGACCCTCCACCTGTAGACTGAACGTGAAATGGTAGAACCATGTGGTTTTGCTGTTTGTGCAGCTCAGGGCTCATCCGCACTTCTGTTTGTGCTGCGATTTCTTGGCACAAGTCTGTGATTTGTGGTCATGGGTCTATGCGAGTTTCTCTGGGGAAAGGGGCAGGACAAAAAATCAACAATGCTCAGACCCGTGCCTACAAATCACGGACCTGTGCCTAGAAATTGTGGCACAGACGGAAGTTTTTCAGAATCAGAAGAGGCACATTTCTTTTTCATTACAAAAGAGATCATAGGACTGGAAGAAAATGAAGGCCACCCAGATGTTCAAACTAAGTTCCTTCAAGCACTAGAAATCTATAAGAGCTAGTGATGGGTAGCATATTTTGCTAGAGCTTGATTAATATTATACTCTTTAGCAGTGCTTTTTTCCCAGAGGGTACTCCAAGGTACACAGTACCAGCACCTCTTTTTTGTTGTTGTTAAAAAGTATGGCACTTGCTGTGACAACTTCATGGCAAGTACTGGCACCTATTTTTCCAGAAAAAAGCACTGCTCTTTAGTGGTAAAGTTATGTAACATTGTTTTGGTACTCCATATCTAACTATTTCTGCCTGGTTTCACAACTGATAGCAATCTGATTCTGGCAAAAAACAAAATACCAAATGTGCTAAATACGATTAAACCATTATTATTTTTTCTTTTTTAAAAAAGCATGTCAAGACAGTACAACATTATAGTGCGCCCACCAACAGAAAGCTGACAAATCACTTCCAGGTACAGAAGGTGGGTGTAGACAAGGAATACGATTCCTCAAGCATAAAAAGAGTGGTTTATACTGTACAAGGAAGGAAAGGAGAAATCTCAACATAATCAGCCATTACAGCCGAAAAATTGGCTAGTATTGTAACGATCCTAAACACATTTACCTTGGAGCAAGTCCCATGAAACTCCCAGCTAAGATTATTTCAAATTGTTCATTGAATCAGGCAGCAAAAAACAGCAACACCTGGCTTGCTGCCATTTCATGTGTCCCTCAATGCCTTTAGATCAATCCCCATATTGCTAGGCCTACTGTGGAATGAGACACTGCCACAAAGCTGCTGCTTTATTTATCTGGACAAAAAATAAGTGGTCCTGCCCTTCTGTCCCAGGAATGTGACCTCCAGGGCAGCTAAGGTTACAGTACAACCATCTAAAATCACACCAACAAAAAGCAATATCCATCAGCCTGAATGTCACTCGATAATCAAACTTTGCCAGTAGCAAAGGCCTGTTGAAAGAGCAGCTTCTTTTACTTTTTTGCAGAAGGTAGGGAGAAAAGAGGTCAGCCAGGTTTCCAGGGGAAGGTGTTTTGGAATCAACAAAAATGTCCCCATTTATGCCAGATGCTTACTCTGATGACCACAATGAAACTCATATGGTTGGAAGTTGCCAAGGTAACTATTTCAACTTGTAGGTCCCATTTCATGAATCTTTCCCATCTGATTGCCACCACATGGGAAAAGCATGCGGAAAGCATGTGTGGGTGAGTGGGAGTATTGCACCTGCCGGGCCTCCTCAGCCATTCTGGGCAGCTCCCAACAGAATATTAAAAACATGATAAAATATCAAACATTAAAAACTTCCCTAAACCAGGCTGCTTTCAGATGTGTTCTAAAAGTCAGATAATTGTTTATTTCCTGGTGGGAGGGCGTTCCACAGGGTGGGTGCCACTGCCGAGAAGGCCCTCTGCCTGGTTCCCTGTAACCTCCCTTCTTGCAGTGAGGGAACCACCAGAAGGCCCTCGGAGCTGGACCTCAGTGTCTGGGCTGAACAATGGGAGTGGTGGAGACGCTCCTTCAAGTATACTGGGCCGAGGCCGTTTGGCGAGCTCTTTAGTCAGTCATCTTTCAATGACATAATTGCTCCCAAGAAAACTTTCAGATGCAGTTTCTTTCTCCATATAATTGCTATTGCAGACAGAAGCTAGGATGCAGGGCAGTGGGTGATCTCATAGGGAGATGCTAGCCTTGCTGGATTGAAGAAAATATGGCATTAACAGAGAACAGTTCTGTGCTGTGCATCCTGCTCTCAATGAAAAACATCCCATATAGTGTCACAGTGGGGCAGCTATAATGGGAGTTGCTGCCCACACAGACGAGTAATTATATGCTTTGCAAATATAATCACATTAAGCAGTCTCACTGACTGCAAACCATTTCATTGCAGCCACCTTCCAATTTTCTCCTAAAATCTTTTAAAGAAAAAATGTGTGGTTTTTTTTGCCATCTAAATGTTAAATAAGTAAATAAATTTGCACTTTTTAAAAATGAAACTTACCTAAATATCTGGGGTAGAAATAATCCTGTGTTTAAAAAGAAAAAGGAAAAAAGACAGATCCCATTAGAATGTAAATCAAATAGGAGAAACAGCTTAATTGTTTGCACTGCTTAGGATGATAATTAAAATTTGCTTGTGCTATAACTGTAATAGGTCATAAAGAAATTGATTTTATCCATTTTTAGTATCTGCCGCTTGTTTAATAGTTTAATTAAATTGTTTTTTAATGCAACTCACAAAATATTTATTAAGTAAAGTGCGGCAAAACAGTCTAACTTTGAAAATACTTCTTGAGGAACCAACAAACTGAGATCAGGTTATCTTTTCTAATTATGTGGCTAAGAACCTGTAACTGAGCTCACTATTCAATCTCATTTGTGATTTCAAAGAATGAGATGGGGCATCTTTGCTTGGTCACTCTAGAACCTGGAGGTTCCATAATTTTAAAGTCACATCTTTATACTCTGTATAGTCTGAGAACATGGTCAAGTGCTAAGGACCACCTGACATCATCATCATCATCATCTATTATTTATATGCCACCCATCTGACTGGGTTGCCCCAGCCATTGCCCCAGAAAATTAAAACATCAATAACAAGACCTGATAAAAGCTCTGTTGCATGGTCATTCTCTATCAAAGTGGAACAGGAGTGAAGATGAAATATGAGCAATAATTAAATGACACAAGAGCCTTATAAAGAGCAGTACAAATATGAACTAAAGCCATAATATGGAGAAATCCCATATACCGTCACTTGCTTAATGATGTGAAAGTGTACATAGGAATTGGATATACTATTCAAACCCTAAACAAAGGCTCCTAGTATTTAGGTTTGCTGGAAAAGTCAGAATAGTGTATAAATATGTGCTTAATGATAGCTGTAAAATAAGTGTATGTACACATATTGAACATTAGAAGGGAATGTTACTGGCTGCCCTTACACTGCCAGGCTTGGTTCAAGTTTCTTGCATTAATTTACAAGACCCTTAACAACTTGGGAACAGCATACCTCAGAATGTCCTGCGCTGCCACCAAGGTATTTTGGGGAGTCACTGTTAGTGGTCCCCTGTGGCTTGGATACATGGCTCATATCCATCAGGAGCCACACATGCACTATTGCGGGCTCAATTTTGTGGGACTCCCTTCCAGTTAAAGTCAGATATTTCCCCTCCGTGTTAAACTTCCAGTGCTTATCAAATGCTTACTGAAGGTTTACTGAATTGAATTCTGATTTTATAGTATTAACTCGTTTTTAGTCTTATTGTACACCAGTTAGAGACAACTGTGATTAACTGGTATACAAATTGTTGAAATAAATAAATAAAAGTTCTGCCTTGGTCACACCACACCTGGAGTACTGTGTCCAGTTCTGGACAGCCCACTTTAAGAAGGATATTGACAAGCTAGAATGTTTGCAGAAGAGGGGGACCAAGATGATCAAAGGTCTGGAAACCAAGCCCTATGAGGAACGGTTGAGAGAGTTGGGTATGTTTAACCTGGAAAAGAGGAGACTGAGAGGAGATGTGATAGCCATCTTCAAATATTTAAAGGACTGTCAACATGGAGGATGGAGCACACTTGCTTCCTCCTGCTCTGGAAACCAAAGGTTTCATGTTACAAGAAAGGAGATTCTGACTCCCCATCATGAAGAACTTTCTGATGGTAAGAGTTGTTCAGCAGTGGAACATACTCCTTTGGAAGGTGGTGGCCATTGCTTCACTGGAGGTTTTGAAGCAGAGATTGGATGGCCATCTGTTGTGGATGCTTCAGTTTAGATTCCTGCTTGCAGGGGGTTGGACTAGACAACCCTCAGGGTCCCTTTCAATTCTACAATTCTGAAATTCTATAAATCACAGAAGCAGGCTATGCTCTACCAAGACTACTTGCCACCCTTAGTAACTGGAAACTGTCCATAGTCTTAAGAGCTCTTACCGTTTCAGGGTTATTTTCAAAGACCTCTCTGGCTTCTTCCTTGTTGCAGTATTCTTCAATGCACTCCCGCTCCAAATTCCCCTTCTTGCTTTCTTCCATAAAGGAGTTTGCTCGACGTTTTCTTGCAAGAAACTCTGATGCATGGTGCTCAGATAAAACTTTTAAAAAACAAGCATTTTGCATATAAGAGGCTCTGCTGTGCAACCAAGCAATGTCTTAGATTATAACAAAGATTTAAAGTTAAGATTTTGGTGGCCACATGGACCACTATTAAAGCAGTATAACTAATTAAATGTCAGCATTGCTTTGTTTTTGTGTGTGTGTGTGCTAAAAATCCTAACCCATTGAGAACCTGATAAACATATTAAGAACATGACAAATTCCTGATAAAGCCAGCTGGGATAATGAAGAATGAACCTATGGAGTGCCATGAAGATTGGAAAATCTTCCAGAGAAGCAGCCAATTTCTGGACTAGTCAATTTCACATAGCTGCAGAATTCTCGTTTCCAGTCAGTTAGAAATAAAACTAAGTAGACCTGAAGATGTCTTTCAGGATTGCAGCAGGCAAGAACCTTCCATACATCCTCCATGGAACAGACACCATACATTTAAAGTACCTGGTTTTCACCAAAGTGAAACTGTAGTTTGGGAACTGTAGTTTGTTAGAGGTGCTGAGAATTGTAGCTCTGTAAAGGCTAAACTACAGTTTCCATGATTCTTTGAGGAAAGCCATGTGCTTTAAATGAATGGTGTGGGTGGGAACAGGGAGGTGGGGCCCAACAGCCTAGCAAGGTTCCAGCACCTATAAGCTGTCATTTCATACAGAAAGTATCATGGTGACCAGGCTCCTCATGTGAGGCGCATCCACATAAGAGAGAACACTGGCCACATCCATGCCACACTAACAGTCATGGAGAATCTTGGGAACTGTATTTTCTTAAGGGCCAAGGATATGTAGGCCTGGGGGGTATTACTACAGTTCCCAGGGTTCTTTGGGGGGAAACCATGACTGTTAAAGTGGTATTAGAGTTCTTGAAGTATATGGTGCGGATGTGACCACTGTGAAAAAAATAGCCACTCTTGAGTTTCCCCTGGCTCGGGTTGGGGGACAAACCGGGCAGGGAATAATTGGTTTATCCTGGTGATTAGGCAACCATCTACAGTATACATAAGGAAAGGTAGTACTCTGGTTTTGAGCACCACCTTTCATTTGCAATCCCCTCTAATAGTAAACACAGGGGGCTGAGCACCAGCAGAAAAGAAGCCAAAAGACCAGCCACTGAAAACTATGAGAGTGGTATCAAATTGGGGGAACCTTGAGATTGTGCAAGTACAAGAAATAAGGATCACCCCACCCCTTAAAAACAACAACAGCCCAATGAGCACTGAACTGCTTAGCGGCCACAGACTATTAAGTGCTAGATAGAAAATGGCATGGAATGGGGTAACTGATTAGCTGCCCCCCTGCAGCAAGTTTATCCACCTACCTACCTACCTACTCTACCAATGGATTGTCACTGAACAGTTGCTTGTGTTAGTTATATGTCAAAATGATAGAGAGGATAACTTTAAGACTACTTAAATAAGCTGTTTTGGAGGGAATCTGCAAGCAATGAAGCCCGTGCAGCAGGAATGAACAAGCTCACTTTCCCACATACTGTTGAGTACTGGGCAGGGATGTATAAAAGAGGCCCCTGACAGCAGAGACTGATTGGCATGCAAAGCACTCTAGAGAGAGAACAAGGACACTCCAGCAAAACTAGGCGCAACTTCTTCCTACTGGCTTGGACTGGACTGGTCTGTGGGTATTGATATGCATTTGTGAGAAGGGTTAAGAAGATTGGACATTTCTAACTAGGTGACTGGGTAAAATGAACAAAATATTGAAACAGCCTAGTTATGCAGCTTTGTATACCTGAGACACAACTGAGTAAAGAAAATACTACATTGGCAAATACAAAAACAGCAGATTTGTGCCTGAACAACTGCACAGCAAGACCATTCCATAGTTGTGTCTGTAATGTGGGATTATCTGGAACTGTGCATTCTTTCCATATTTTTGCCTTGTTAATAACGTCCTGTGATTAAAATCCAAGTAGTGAATAGGCAGGAAGGCGACTAGTAAAAAACTTCCATAGCCCTACGTAAATTTTAGTAGACTCTTCTTTGTATGGTTTTTTTAGACTGGAACTCAATTTTTTTAAAAGTTATAAAATTAGTAAATGAATGTACTTATATCTGTAGGATATAATTACATGGCTTATAATACAGCACTAGCAAAATGTGCACACCAGTGTTTACTAAGAAAGAAACAAACACTGCCACCTAAAACTAAGTAATAAAATGAACTGTTGAGCCTTCCTGGGGAGGGTGTAGCATAACTTCAATACCAGTAGCACTTCTTTAAGCACTAAAATCTTATATTCCTGAAAGAGGAAACATGCAGCAATATATCATACAAGTGGGCCTACAATAGATAGTTATGGAGTGCTCCTATTCAGGGTACCAGACATGACTTTCCCAAAGACACACCATCCCACCACTACCACCTGGTTTTATATTCCCCATCCCACAACAAACACTCAGCATCCTGTGGCCACTTAGAATGTAAAGACTGCTTTGAGCTGTTTTGGGATGTCTCATCTCCCTGGTTAGACTTTCTCCCTCTGTATTTTTTTTTTAAACTTCTGCGAAGCTTGGGTTTCTCTGAACCCTGCTGTGAATGGTGCTGTTTTGGTTACTTAAGGAACAAAAGGTTACTTAAAGAACAAAAATATATATGTTAGGATACACAGCTGTAGGATATACAGCAACTGCTGCTAAAAATTTATTTTTTAAAATCAGTTTTGCTAGTCGGAATGGTTCAGAGCATTTCTCCATAATCTGGTACATTATTCAGATAATAGACTAGGACAGTAATTTGGATAAACAAGGCTGCATTTCTAAATAAAAATAAAACCCTATTTCAGTGGGACACCTTCTGAGCAAATAAAATTTGGTTTGGGCTGGTGGGGGGGAGGTTGAGCAGGAACTCAGGGGAGCTGAGTTCCCTTAACTTTTTTAAATTAAATAAATAATTTGAAGGGGGGGTCCTACGGGGGCTGGAACTGATATACCCCCAATGCCTGAGCCAAAAATCAATAAAGTTGTTGCCATTTCTAATCCAGATCACTGTCTGCTTGAGTTTATTAATCACATCTTACATTTAGCCTTTGCTGTATGTGTATGGCACTGCGACTGGCCCACAACAAACAAACAAACAAACTTTGTAGTGAGTCCTCCCACCTTTTTTCCAGAAAAAAAGCACTGGCTTGGGCTTTAGGAGTTGAAAGTCACTGAAAAGTGATTCATGAATAAGGCTTTTACTGTCAGGGAAAGAAGAAATCTTCTTGCATGTAGGTCATATGTTTCGATTCAAGTGAAAGGAAACTGACCCATTTAGAAGTGCTCCACTGCAATGCAGTGAGGCCTGCAGATCAAATGAGCTTTGGACCCTTTCCAATCAAAAGTAGAGAGTATATTTATTAATTTCTTACCTATTTGGGAGAATTTCTATACAGCTCAATATAGAAAATGCTAGAAAATGGTACATTTTGAGTAGTGAAAGACCATACAAAATAAAATACAGAAAAAACTGTACAGTGGTACCTTGGTTTATGAACTCAATCCATTCCGGAAGTCAGTTCTTAAACCGAAACCGTTCTTAAACCGAGGCGCGCTTTCCCTAATGAGGCCTCCCACCGCCAGTGCCCTTCCACCATTCGGCTTCTGTTCTTAGACCGAGGTAAAGTTCACAAATTGGGACACTACTTCTGGTTTTGCGGAGTTCGTAAACCGAATAGTTCGTAAACAGGGCTGTGCTTAAACCGAGGTACCATTGTATAGCATCTTCAATAGTGTGGACAACAAGAGGGCAATAAGAAAGAAAGAGAATAAGAAAGTTCTAACAAGGGTCTAAGAAGGAATGGAAAACTTGAGCCCTCCAGATGTTGCTGAACTACAACTCCCATCATCCCTGACCTTTTGCTATGCTGGTTGGGGCTGGTGTAAGTTGAAGTCCAGTCCTGGTCCAAAGCAAAGCACATTGGACACTTGCTGGATATCCAAAAAGAGGGAATTCCACTAAATTAGGGTTGCCATATGCCTGGACATTACTGGGATTTCAATGGCAGAAGTCCAGAGGGAATTTCCAAAATGCTAAAATACCTTGTTCCTGGTGGTTATGGAATGAATGCCAGAGTGGTTATGGAGTGGAACAGTTAAAAGTGCCTCACTTGAAAACTGGAACGCCTGGTACACAGGAAATAAGGGAGTCCCTCAAATACGCTGGTCCCAAATTGTGTACAACTTCAGTATCAGCAAGACCTCAACCTGGCCTAGGAGCACAGTGGCAGCCAGTCCAGTCATTTCAGCAACATTATATGCTGATGACAGGCTGTTCTAGTTAGGAGTCTTGACTGCTGCACTCTGAGCTAGCTGGAGAGACCAGAGCAACCAGTAATCGATCTCTGACATCACCAATGCCTGAACTGCCGTGGATACAAGTTATCCCTGTCCAGGAACAGCTGAAGTTGATCAGAGGTACTCCTCGCCACCTATTTGACCTAGCCATGTTTCTCAAGTCAACAGGGCACTTGCTATTGGCTTCCAACAAATATGAACTTCATAGTTCAAATCATTGAATGCTTTGAGTTACAAATAACTTTCCTTCCAATGCAGATCTTTTGAGGCAAAAACATTTTTTTACAGCAGTATGGCATACACTGCACGTTCAAGATATATCTCAGTTCTACTAATACAGTTATAAGTTTTGCACAAGTTGCTTTCTGCTTTATAAAAGTCAGTTGGCATTTGCTTGTTGGATCCTTGTCTTTGTTTAATTTGTTGAAAATCTGTTTCTGTATTCTGCCAGAAGTAATATATCCAGGAAAGCAAATCTATTAAGATTTATAACTTTGAAAAAAACTTTTCTATGTACAGCATATCATTTCTGAATGAAAGCAATTCCAATCAAAATGTCCATCAAATAAAAGTATTTTCACATAGATCGCTGTGAGATGCAGCAGTTCTAATAAAACTTGTCAGACTTCTACAATAAAAATAATAAAACTTTTCTGCTATCTTAAAAACCCCCCAGCTTTCCTAGCTATGTAACATTATTCTTTTAATTTAATTTCAAGTCTTAGTTTTGGATACCCACGTTGAAAGCAGAGGTAAATTCTGTGTTACTTGAAAGCTAATATTTCTGACATTTTGAACAAGCAATCCTAAACACATTTACCATGGATAACAAATCTCTCCTCATCCTCCTACATTAGGCTAGTGGGCATTGTGGTCATAGGCTATGAAAATGCCTTTCCTTTTTGCCCTCTATTGTAAAAGCTCAGCAACTTTTTGCCCCCCCCCCATTGTGCCATAGTTTAAAACAAACTATGGTTTATTGTGAATGAGCAGTGTGCTGTTGCATACTGCTGAAAAGTTCCTGTGGAGTCCTCCTCTGCTTCTGTTGCTTCTACACCAAGAAAAAAACCTTACAAATCCATCATGGTTTGCTTAGAAACAACCCATAAGCTGAGTCCACAGTGTGGTGTGTGTGCATGTGTTAGGAGCATCATGGGAACTTTTGAGCAGCATGGAATAGCACGCCGCTTGTTCTCATTAAAATATAATTTGTTTTAATTTAAGCTATGGTTTAAGGAGACAGGCTACTATAGTATACCTCTTTGTGATAGAAAAAGAACAGTACTTCAAAAGAAAGAAAGAAAGAAAGAAAGAAAGAAAGAAAGAAAACCAAGAATGTAATGGTGAAAGAATACTGCCAAAAACTCGGACAAAAAGAGAACTGACTCTTGATCAGAAAAAGAAACGTTATTATTTTTTGTTATTATCCTGTGTCAGATATTGCATAAACATTCAGCAGCACAGCATTGTTTTTTAAGTGACCTCATTATTTTGCAGTAGTGGAAAACATGTTTATTTGTCAGTATTGCTAATTACTTCTTCAGCACATTGATTGCTTCCTAGTCCTTAGCTCTGCTTTGCACAAAAACTGATTGCTTCAGGATGGGGGATGGGGATTTGCTTGAGCAGAACAGGGTCACTTTTCCAACAAGAGTAGCTCTTTACAATCAAAATCAGCATCTCTCAGCCATACCTGATACAAATGAACCAAATCAAGTTTACAGTTGTCCTCCGCACACATTCTGGAGACCTTGAACTCAATGGGATTTACTCCTGAGTAAACACATCTGCATCTCTACTATTGCAAAAATTTGTTGATGCAAAGATACATCCTTTGCACCCTTTTTGTTTTTAGAACGGTTTTGCAATTGTCATTACACACTACAAGCACCCAGCTGGAGCAAGAAGGCACCGGGACACAATTCTGAGTTTCACTGAAAAAGCAAACAAAAACGAACTTTTAACTAAAGTTGGGAATCCAACTGATTTTACTTACATGTCCTAGCTTCAGAGAGAGCGATCGCTGAAATATACAGGCAGGAAATAAACAAGCAAGCCACGCAGTGAAGCCTCATCCTTTGGGGGAGTAGCTGCTGTGGGTTATGTAGGGCGTGTGTATCTGTTGGGGGTTAGGAAGGGGAGGGGGCTATTTGCATTTGCTGACAGGTCGCCTTCTTGCTGCTGCTTCTCTGTTGACACCGTGCCTGGAATCAGGGAGGCAGCAGCAGGGAAAATGTTCAGACCTCCCCCTGCTGAGGGAGGGGAGGGAGAGGAGACTGGCTGGGGGCTGGAATCTGGTTGCATACAGAGGCAGGACATTTCCAGGAAACATTCCTGATGCATTTCACATGGTGGGTAAACAGGAAGCACGGGAGGGAACCTCGAGTCCATATCCCAGAGGCCGTTGAACCTCCCTGGTGCTGGTTTCCAGCAGCTGACTGGGGAAGACAGTGGGGGTGGGTAGAGAGAGAGAGAGAGGAGGGATGCAGTATTAGAGACAAAGCTGCCTTTCCATCATATGTTTCCCCACTGGTTTCTTTAGCATTGCACTGCATCACCGGCCCACCTGCCTTATCCTGCTTTTCTTCCCCAAATCAAAGACTGTTACCTGCCAGGTTGAGCTTATGTTTGACTGGACTTTGGTTTCTATTTATGTATTGATAGCAGCTAGTCTTGAGAAGGTACTGGAGACAGAGCCTAGCCCATGGGTAGGCAAACTAAGGCCCGGGGGCCGGATCCGGCCCAATCGCCTTCTAAATCCTGCCTGCGGACGGTCCAGGAATCAGTGTGTTTTTACATGAGTAGAATGTGTGCTTTTATTTAAAATGCATCTCTGGGTTATTTGTGGGGCATAGGAATTCTTTTTTCCCCTTCCACAAGGTCTGAGGGACAGTGGACCGGCCCCCTGCTGAAAAGGTTGCTGACCCCTGGCCTAGCCACTGCGACTAGCAGTCACTGAGAGCCTCATCACCCTTGTATCTGTCTAATCTTAAAGCCGTCCGAGATGGTGACCATCACCACTTCCCATGGAAGTGTCTTTCATTGTTAAAACTATGCTCTGTGCATATTTCTATCTTGCTTTTCTATCCAGGTGCTCTAGGCTGTGTGTGCTTTCCTCCCATCCCCCTTGTGTATTCACAACAGTCCTGTAAGGTAGGCTACGTTTTAAGTTACTGTGTGTACATAAGCTGCCGTTCTTGTCAGTCGATTTGAGATGGGAATCCAGGGAGGGACCCAACCCGCATAGAGCGTACTAGCCCAGGGACTCCTGCCGGCAGGAAGCCCATTCCATATGATGTAGGCATTGGACTTTTAGGGAGGAATTATTATTTACTGGATCATTCCCTGCCTCTCCGCCAAACCTACCTACCTCGCAGGGTTGTTGTTGTTGGGAATTAAATGAGAACTATGCGTGCCACCTTGAGTTCCTCGGGCAAAAACATGGGATATAAATGCATTTATTTTTTTTAAAGTGTCGACTGGTGGTAACACAGGATTTACGTGCTTGGAGAGAACAGTCTTATACGACGAGAAAGCACCTCTCAAAAGGCAGCCTTTGCTGCTGCGCATCCGCATCGCGCGCGAGCTCTGGTCACCCTGGAAACCATTCCCCGCCTCCTTCGCAACTAATGGTCGGCGGGAAGCCGCCAATCCAGCCGCCGCCCGCTCTCCATTGGCTCCTTTCCTTTCCTTGCCCCCGCCCCCGTTTCCTTCGCTCCGCTCTCCTGGTAACCATTGGAAACCGGCTTGGTTACGCGTCCCTTGCGCGCCCCGCGTCGTTATCGGCCTGCCTCGGGGACCCGAACCAATAAGCGATCTCCCGAGGCGTCACGTGAAAGAGGGGAAGGCGGGGCGAAAGCAGCGGGGGGTCACGTGGCTCCGTTGGAAGGGCCGCTCTTGAGAACCGGCGGCCGCTTTGGGGGCTCTCGGAGTGATGGGTGAGGCGGAGAAAGGGCGGTTAGCGGGGAGGGAGGGAGGAGCCGGTGAGTCCCGCGCGGCGCCTTCGAAGAGGACGCCCCCCCCTCCACGAGGGTCTGCCTGTGATGGGGAAGCCGGGGGTGGCGGACCTGTCTCGGTGTGTTGACGTGCTCCTACCCTGAGGCGCTGGTAAAAGGGGCTCGTTAGGCTCCGGCCCATTTGCCTTCTGGGCACTTGGTTAGGGAAACGAGGCTCAATCCAGTGTGGGGTGCCGGCTAAATATTCCCTGAGGTTAAAATCCAACCTCTGGGAATATTTTGTATCCATTATCTAGGAAAACTTAGGATCCAGCTTGCACCTCTTCACTGCGCTACAAAATTGTGTATCTGGCGCGAAGAGATGATGCTCCACTACACTGAAAACAAAAAACCTGCTTTTTAAAACTGCAACTTTTTCAGTGGGGTAGCCACTTGAAAGCCAGCCTTATAAAAGCTGTTGATTTCTGATTTGGTTTTGGAATAATAAAGTTTGGTGATTCATTATTCATTGTATCTCCTCCTCCCTTTTTTATTTTAGGTGTAAAACAGCATCCGAGTTGCTCATGTCTTGGAACTCCAGGATCCGTCTACATGCTGCGTCCTTAATTCATTTGGTGTGCTGAATGGCTGTTAGATAGGGATGTATAGTCTGATGGCCAATTGTTGCAACTGGCTAAAGCGGTGGCGAGAACCTGTCAGGTAAATTACTAGACGTTACAACCATCTCCTTTTCAATACCTTGAAGTAGTCTGAAGATTGTACTATGTCTGGCACAAAGTGTCACAAAGAGGATAAGTATGTCCAGCGCTGTTCTACTTGTGCAGCAGACTTCTGCTTGTTCAAAGGAGCTCTGATTTTCCTACAGGCCACTGCACAAGCTCAAAATTTGTTCCTGGGATCCCTCTAAAGCAGATTTTAGGGTGAATGAGAACACATTGTGCAAGTGGAATGCCACTCATGCAGCACTGGATACAACCCAAAAGGCTTTAAAAACAACAATAGCCCAACCATTTTGAAATGGTATATTTTTAAAACTGTAAACTGAAGAGGGTAAAAGAAGTTGGTAACATTAAATGTGCACTTTGAAAGGGCATGTGGATGTGAAAATACAATAAACCTTTATTAGTGGCATTCATGTGCCTGTTCTTATTCCCCAGTCTTATTTAAAAACTTACTGGAACTGTTTGCAGGTAAAGGTCCCTGTGTCTCTCCATTTTCACTAACCCAGGGTTTTATTTGAACCAGTATTCAGTCTCTGTAGCACTTTCTGCTGGAGATTAGTTCAAGAACAAAGACCTCTGGATATGAGCATGATGTCTTTGTTAACTGGGGGAACATAATCTGTATGTGGGGAAATGTGGTGGTTAAAGGCATGGCAACATGGCACAAGGAAAGCACGACAACATTTCTGTTCAGTGCTACAATTGACATCTATCCACATTAATCAAGAGGCAAAAACAGAATCCCTCTCTCTCTCTCTCTTTTTTTTTTTTTTGCTGAGAAGCACTGCTGTGCTTTTTTTTTAAAGCAGAAAAATGATTTCTTCTACCCAACTCACTATCCAGAGCTTGCTAGTTCTCCCTTGGTACTTGTTTCCAGTGCCACAGTATGGCCTAATAAAAACATAGGTATCTGGACATAGCATGAGAGGAAAGCAACACAGTGCTCGGAGAAATTTCAAAGTTTGTACAAATGTGGGGGGGAAACTTGACAAAAAACATATTTAAGTACACAGGGAGACCTCTACTTCTTCATATTTATGTAACTGCATCTCAGGATCCCTCTGTGCTCCAAGTCCCTTCTCAAAACTTGCATTTTCCAGGAAGCCTTTGGAGTATCTCCCCTAGTCACACTACCCTATGGTATGAGTAGTTGAATTTTTTTGCATATTCTTCCCCTGTTTTCCCAATGCCTCTATTCCCAACTCTCCATTGCTTCCATGTAAGATTACAGTTACAAATGGTGCTGCATATAAGTAATAGGTACTTGGTGGTGTTGATGATTCTCGAAGATACATTCAATCCCTCCCCCCTAAAATTCTATATGGCATTCAGTCAGGACAAAGTCTGAAAATATTTTTTCTTTGTATATAATTCAAAGGAGTGTGACATTAATCATGGTGGGTCTTGATAACGCTGGAAAAACAGCAACAGTGAAAGGAATCCAAGGAGGTAAGTAATATCTAAACTATTTTTGTATTTATAAAAGTATTAAAATGAGCTTTTTAAAATATTGTTTGCACAGGAGGAATTTTTTTATTTATTGCCCTTGGCTAAAACAAGGCCAAGACTGCAGTCCTAACCTCCGTTATCTGGGAGTAAACCCCACTGAATTCAGTAGATTTACTTCTGTGTAGACATGGTTAGGATTGTGCTGCAAGATGCCATATAATGCTAGTAAATACGAAACCCCCAACTGAATAAAAAAAGAATTTCTGTTAATGGCTATACTGTTTAATTACACTCAGGATATTTAACACTTTCAGGCATACGTTACAGATACTGCACTTCGTTACTTCATTAAGGAGGGACCAAATACAAATGAGTGACCAAAACCACAGATACAGTGGTACCTCTAGTTATGAACACCTCTGGATACGTATCCTTCGGGTTACTCACGCAGCAAACCCGGAAGTAATGGGAAAGGTTTCCGCTGTGCGTGCATGAGCAGAAGCAGGTTACCGCTGCATGTGCAGAAGTGGTGCCTCTGGATGCGAATGTTTCGGGGTTCACACGGATCCCTGGAACTAATTAAATTCGTATCCAGAGGTACCACTGTAGGTCTAGGAAAAGCTATGTAATATAGCAGAATAATTGCTTTCTGTTTGATGCTACAAGTTGCACTTTTTAAGCTGAATGTGGATTCTTTTCTAGTTGAAAGCAAAACTTCTGTTGTATGGCTGTGCCCCTCCTTTGAATTCTGCTTGGGCTTATATTTGGAGATGCCATAAGCACTTGGGCTGCAACCTCATGCACTTACCAGGGAACAAGCCCCATTGAAAACAGTTGTGCTTGCTTCTGAGTATGCCTGCATAGAGGGTGCAGTGAATCACTGTCAGAACATCTCACTTTCTTGTGAGCATTGCTTTCATTTGTTTTGTACATCGTTAGCCACATGCACAATTTTAGTGCTTCCAGAGCCTCTGGATATCACTAATACTTTGGGAGCAATGTAGATGCAAAATGAGGCTGTTACGATCAGATATATGCACTTAAATATATATATATTACTATTTCATGTTTCCAAAGTAAAGGGTTTACAGACAGTTGTTGGAGAAGATTGATGCCTCTATCATGGTAGAGAAAAAAAATGTTTGTTAGGAGTCACCTTGTGTCATAAAATGGAAGGGAAACATCTTTGGTAAGCATTTGAGGAACTGCTGACATAAATTATTTTTTAATTATAGCACATATATAAAATATCCACATTAATGAGGCATTTCACATTTTAGTTTAGGATAGAAAATCAATCGTTCCCTTTTGCCTCCCCCCTTTGTATGTGCAGTAACTCTTATTTGCTGAAATGCACAGTAATGAGCAGACATCAGTAAATTTTACCTAAAAATCAATGTTGTAGGTATTACCTTTTTATGATATTGACTTGTGATATAATTTGGAAAGAAGGAAATTGTATGTGCATAACAAAGTGTTATTCTAATGATATTTTTATATTCCTATTTATAATTGGGAAGGTACCAACAATTTGCCAGATCACCTTTATCCCTTCAGCCATAAAAATCTCTTTTAGCATCACTTTCTCTCCTCTGTCAGCTCCAATAAAACAGCATGCAAGCTTAGCATCAAATAAAATTTCTGTTTCAGCTGGGGAGAAGTTTCAGAGGTGTCTGTTCTGAGTGCTTGACAGTTTACTGACATACATGAACACGTTGTTTTGGATGAATCCAGTCCAGAATAACAGTGGATTTTTCATATGTGAAATAGTGAGTATCTTTTCTAGGTGAAAAGATCATATGACTTCAGTATGACCCAGATCCAAAGGGCCCACGGGCAAGGGCTTTTCATTTTCAGCATCTCAGTTGAAGCTCCTGACAACTGAAAAGTCGTTGTGAACATCAGGGTATTCTCTGTGTTATGGTTCTCAACTGCAACTGGTGAAAAGAGAAAGTCACTTCACTTCTCCCCTGCCCTGAAAGCTCTTGGCATGGGCATGGGCATCTTTTGGCACTGTGATGCCTGTAGCTCCAAACAAATTGTCATTCTAGCTTTTCTTGGGTTATGAGGCCCTGGCAGAAAACATGCCAGCAACAAATTATTTTCATTAAAAACAAATCTGGATTGAAATGTGGGAATATGAAATCAAGTGAAACGAGATCATTTTAATATGAGGAGTTTGTCACCTCCCCCTGTCCTTATTGGGTTGATTCTTCAAGGGTTCTACTCAGGATTGTTACCTAGCTCTCTCAGTTCCTCATAAACTGACATTGTTTTGCATATGAAGTAGACATTATTAACACGAATTTCTAGTCCCACAGTGAAATATTGCCTTAAACATGCCCAGGATTTGTATAGTTCTGTTCTACAGACTGAAATTAGTAGGCCATAATTCGAAGCAAGACAGGTGATAAGAAGTTTAATTTGCATTCATTGTTATCACAGCAGCTTATGCATTATTGTCTGTGCACATGACATCTTGTGATCCATGTTTGTAATATTTGTAGCCATTATATACATAGAAAAACTAGAAACGGGTCTGTAAAATTCATGTTATTCTGATCCTGTAAGTACATCAATCTCTCTTACCAGATTGATGCATTGCCTCCATCCCTTCCCTTACCTCATCAAAAATAGGCTGGAGAGGAATAACATGTTGGAAGTAGGTTTCCCTTTCTCCAAACTTGATCTTGAGTTGGAAAACATTACCCTCTTCTTACCTTTCCTGTATTTGATACTTTGAGGATTATGGTTCCCGATAGTCATTTTAAGTGTCTCTCTGTGTGTGCTCACACATGCTTGTGTGTCTGTTAATGTAAAAAACAAAACAAAAACTTTACAATTTGAAAAACCAGTATTCTGTCTTAAAGTGCCCACAGCCCCCCCCCCCCAAGATAATTCAAACTGTATCACAAGTATCTCATAACTTGTTCTTTAATTTCATCAGAGTCCCCAGAGGATGTGGCCCCAACTGTTGGCTTTTCTAAAATTGATCTTAAGCAAGGCCGGTTTGAAGTCACAATCTTTGACTTGGGAGGTGGCAAGAGAATCCGGGCTATCTGGAAGAATTACTATGCTGAATCATATGGGGTAATATTTGTTGTGGATTCCAGTGATGTTGAGAGAATGGAAGAGACAAAAGAAACTATGTCGGAAGTTCTAAAGCATCCCAAGATAGCAGGGAAACCTGTATTGGTGTAAGTAACAAAAATCGAGAATTATTTTAAGTACTGATCCATAACTTAAATATATTTCCTAAAACATTGAGTTTGTGATACTACTTTTTCCTTAAGTTGCCTTTAAAGCGGAATATTTTCTTTCCAACCAAACAAGCAGAGAAATTAAATTGTATTGTTCTGCCGTTGCATGTCATTAGAAATGATGGCTTCAATATGGCAGAACTATTGTCTGTGCAAACACTCTTGAAATGAGTTATATAATTTCTGCAAACATTCCATTATTGCCTGTAGTGATAACTCTATAATTGTTTTGACGAGTAACGATGTCAACACAAGTAATATGACCCTTGTGTTGTCTAACATAAGCATGTTATTAGCAAACCGTTGGTATTAATGAGGTCTCCGTGTTTAACACCAGGGGGTGCAAGTGATGCATTATCAGAAGAACCTGGTGTCTAGAAACTGAACTTGTCTCATGCATAACTCTGTATCTCGGGATGTGTCTTACTCCAACATGTTCAGTGTAATGATGTAGTAGAAAGTGGATGCACTGCAATTTAGACACCTGCAGAGTAAAATACCCTCTACCCTTCTGAACAATATGGTCATGATCCAGCCACAGTGAAGCAGGTTTAAGTCCATTTTAATGTAATGCTAACTTAAAGGTAAAGGTAAAGGTACCCCTGCCCGTACGGGCCAGTCTTGACAGACTCTGGGGTTGTGCGCCCATCTCACTCAAGAGGCCGGGGGCCAGCGCTGTCCGGAGACACTTCCGGGTCACGTGGCCAGCGTGACAAAGCTGCATCTGGTGAGCCAGCGCAGCACACGGAAACGCCGTTTACCTTCCCGCCAGTAAGCGGTCCCTATTTATCTACTTGCACCCGGGGGTGCTTTCGAACTGCTAGGTTGGCAGGCGCTGGGACCGAGCAACGGGAGCGCACCCCGCTGCGGGGATTCGAACCGCCAACCTTTCGATCGGCAAGCCCTAGGCGCTGAGGCTTTTACCCACAGCGCCACCCGCGTCCCTAATGCTAACTTAAATGTTCTTAATTCTTCCATTGAAAGCAGTGGGGCTTGATAGTCAGTTTAAATTAGAACTATGAATTTAGAATTAGAATGAAATGAGAAAAGTGACACTCAATAGCAGCTGGTAACATTTTGACCTGATAGGGCTGCAACTTTTAATATATTGTGCTTTCAGCACAACAAGACTTAATACATCACTTACTAGAGGGTTTATTAATTGACAGTAAAGTTGTGCTTAAAATATAATTGCACAAATGCCAGACATTTACAGATGAATTTCATATTGTTTAATTATCAAAAAATCAATGTTTCATGTAATTACTAAAACCGTTAACTTGTTTATTTTTTTGTATTAATTACCCATGGGTAGTATTAATTTTTTGGTAACAAAATAAATATGAAAATTGTATTTGTGTGAAATTTGTGCTATTACGCGGGTGGCGCTGTGGGTAAAACCTCAGCGCCTAGGACTTGCCGATCGCATGGTCGGCGGTTCGAATCCCCGCGGTGGGGTGCGCTCCCTTCGTTTGGTCCCAGCGCCTGCCAACCTACCAGTTCGAAAGCACCCCCGGGTGCAAGTAGATAAATAGGGACCGCTTACCAGCGGGAAGGTAAACGGCGTTCCGTGTGCTGCGCTGGCTCGCCAGATGCAGCTTGTCACGCTGGCCACGTGACCCGGAAGTGTCTGCGGACAGCGCTGGCTCCCGGCCTCTAGAGTGAGATGAGCGCACAGCCCTAGAGTCTGTCAAGACTGGCCCGTACGGGCAGGGGTACCTTTACCTTTACCTTTAGTATTACCGTATTTTTCATTCTATAAGACGCACCAGACCACAAGACGCACCTAGTTTTTGGAGGAGGAAAACAATAAAAAAAATATTCTGAATCTCAGAAGTCAGAATAGCGAGAGGGATCGCTGCGCAGTGAAAGCAGCAATCCCTCTTGCTGTTCTGGCTTCTGCGACAGCTGCGCAGCCTGCATTCGCTCCATAAGACGCACACACATTTCCCCTTACTTTTTAGGAGGGAAAAAGTGAGTCTTATAGAACAAAAAATACGGTAATTTTTTGGTAACAAAATAAATGGCCTCGGCCCAGTATACCTAAAGGAGCGTCTCCACCCCCATCATTCTGCCCGGACACTGAGATCCAGCGCCAAGGGCCTTCTGGCGGTTCCCTCACTGCGAGAAGCCAAGTTACAGGGAACCAGGCAGAGGGCCTTCTCGGTAGTGGCGCCCTCCCTGTGGAACGCCCTCCCACCAGATGTCAAAGAGAACAACAACTATCAGACTTTTAGAAGACATCTGAAGGCAGCCCTATTTAGGGAAGCTTTTAATGTTTGATGTATTAGAGGATTTTTAAAAAATTTTGGAAGCCGCCCAGAGTGGCTGGGGAAGCCCAGCCAGATGGGCGGGGTACAAATAATAAATTATTATTATTATTATTATTAATAGGAAAATTGTAGTTGTGTGAAATTTGTGCTATTACAATGACTTTCTATACTGCATCACCTGTGACCAATCTCACACTCTCTCTCATTTTGCACTCATTGTTCGGACACCAGTTGCACCACCCTAGTTACTCTTCCGGTTGGCAACTTAATTCTGATGACTGTACAAAATAACTGGCAGAGGAAACTGAGCAAACCATCCTGCCAATTGCAGAGAACACTCTGAATAATCTTTTATCTTTGATGTTGGATTTTTGGAACTCAAATGTGATTCAACTGACGAGGATTTCAGGAAATTCAGTTTGGAAAAATTTTGGTTGAAATATCTCCCTGTATATCCCAAAACAGGAGAAAGGCTCTCCACATCATTATACAATTTATGCCTTAGGGAATCTGATTTTCCTGTGCAACAGACTGGACATTTAAAGTATTCTAAGATCTGGCTTAGATGTGCATTTTTTAAATTTTTTTTTGGGGGGGGGAATATATATATACATTTAAAAAGTATTCATGATTTTTTTTTAATTAAGCCCCAAAATACTGTTTATGATTAAAAGTCAGCAATGTTTCAATACTTTCTAAAAATTAAAAATAGGGGCACCAGATGTGGATGGGGGCATAACATTTTTATATAATCTGAGAGGGGGCATGGGTTAAAGGTTCAGAAATGCTGCTTTAGAACTTTTTCCACATTTCTGTCTAGGAGCGTCTTGTTTATAGATAAATCCCTACAGGTGAAGATCTTGTCATCAGTTACTTCAATCATTTTATAATAAAAATTGTTCAGAGTTTTGTTTTGGAATGAGTTAGCTATAGCTGCCAGCTGCTATTTTTATTTCTTAACTTAATTATTGAGCTATATGTTTGGGGGAGGGAATTGATCATACTCCTAGTCCTACCATCTTCACTTTAGACAACTGAAATACTGACAACATTTTGCTCTAAAACAATTAGGGTGAAATGAATGAAGTTATGCTTCTAGGCAATTTCTTGTTATGATCCCTTTAAGCTAGTATAAGGTTGTAACTTTAGGATGGATGGTTTTGCAGAAGAATATCTAACCTTTTTTATTATTATTTCTGGGCGACTATCTAGAATTAGATTTGTTTGTCTCTGTTGAAGTTTCAGTCAATACTTGCTGAAAGTCCATCCGTCTTCACTGGCCACAAAGAAAGAGTGAATGTGTAGTTTGTGTGTGTGTGTGTGTGTGAGAGAGAGAGAGAGAGAGAGAGAGAGGGAGAGAGAGATGTATGCCTATGTACTTGTATTTCCCTGTGACACATAATAATGTACTTACCTGTTATCTCAAACAACTTTCTGTACCTATTTGGTATAAAGGACTTGGTGGTGACATGATCCGTCTTACTAGTGACCTATGTTAAATTGTAGAAACTGAGAACTAGATTGGCTCACCCACTATAATCTAAAAACACTGAAATGGTTGTGAGGTATCAGGCCCATGGATGCCCTCCTCTTTCATACCCGGGGCAAAAGCACGAGTAGTTATGTACCAAAGTACATCTTAGTTGTCCATAATATTTGCACTTGAAGTCTTGATAGATGAATAAGTTCAACATGTTGATAGCTTTCTTCAATATAAACACGCTCTAAATTTCCAAGTTTGTACAAATACTGTATTTTTTTCCCATCTTACCTAGTGCAGCCATCTTTAACATTTTCATACCAAAAGCTCCCTCCTTTAAACCAATAGGTGCAAATTGGCACCCAGTTTTAATTATATGTGCACACTCCTGCCCATCTCCCTCCCTCCCACCATCTCTCGCCAAAGGAATTCTGGCAGATACTTAATGGGCTGAATTTTTCTCTTTCACACCCAAGCTCTGCCCTCCTTTGATTCTGGTGACCTCTGTTAGGCTCTGCTTTCTTGTAGTCTAATGGCAGATTACTATACCCCAATCTTAGGTAAAATCAGTGCTATTTTTCACTTTTCTATGCCCCTTATTTATCTGATAAGAAAAACAAATGTTAAAGAAGCCCTGAAAGTGGTTTTACTATATTAGTGCATCTCATATGAAGTCAGAAAGAGACTGGTTGTGGGTCCTGATTTAACTAGTTGGACCAATTATTCTAGTGTACATGTTTGTGCCTTTTAATATATTTTGATCAGACCATATTTGTAGCATTACCTTGCATGCTGTTTAGTGGCACCTAATTGTAAGCCACTGTTGGTTGGAAAGGTATGCTATACATGCCTCCTATTGATAGCATAACATATACCCCTTAACTGCACCTCCGGCTGGGCTGGGGGAATTAGGATCATGTTGTTGCACTAAAGCATGCATAGTTGTTGCACTAAAGCATGCATAGTTGTTGCACTAAAGCATGTATAGTTGTTGCACTAAAGCATGCACAGTATCTGAATGGACCTGCTGCCTATATGAATCAAAGACATTCTCAGAGACTAAGTGCTCTTCAGCCAAAAGCCCCTTTTTAAAGTGATCAATATTTGTGAGCACAATCCTAGTAAAACAAGAAAAATACCATTCTGGTATAGAACATAGAAATTTAATATAGAAGGCTTAGTTACAAATACCTATCTGGCTATAAAGCTCTATAGATTACCTCTGGCATTTATATATCAGCCTAAACTATTTCAGAAGGATGTGAGGATTTCAGTGCTGAAAGTTGTAGATAAAAGTGAATACATTCTGAATGTGTGTTCTTGTACTGAATCAGTCAAATATGTTTAGAATTGCAATACCTTTTTAAGGGGATTAGAAGACTTTTAAAAATGTTTATTGATTAAAATACTATACACAGAAATGAGAGTAAGTCTCATTGAATTCAGTGGGACTTGCTTCTGAGTAATTTCTCCAAGATTGTACTAGGAGTTCTCTTCTAAACCATATGGAGCTTTCCATCAGCCAGACTGTATTTTGGAGTCAGCGTTTGAAATTAGCTGAGCGCCAGTCACCTTTTTTGACTGGCAAGTGGCCTTTTGTGACTGGATGATGTCTGGGTGCCACCCTTGGCAACTAACATCTCCCCCTGTCTGGCTGCAGTCAGCTGGTCTGCAGGCACAGCAGCAGCAAAAAAAGGGTGCATTTGTGGGGTGAATCAGCTTCTCCAGGGAGGGAGTTCCAGTGTCTGGGAGCAGCCACCAAGAAGGCCCTTTCCTCCTTTCAGGCATGCCTGTGAAGGTGGTAGGACAGAGAGAAGGGCTTCATTGAAAATCTCAAAACCAGGTCATATTTGTATGAGGGAATACAATCTTTCAGAAAGCTTGGACGTTAAGGGTTTTATAGGTCATAACCAGCACTTCTGGTAAGCTAGGGCCAGTGACACAGAAGCAGGCGGGAGATTTGATGTGCTATTCTGAGATATGAGACTCTTTATAAATACATTTTGTGGCCTGGAAAAAAAATCCACTGTTTACTTCTAGATAGAAACATTTTTGCCCCTCTTGGCCATAAAAATAAACTTAGCTCAATGCTTTTCCGTAATCATAAACAATGTTCTCCTTCAAACGATGTTTGAAGCTTTGTTTTAGATGGCATCCTTGTCACAGTCAGGAAGAGATAAGTGAGTAGCACATCCTTTCAGAAGGGAACTTGTTTACCAAATCACGCAAAAGAATTATTCTGATGAGATGTGTGTGGTGCTGTAACATAGCTCTTATTCTTAAAATTATTTAATTACTCCTGAGTCTGAGGTTTCAAGTGTCTTTTTTGTAGCAATAATGACTAATAATAAAAGCAGAGATTTTTAGGAAGTAAATTCAGCAGTACATCCTGTACTTTTTTAGCAAATGTTCTGAATCTCAGCCACATACAACTTGCAATATTGTAATATGCCAAGGCAAAAATCGTTGTCTGTTTTTTCTGAAAATGTTTAATTGTATCCCTAGGTTGATGTATGGGAGGGGAGGGGAAGGGAAGGTATTGCTAAAGCCAGATACTTCATGTACAGGGCCGGTTAAACAGAACTTTGCCACATAGATTAGGAGATTAGGAGCAGTGGTTAAGTAATAAGTAAGCATGGTTTGTGTACCACTTACGTAGTGGTTATTTAAATACTACTGAACCTTCCAAAAAGAGACTCCCATGCCATTGATGTAATCTATTTCAGGTACTTTTTCTTAGACTCTTTATGCCAGTGAGTGTAAATATCAGTTGCAGTCAGTTATAGTGGATCAAGAATGGTCTCTTACTTGTCTTTGCTTTTGTATATGCCTGTTCCTACAGTGTTGTGGACTATTCCATGCCGTGACTATTTTATTTGTCTCCAGTGTCAGTAGGAGGAGGAGGAGGAGTACAGAGTCGGTAGGAGGCAGATCAAAGAGAAGGAGTATGACTAGGAAAGAATGACTGTCAATAATGTAACAGATGTGTTTTCTGATATCTTTTTGTTTCGGTTCATGTTGGATTACAGTGGTACCTCTGGATGCGAACAGGATCCGTTCCGGAGCCCCGTTCGCATCCTGAAGCGAACGCAACCCATGTGTGCGGGTTGCAATTCGCTGCTTCCATGCATGCGTGTGACGTCATTTTGAGTGCATGCGCAAGCGGTGAAACCCAGAAGTAATGTGCTCTGTTACTTCCGGGTCGCCGCGGAGCGCAACCCGAAAAGGCTTAACCTGAAGCGACTTCAACCCGAGGTATGACTGTATCTTGGTGACCTATAAGCATGTTTAGCTAATAACCATTCCTGGGAACTCCATGGCAGTGTTTGTGTCTATGTCTTTCCATGGGCCCATGGCTTTCCATGAATGGGGAAGTGTGCTGATGCACCAGGAGGAAACAGTGGCTGCTTCTTTCCTCTCCCACGGTTTCACTCACTGTTGTGTCCAAATTTGAGCTTGTGGTTTGCCTGACTCCAAATGATCCATTAGCAGTAACTTAGATTTATTATTGGCTTACTGCTCGAAGTGTGTTTGAGAGAGCCCAGGATCCTAGGTATGCGGAACACTAAACCAAGCCATGGCTTATCTCTCAGTAGCGTAGAGGAGTTTGGGAGGAACTTACCGTAAGTGGCTGCAGTTTCATCACTGTGCAGCAGCACACTTGCTCATTCACAGTAAGCCACAGTTTGGCTTAGTTTTATATGTGAATGAGACCAGTGTAGGAAGAAAATATAGCCATTACACTAAGGAGCTATGATGGCTGGTTGGTTGAGGGGGTGGAGAAACCGGGTGTTGTAAAAATAATTGAGGGAAACTCTGTCCTAGAGTCTTATAAGGATAACCAGTTCATCCCATAAATCATACTTTATCATTTTTTTTATCTCCTTTAACTGAAAAACCTTTGCTTTTAAGTATAAAATTTTGTAAATGGCAAGTGTAAAATCCATGGTGTTGTATTGCTATGTTTTTGCCACAGCTATTCCTTCAGGTTACTTTAAATTACAAGGTTGCATGAATGTAAATATGCTGCTGTTGGAAGAAAATGTTACATGAGATTTTAACTGGACATGCTTGGTCTGAAAAACCTGACTAGCTTGGTAGTGACTAGTGTGTCTTGCAAAATGGGAAGGACTGATTTTTTTTTAAAAAAAGCTGCCAGGGTGGGGGAGAATTTTAAGTGTCAGGGTTGAACAATAGCATCAGCTGTTCATGCTTTCCTTTATGAATTGATACAAGAGTCCTAAATTTTACATGTCTGGTTCAAATTATTGTAGACACTTTAAAATTGTTTGATCTATCATTTAAACACCAGGTTTGCATGATTGTTCTTGACTTCATAAAACATAATTTAGGAACAGGCGTTGAGGAAGAGTGTTCCTTGCTCACCCATCCACTCACATGCTGGCATTTGAGGCTCAGTTCCCATTTTGTTCTCTCCAAAATGGAGGACAGTGGCTTAATCTCTGTTAACAGACCAAGATGGATCTGATCTTGTCTTACTGTCCTGGCTTGTTAACAGGTGAGTAAGTCAGCCATGGAAATAAGCCAACAAAAGGAAGGTGCTAGCCTGCTACAAGTTTAGCACTCTTCATTTCCATGTTGTCCATAGAAGAAAAATCCCATACAGTACTTGGCAGTTCACATGGGAATTTAGACTTCTAACCTCTTGGCAGACTTGTTCTTTGTTTTGTTTTTTTAAAAAGCCTTCTATTAAGCAACTAGATTCCACTAGCCTATTGCATTTTCCTGCTAGTCACAAAGGGTACATTCTTCTTTTTCTGATAGCACAGAGTTCCCTGGTTGAGACATAGGAAAGAACTCTGGGCTTTTCCATGCACAAAGTGATTTAATATAATGCTACCCTCTAGTTTTGTACCAGCAAGGAATGATTGCCCAAAGCTAAATGGAAGAGGGAGTGTTCTTTGCTTAGCCCTGACACTTATTCCCAGATTCATAAGCCATGGTTTTTGAAAGGTTGTCTGAACCTGGTCTGCAGATGGGGCCAGATCTCATTTGCTCCTTCCATGTTAATTGTGGGGGACACCTAGCCAGCACATTTTGTACTAGAATTCAAAATGTAATGCTTGAATCTGCTCTGAATGTAGTCTGTATTCTTAAGTACTTATTTTAAAAGCTTCATTTTAATATGACATGCATGAAGTACTTATCAATTACAGTATATTGCATATAATAAAACCTTTATAAAATCAGTCTGGAGCAGAATAGTAAATATGTATAATTTTCTTGACCTGACAATGTCCAGTGACTTTTCTTGCATACTTAGGCCAACATTTATTTTCCTGTTTTAAGGCCTGTTTAACTTTTAACTTTCAGCTACACATTTCAAATACGTTACTGCCTTTCTTTTCATATAATTACAACAAAATGTGTTTTCTTTATATAGTTTTCTAATATGTAAATTGGCAACATGGTTTAATTTAATCTTCCCCACACATACTTTTCATTCTTGTCTCACACTAGTGATAGATTTGCACTTTATGAAACAAACTGTATATATGGTAATAGTCTTTTTACTTTTCTATTCTGAGTAAAAATAAATTAGCTTTTTAAATAAATTAAATTAGCATTTGTGAAATGTGGTAATTTGACAACTATGGAGAGCTAAAGCTGCTGGCAGCAAAAAAAGTTCTTCTGCAGACAATAGCTCTTTCGTTTCTGAATAATTATGACTCCAGTGTTAAACCACATTCAGAGTAGACTCAATTGTAATCAATTGACTTAAGCTCCTTAATAATAAGTCTTTAGTTTTGTGTTTTTAGTAGTCAGTGTCATGTTACTGTGTTCTGGCATAATTGTGGGGGAAAATATATTTATGAGATGACCACAAGACTCTCATGCCCACAAACGGACCGATCCCTTTTATGGTCTAATTGTTGCAATGCTTACATAAACAGATGTTATGCTCAGGGTCAAAGAACCACATACCTGTCTCTATGTGTCCAATACAACTTTGAGCTTGTGTTGTATGCTCTATGGCAAAACATTTGTGAACAGAGAGAACTTTTGAAAATAACTTTTTTAAAAATAAAATGGCTTAGTGGATGGTATTGTGATTCAACCAGAAAAAATTCTATTGAGGGTGATGAAGCCTTTGGACATGCCTAAAATAGATCTTTTGGTTCTAGCCTGTGGCATGATAGCAGCTTATACATGCCCTCTACACCAGGAAACTGGAACTGGCCACAAGGAAGGGACAAACAATTTTTTCCCTGTATACTGTATGAAATAGCCTTTCCCCCCATTTTTATTTTTTACCTTTTTGACCCTAGTCTTCGGATGAAATTAATAAACCTGTATTGCTAACACTTGTTTAACAGACACAGAAAAGCTGTGCTGCAAGAATAATTCCCTTTTTGGAATAACAAATGTTCAAAGTTGGTTGAAGCATGCTATGCATTTGCACCAATTTTTGTTTTTTTTAAACATATATATTGAAGAAACTTATTATGTTTTGAAAGTATAAACCAAGACCTTGGTTACAGATGCACATCTCCCAAAATATCATAGAACTGTTATGTTTATACAAATGACATGGAAGAAAACGTGTAACATACAAAAAATAGCTATATCCTTTACTGCATTCTTAAAGATTTTACACATATGTTTTTGTAACAACCTTTCCCCCCTTTAACCTGTTTCAGTGCAGCTCTTTTAGCTGAACAATCTATTTCCCTGTTCTTCAACTAGTATTTTGTGAAATACCACAGTAACAAATTATTTCAAACTCTTTGTTCTTAGAAAAGCCAGACAACAGAGGAATGTGAACTCGCTGCAGATTTGCTGAGCACGTTCTGGATGACATTGTCCTAGCATTTATTACACTGGGCTTGCAGTTTTCCTTCATCTAAACTGCTGAATAAAATTGCTAGGAGCATACAGTCACTTCCCAAGGAAGTGAATCGAATGTGGAGGCGAGTGCTGTGTGGCACCTGGTTGCACCTGTTGTCACAAGCACCTGTTTGACTAGTTCCTGTGACCTGTGACTGGTAACAGAACTCCATCCTGCTACACCCAGCACTACCTTGTTCCCTTTTTTGAGAAACTCTTCACTATTATATCAAAGTCCACCACTAGATCTTAATAAGCAATGGCAGGGGATGAGGGTCAGAAAGTCTGCCTGTTCCCTTGAAAGTCACCCCTTTTGTTCCTTAGATCCCCTGCCAAATTTGCAGCATTCAGGGCATGTGAAAAAGAGAATGTTGAATCAAACTGTGGCTTTGCCTGATAGTGCAAACCCCCGCCCCCAGCAGGGTCACCTATGTTCATTACATACTGGATTAGGGCTATTGCAAAGAACATTTAACTGCCTGTATCCCCCCCAAAAAAACACACACACAAAAAAAACCTATTAACAGCAGGGGCAGCACCAGCAGCATATTGCTCTGCACGGATGCTTCTTTCGATACCTTGCCGCCAGCCTGAATTTCTCTGTTGTCGTCTGAACATAGTCCTGAGTTTTGACAACTTCCATTTCGATGCTGTCGATCATTTCACCTTGTTCTTCCACCAAAAGTGAGATTTGGACAAAGAGGCCCTTCAAGTCTCTCACCTGGTTCTCCAGATTGACCAGTTCTTTGTGTCTCTGTTCAATCTCAGATAGCTGAGCTTTTGTGATATTGACCTCGGTGAGCAAGTTTTCGTTGAAGATTTCCCATTTTCCTTGCTGAACCATGTCGTTCACTTCTTCCTCGGAGACTTCTTTTCCAGCCACTTCAAGCTGGCGCACAATAAAAGCTTTGCATTTTTCTTGCTTGGCTGTTATGGCGGCGTTGTACAGAAACATGATATTTTGGAAGCGACGGAACAGGACCGCCCGCTGAGCACTCAGAACCCTTATAATGGCAGATGATGAACCATGTTCTTTCTCTGCTTTCTTCAGTGTTTTTGACAAGTCGTCCAAGCACTTGCTAATGTGTTCTGCTTGAACCTTTATCCCTTTTGTGATGCTGCACTCCTTTTTAAGTACGCTGAATCTCCTCATGGAAGCCACTAGGCTTTTTTGCTGCTGGCTGAACTTTTGGACGTCTGCTGCCAAATTGTTAATATCATTGTGAAGTTGCTGGATTTCATTCAGGTACCTTTCAGTTATGGGCTCCTTTTCAAAAATGACAGCTGTTTGTTCAAGTTCTTTTTCCTCTGCCACAACACTAGGAGAACGACTGTTTTCTTCTATTAATTGCAGTTCCTTTGCTCGCAATTTAAGCTCTTGAAGGCGGTCTTTCATCTTCTGTAGAGTTTTCTGCAGTTCTGTTCTTTTTAAAACCAGACAGTTGTGTAAACCTAAGGATTAAAAACCACTTTAGTAAGCTGTTGTTTATCCACAGACCTATTATAAGGATGGCTGGCAGAAAACCTTTAACGGAGAGGGAGGGGGAGTCAGAAAAATGCAGCAGCATAAGCTACCATAAATAGGTTGCACATAAAGCAAATTTTATTTTTCCCTTAGACATGCTCTTTGAAATACTTGGTCCACCTCGAGATTCTTTGAAATGTGCAGGAAATACACATAATTGTTGACTGTCTAATACTGGTCCAATATTGTACTACATCTTTTTATTATTATTTTTTGGTGTGATGGGCAGAAAGAAAACTCAAGTGACCTGCAAGGTGACAATATCTTGAAAATTACATATGTAAACATTTTTTTAAAATCCTAATCATGAATTGGAGACTTGCATGATCTTTCACTTCTTACCTTCTCTCGCCAGAGCTAACCATGGTGCAGTCTATAAACTTTGCAGAGCTAACTGCTTGGTGTGGTGAAACATTGTACGAAAGTAAACAATAACCGTGTCTGGTTAGAATGTACTCTTCTGTATTTATTAATAAATACAACTGTATTTATTAAAGGAATGAAATAGGTAAGATAATTTGTGCAAGAAATCTGCATGGAAATCTGCTAATCATGACTACAAAGTCAGAAACATTACTTCTGCATTTTGGAAAGAACTAAATCTGTGACATTAAAAACAAAAACAAAAAGCTAGTTTCTTTTTTGGCATGGAAGCAGTCCAGTTATTTTGTACTTCCCAAGAAGAGATACAGCTGTTGCTTCTAAAACCTGAAATGCTTGATAAACTTAAAGAGTCATTACTTTAGTTTGGAGATGGTGGATTATTTATATCAAGGATGGGGAGCTTTTTTCAACCTGTGAGCCACATTTTCCAGGGAATGCATGAGAGGGTTGGGTGGGATGATAGGCAAAAGTCAGTGGGATGATGGCTTGAGATTCTTACCTTTTTGTACATTAGGCTTTGTTGCATCCATGCAACAAACACACACAGGCGCCCACATACTTCACTTTATCCAGGCAAATGAACACAATTCATGGAAGCATTCTAGTCAGGCAAAAGCAACTGAGGGCATGGAGCAGGGCTGGTAAGAAGGGGAGTTTTCTGCAAAGGTCCCAAGGGCCAGATAGCACATGCTGGGGCCCATATTTGTCCCCTGGGCCTGAGATTCCCCACCTCTGCCTTACATAATTTAAATATCTATATCCTCTTTCCACCCAATGGTGCCCAAGGTTGCAAACAATAAATAAGATAAAACAACCATATGAAGTATAAAACAGCAGATAAAACAGGCAGATAAAAATACAGGTCTTTTAAAAAATAATAAAAACCCAGCCCATTATATTGGAAATTTGGATATTGTAGGGATTTTTTTCATTGCACATCTGTAAACAGTGTCTTGAAAGATATACATGCATGCACACACCACTCCCAATTTGAATAACTTTTTTTAAAAGAAAAGAGTGTCTCAGCCTGTTGAAAGGATCAGGCATTGCCAAACACATTACCAGAATGTGAGTAGGATTATATATAAAAACTTGTTATTCGCAAATGCTTTATTCTGTACTGGACTGAGGGAAGTAACATCAATGTCTCTTTGCTCTTCAGTTTCTACTTTCTGAAGATTCAATAGCTTGTTGATTGCTGACTAAGGATCCAATCCCTTGGGGGATATCTTCTATTCATGTTTTTGACATTTGCAAATGAACTGTTCCCAATAGAGTGTGCCCTAACATGCAGTCCCATGGCCCTTTGATAAAACTGTGTATCTCACAGGATTATGCTCCAAATTCCAGCTCTTGTGATGCTTGTTTTTCATTGAAGGGTTTTATTTGTGGAGAGGTGGGTGAGAAAGAAGGAGAAGGTTTATGGCCTTGGAGAGAAAGAAGCAAAAGTCTTGGTAGGCTTTCAGTTTGACTGACCTTTTGGTGCATTGCCTTCATGTTAAGGCTATGCTTGCTGGTTTGGTTCACTCTAATTTTTCTGTTGTTTACCGTATTTCTGTATGCTGCAGTATAATCTATGGTGTCCCTTTATTGTAACTATATCCTATACCCATATGCTGTGGACTTAACTGTGAAAACTGGATAAGGATTGGGTGGCAAGAGCTGTAGGCTTTGAGCTGTACTCAGTGGAATTTTTCATACATTGGTTCACTCGACATTGCTGCCTGAATACAAACTTCATTTTTTTTATGAAGCAGGAGGTTTGATACTCAAAAACCACTTACTATGTTGCTTGGCCAGATCACATAGGACATCTAAAGTAAATGCATTTGCAGTTCTGGTGTCAGGACTTTGCACTCAGTTTGGCTAACACACACTGTGTAATGAGTCTAATGTTTCAGGACCAATGGTAGAATGCTTCCATGCTGAAACAGTTTCCAGTTGTCTCAGTTGGTGATTGTAAACAGTGGAACTTCCCTAAAGTGCTTGGCTCAGGAATAGTTCCCAGATCAATTAATGATTTGGTTAGAATGCAATACATATTTTAATTTAATAAACTGGGTTTGGCAGCAGTTCTTATCTGACGCCATACAGACTGCCTTTAAGGAAGGTGGTGAGTAAGTATCAGCAATATGGTACCTTGTTGTAAGCATATTAATGAAACCATTTGAGCACCTGAAAATTATATAGCTGGGGTTTATGGCCTGAGATCTGTATTTGCTTGTCATATGATTCTGTGGGAAACACCTAATTCATTGATACAACTGCTGAGTATGTCCTATTAGTCCCTTTTCAAATGTGTTTTTCTCCCTCCTTAATACTGAGGTATAATTTTCTGTGCCTCCTTGTATCATTCTCCTAAAGTGCAATCTCCAATCCCATTTCCTTAGAATACCATGAGTGTTCTGGAACTTAACAGGCAAGCATATTTCAGTACCAGTTGTTGGAAACTTGCAGTCTACAAGAAAAATAAGCTGTGTTCTGATAATACATTGCAAAACACTGTGACTTCTAGAGCAGAAAATTTTATGATGACTTTCTTCAGTAATGTTACAAAACTGCTTGGTACAATTTAGCATATTCTTTTTTCTTTTTAAATCAGTTTGGTGCATGTAAAAAAGAACTGATGTACTAAATTGAGACTTCAGGGTACCAACCTGAAAATATCTCTTAGCATAGTCTAACACATCCCTGGCCAACATTAATTTAGTATGACTAACCACTTAGTAATTAAGTGGCAGAACAATAGTCTCTATTTTTGTCACCTACAGAAAACACTAACTTGGTTTGCATTAAACTGAATTAATGTAAAACTGTAATTCTTGAAGCCTTGTTATTACAGTTAAAAATAAAACCTTTAAAAGTTGGCTGTTGCTCATATGCTTTTTAAGAGGCTCAGTACTGCATCTCTCTAGCTGTGAAACACAAGTCTACACAACAAAGAATAGAAAATGGCTGTAATAGACTTTGCACTAGCCTCTTTTGCTTCCAGGAACAATGCAAAACTCTGCTTTTAACTCAATATGATTGCCCTGGTTTTAACTTAAAAAGCCTTGTGCAGTTTGGGATCAGAGTATCTGCCTCCGTATGAATTTGCCTGAGTGTTAAGATCTTCCTCAAGACACTATTCTGTTGGTGCTCCCATTTCCAAAGGTGAAGTGACTAGCAGCTGGGATAGATTTCTTTAAATTTTTGATTGGTGTTATTTAATTCTGGGTGCACTCTTTCTGAAGGCCATCCTTTCCTTTAGGCATCCGGACAAACTATTGTTTTTAATTTTTTTTTTTAGTGACAATTTTTATTTTTATTTTCTCTGTTACTTGCTGTTTTGGCATTTTATCATTCTGCGGTTGCTTTCTAAAAAGTATGCAACATTTTGAGATGTTAGGCTAGTATTCTTCGAATTCATCCCACTGGTGCAAGGACTTCTGCTGGCTCAGTAGAACTTCCTCATCATCTCCTCTCCTCTCAGGCCCCCCATCTGCTCCCGAGGATTGGGGGAACCCCTAGAACAGATCTGCTGGCGCACAGGGTGAGGAAAGGAAATGAAAGTTCTATTGCACCAGCAAAAGTCCTTGTGTAGCAACTTCATTGGCCACAACTTTATATTTGCTGCTTGCTTTATCATTCCATTGTAGGCTGCTGGGATATAACAAACTTTAATTTAAATATAAAATGTTTGAAATTGTAAATATATCCTCTCCTACCACTCTATTGCAGTACTGCGCGCATACACACACACACACACACACACACACACAAACACAGTGTGTGTGTGTGTGTGTGTGTGTGTGTGTGTGTATATATATATATATATATATATATATATATATATATATATATATGATGCCTTGTGAAGATTCTACATTGCTTTTTCTATGGCAGAAGTTTACATTCCCCCTGCCTCAATCTTCTAAAGTCTCAAATAAGGAATAGAATATCTTCATTTTTCAAGAATAGCATTGCCCTTCTATTAAAGATTGTTGGTGTTGGACCAGGGTCAACACATGTATCGTTTTTACAACAGCTTTATTATATAACGAAGTATTGGATGAGAGTTGATTATTCCAGAGGTGAGAACCAAATGATACAGGGTGGAGATCACTAAATGAATACTCCCAGAGAAAGGCAGTGTGATTCAGAAATGAGGAGGAGGAGAAGCACTTCGTAATAAGAAACAGCTCATAATGAAACCAGAGCTTCAGTTGCCAATCGGCAGCAACAAACTTGAAAAAACCAGCACCATAAATGTATGCCTTACTTGGAAAGAGCCATAAATAAATTGAGTTAATGTTCTTGGTGACTGGAGAAATCAATTGTATTTGTAACTGCAACTGTACTGTTTGTTGAATAATGTTATGAACAGTTTCATATGGGCTGTGCCAATACTCTTGGAGGTAGGAATTGTTCTCTGCAAGAGTTTTGGTTGTCATTGCAAGACAGATTTTGTGTTGCGAATTTTGCAGGGCAGGCATGATTTGTTCCCTTGTTGACACTTTCCCTGGTAAACAGGGAGTCTTGAACTGTTTCAGCTGCTTAACAAAATGTCTACTTCTATATTGGTGAAATACTCTAAGGACTTGGATACCCTGCAGTTGAGCTAGTCATTGAAATCTTTACAGTGGTTATTGCACATTTAATCAGGCTAAGAGATACAAAATCTGTTGATAACTTAATTTAATGTTTCCTTTGAGTGTTTGCAGTGTTAACATTGCAGCATTTGTCTAGAACAGTCTTTCCCGAACTGTAGTTTGAGGAACCCTGACATTCTCTAGGAGAATAACAAGAATGGCAGAAAAATATTTCCGAAAGGCGGGTCCCCAATGTATGAAATGCTGCAGGTGTTTTAGAGCTGCAATCTTCAACCTTTTAAGACTTGGGATCCATTGTTTAGCCCCAACAAGGCTTTCCAGAGCTCACTTCTTAATCTTTTAATGTATATTTCTATGGTGGTAATGTTACAGTTGAGACCCACTTTAGGTCATGCTGTGACTCACCATCTGAAGACCAGCATTCTGGAATATGAAGTGACTTTGGGCAACCTGGCAGTGAAGGCTCTTGCCAGCATGCCCTGATTATTATAGAATACTCTCTGTTTTGGGGGGAGTTGTTGACGGACAAGTTGGTGTACAAGGCAGTTTCTGAATGCAGAAAATATGAAAAGCCGCTATCTAAATTCAGAGTACAGAAACAGAATATTTTTAAATCACTTGTAAAGCCAGACTTTATAGGAAATTTCTAATGTATCAATGAAAGTGCCTTCTGAGGCATTACATTGTGCTAACCCTGCAGCTTGCAGGAGGCAAGTTTAGCTGAACTTTTAAAAAAATCATGTTTTAACCTTTTATAATAATACCCCAGCTTTTTGAGGATTAAGGAAATCCTGGAGTAAAGTTTCATTACATCTGTTATCTGTGAGCATGACCTTTGACTGCAAGCGTTTCCACATACAGTACTCACATTTTTTTTCATAATTGTAAGATGATGTCATTTCTGTCAAATGTACACATACACTCCCTTTCCCATGATTCCTAAAATAAAAGTGCTGAAGTTCTCCAACTGTAATAAAGTCCCCCGAGGCTCTTACAACCTTTTTCTGTTTCCTTGATTCCACACCATATTCAAGTAGGTATATTAAGCATACAAGTAAATAAAACAAGAATCCTTCACGCAGTGTTTAGCTTCGTATTCTTAACTTTACAACCACCCACCTCCCAGAATATTGCTTCAAGTATATATTTTGCTGTGAACCTTCCTCAGTTTTAAAATGAGGAATTTGTGCAAAGAATGGTTTTATTGACTTGGAAAATTAAAAATGAACTCTCATCTTTTAAGCTGCTGCTGGCATGCTTCCAAATGAAACGAGTTTGGGTGCATAAAACACGTCTAGCAGATTAGTATTCATGTACCTAAGTAATAAAGCTCTACAAACATATCTATTCGAAATGTTTTCAAACTTTGCAGAGGGCAGACGTCTCCTGTATTCTTAACACATCTTAACATTGGGGGCTTTTAAATTACTCAGTGTTCTACTTTGTATTATTTGATGTAAAATAAAACCGAACTACTTACCTTTTTTTAAAATCCTGAGTTGCCGGAAGCCTCTTTAGGATCTGGTGCTTCAAGATGCTTTGCAATATCCTTGTGAGGGTAAATAACAGAGCAGGAGTGTGATTTCCATTAAAACAGTTTCTGCTTACTTAATCCTCCTAGACCTTAATGATCATTGGGAAAGTGCATCTTAGAAAGCTGTGGAGTATGAGAGCCTTCACTAGTTACGTTGTACAACAGAGCAAATTGCTTACTTTACGCTTGGGGAATCTGGTTCTGCCTGTTGGAAACCCAGCCTTGCTTTCAAGGCGGGCCATTCTATTCTAATGAGGCAGCACCAGGAAGTGCCATTGCCTGCCTTCCTCCTTACTGGACTTGCTGGTTTACAATGCAAATGCCTGTTGCTTAATATGATTCTACTCCTAAAAATAAATCCCCTGAACATCGGATACTTGGCATGCAAATAAGAGGAATTTTTAGACTATGCATATCAGTGCCAGGGATCACGGATAATATAGAGGGGAGGAAATGCTGGGATCCTCAGAGGCCATCAAGCATGCACAAAGTGCTATTGTGTGAACATACAGAGTGACTGATCCCTCCCCACTCCATGCCATCCTTTCACATGAGATGCTGTGTGTGTGTGTGTGAGAGAGAGAGAGAGAGAGAGAGCGCACGTACGCAAGAGCGAGATAGAGCGCCAGCCCTTAGGAATAGCTATAGTGCAGGCATGAAACACCATACAGAGCTTTTGGTTCTGGCCACTGAAGATACACAAGTTTGAACTCTACTTAAAAATAACTCTTTGAATTTGTGCATTCCTTTTGTTGGAACAATTTACAACAAAACAATAAGCTTGACATCCACCTGCTTCAAAAAAAAAAGAAGAAGTGTATACTGTGTGTTTTAAGAGTAATTAATACAATGTTATGATTTCCCTTTTTCTGGTAATTAACCATTATGTGCAACTTATTCCTCTGAGGAGTAATTATTGTAAATGGGCAATATCGGAGACTGTCACTGCCTTCTATTGCACACATAAATTGAGATTTTCTCCTGCTATTGCTTGTCTTGTACGTTTACTAATGTAAACAGTGCTGTTGCATCTTCTCACTTGGTGTCTTTCTTTTTCTTAGGTTAGCAAATAAGCAGGATAAAGAAGGCGCCTTGGCAGAAGCAGATGTAATTGAGTGTTTATCTCTTGAAAAGCTTGTCAACGAGCACAAATGTCTCTGTCAGATTGTAAGTGCATTTTAATAAGATTAATTGTAGGTTCCTTTTAATAAGATTGATTAACTTCCTTAAACCTGATGTGTGAGCAGAACTTTGAAACTAGAATTGTGTAATCCCATTGTTTCCATCCACTTTACAACCAGCCATTTTCTCTTCTTCTGTGCTCCTGAGCTCTGGTTGTGATTACTGCACCAGTTTTAATAAAAGACAGGTAGACTTGCTTCAGCGGCTTAATATCCAGGCTGTAAGGAAATTAAGGCCAAACCCACCCTAGCCTTTGCCACCACTCAAATGCTTTAGGCTACTGTTCCATTGTAGTGTCCATCATTGCACTGAATTTAACTGCTGCTCTTGAGCTTTATTAACTTATTTATTTAACAAATGTTGCTAATAAAAGGTGGCAACGGGGTGTGGTGGGGGATCAGTAACCTTTAGAGTAACCGAGTGAAATAGTTTAAGCAATGGCAAATCTTCCCAACATGTCTTTCACGATAAGTTTTATTCCAGGGTTCTGGTATTTGTTGGAACATTTCTATCTGTGGATCTGTGCAATATGCTGGTATGCACTTACGCCAAACACATGGGAGCGGGGCTAGTAAGCTCAGCCCCACAACCGTCCTCACACGCCCCTTGAATGCGTGGTGGTGTCATCCTTTCTCCCATTTTATTCTTTGACATGGCAGATTCACTTAAGATGACAGCGCTTTAAATTCCATTAACGTTATGCCACATGTCTACTGCTTTAGAAGAACCCTAGTAAAAAAAATTTCCAATGTCTAAATCCTCATTTAAATTGCTCTTGTACCAAATTGCCAAAGTGATCATTTTCCTCATATTTTTGGAATATATATGAGGGCAGCTTCTGGGAAAGCCATTTTTGGAGTGTGTAGGCAAACCTGCACCTGCATCTCTCTGGATTGCAGCCTTTACAGTTCAGTACTGAGATGAATCAAAATGTGTATGAGTTCCAACTGACAAGCACCTGTATAATTGCCAGTGAGTTAGGATCTCTTTGTCCACGTTGATAGTAATTTAACAATATAATGCTGCTGATTTTTCTCTTGCATATAGGAACCGTGTTCAGCCATCATGGGCTATGGAAAGAAAATTGACAAATCTATAAAGAAAGGTTTACTCTGGCTGTTACATATTATAGCCAAAGATTTTGATGCCTTACATGAACGAATCCAGAAAGATACCATAGAGCAAAAAGCAGCTGAAGAACAAGAGAAAAGAGAGCGGGCAGAACGAGTGAGGAAGATACGGGAAGAAAGGTATGTTTGTTTTGCTTTATAAGAAGGGACTGTATGAAAGAACACTATTAAGTTTTTTTCTTAAAAAAAATATTTAGTTATTTAAAAAATGTCATTTGTTTAGTTTGAAGTAACATAATAACTTTCATTTATTTATTTTGAAGTAATGTAACAACTTGAAATAACATAATAATGTATATTTACTTAAGAATATTTATTTTGAAATAAATATAATAGCAACCCCAAAGGGAAATAAAAATACTTTACCAAGATATGTAAGTAGTTACATAAAACATTTTTTCTACTGCCTTTCATCATACCATATGTCAGTGTTGTGTACAACATGGAACAACATCGCATCTCAGACAAGTGTAATGTGCACAACCTTGTTTACTGATGTCTTTACGGGTGCCCTGGAGGGGAACAGTCAATGAATCTTCCATGACAGTGTTAAAATTACTATTTAACTGAACTAGAAAGGTACATGTGTTGGAGATTGCTAAATCATCGAATCATCGAAGGGTCATCTAGTCCATCCCCGTGCAATGCAGGAATTTCAGCTAAAGCATCCATGACAGATGGCCATCCAACCTCTGCTTAAAAGCCTCCAAGGAAGGAGCGTCCACTGCCTCTCGCAGGAGTCTTGTTTCACTGCCAAACAGCTCTTACTGTCAGAAAGTTTTTTCCGAATGTTTAGTTGGAATCTCCTTTCTTGTAAATTGAAGCCATTGGTTTGAGTCCTACCCTCCAGAGCTGTTAATTGTCGCTTTCCAAGTGTATTGGTAATCATGTGGTAAGGTAAAGGTAAAGGGACCCCTGACCGTTAGGTCCAGTCGTGACCGACTCTGGGGTTGCTGCACTCAACTCGCTTTATTGTCCGAGGGAGCCGGCATACAGCTTCCGGGTCATGTGGCCAGCATGACTAAGGCGCTTCTGGAGAACCAGAGCAGTGCACAGAAACTCCGTTTACCTTCCCGCCGGAGCGGTACCTATTTATCTACTTGCACTTTGACGTGCTTTTGAACTGCTGGGTTGGCGGGACCAAGCAACGGGAGCTCACTTCTGATCAGCAAGTCCTAGGCTCAGTGGTTTAACCCACAGCGCCACCCGCATCCCAATCATGTGGTAGAAGTCGTCAACTACTTTGTCAGAACCTGGAGCATCATTAGAGTGAGGCTGTTACAGTGATGCCTGCTGTGGTGGTGCCTGCTGTTCCTTGCAAAATCTTAGGGCTAGGTTCAGGTTCTTACATGCTGTTATTATGATGTGCACAGCATTCTGGAGTAAAACAACCATGAGTGATTTTATTGACGGACCACATGAGGTTTTTGTTTACTTTTTTAAAAAAAAAACAATCTGTGTTCATAATTCCTTAACGTGCCAATCTTTTCCATTGATTTGTGTTTTATTCAGCACAGGGTGTACTGTCCACACATTAAATGACCATTCTAAAGTACAGTGCTTCAGTATCATTTAATCAGTCCAGATAATAAATGTATTTAAATGTATTGTGCTTCTGTGCAGTTTCTAAACTTTCAAAAGCAGCAGAGAAACATTGTGTTTACACACTGAGCATACAGAGTCCATGTGCTCAAGCATCTTTCTTGCTTGCTTGCTTGCTTGCTTGCTCTAATGACTAGGCATGGCCATTACATTGAGGCTGCAACATTAACTCTACTTACCTTGGAATAAGCACCAATTTAGTGGTAGTTGCTTTTGAGTAGACATGATTAGGTTTGCCCTGTTAGCTTGTTTTTGATAGAAGTTGTAGATGATGTAAGATTGCACAGTATCAAGTTATTTCCATGACTGCATGCATTTAGGAGCACTTTTTCTCATACAGTAAAGCATGTAGAATAAAGATTAGAGGCAGGCAGCTGCAGAAACTTCTGCACGGTTCATCAAGAGGCGGTAAAAGGCAGATACTTTGCACCAATTTTTCTCACTTCAGGTCAGCATCCTAGAAATGGCTGTTCATTAGTCTTGTGTTCCTATAGTTTTCTGTTCCTATTCTATGATAAATTAGGTGAAAATAGTACCATGCTTCGGAGAAAGTTTTGTAGACAGAAGTCCAGACAGTGATCTCTTTCCAAACTGAAGCTTTATAACAAAAGAAGCTTTAAAATAAAAGAGATGTTGATATTTTGATCATAGTAATGACTTGTTTTCCAAATCTCTCTGCTCTCCTCTTTCACTTCTGTCCCAATGTTTTCTACAGTTGCTGTCTCTAGGATTGAAAATATATTTTTTTTAAAGCAAACAATGGATATACAGTATTACAAGTCTCTGTGGAATTTATGGGAGCATTGTGTTTGCTTTTTCTGGTCATTTTAGTATATGGTGTGCAGAAACATAGATGAGATAATGTAGGAAAGATTAAAAATCCATTTAATAAGTATTTAAGTTACAGTGAATGCAGCATGTACATTGATCATACACCAAATCCCTTATGAAAGTTTTCAAAACTATAACAAAAAATCACTAAGTTTCTCGTTGCTTGTACCTCTCAGAAAAGTGCTTTGAAATACAGATTTGGTTCCAGCAGAGACTTTCCACTAGAAGAAGTGCATCTAACTGGATCTAACTCACAAGTGTTGTGTACTGAAAACTTTATATGGTTGACAACCATAACCTCCTTTCCTGATTCTCCCCCTTCTCCTACACAAGCCTCTTTGCCACTGTTTTTCGTCTTCTCTCTCCTCCCCACCTTTTTCCTAGCTGCCCCCATGCCTTTATTTTCCTTTTGGTTCCTGACTGTTGTTTGTCTAAATTAAATTGTCCAGAAGCACCACATGGACTACCTCCAAGCTAGTCAAATGATTCCTCTTTATGGAGTGTGCTGTATCAGAGGTTCCCAAACACACTCAACTCCCTTCTATCTATCTTCCTACTCGCTGCACCTGGTAAATAAGGCTCCCCTTGTGTGCTTTCAAAGAACAGGCAAGTCTCAAATCATCCAAAATAGGTGCTGCTAACATTACCACAACAACAAAATTGGAGAAACCTGTCATGAGAATCAGGTGGTGGTCTTGTGCGTGGTAAAATCTTTGGAAAATATAGGGATATTGAATTTTATCTTGCTCTGATTTTATTAATAATTTTGCACTCAATTTTTTGCCTTAAGGATAGAACAGAATGCATGTTCAAATGCATATTGAAAGCTGGTGGTGCTAATAGCTAAAAGAGTGTGTGCCATCAGCCAGGACATTTCACACTTGGATCTCATTTCAGCCCCTGCTGGCTGGCCTCAAACAAGCCAGTGCTCTCACCTTCACATTCTTTCTTTGCAATTTGAGGAATAATACGCATTTGTTACAAGGGGTGTTGTAAGGATGACTGACATAATGTACATGAGATGCTTTAAACACTTATAATGTGCTAAGGAGCACAACCTAAATGGCATTTCCTTTGGAATTGTGTGGATTGAAGATCTTCTGTGTTTCTTTTTTAAAAAACAACAACAATAACAAAGAGATCGGAAAGAGCGAGAAGAAGCAGAACGAGAAGGAAGAAGTGTTCCTAATGAGGATGACTCTGAACCAGTAAGAGGCAACCCATTCCAGCCTATATCAGCTGTAATCACTAAGGTATCAGAACATTTGTGTATTTTTAAAAATGTTGTTGATCATCCATATATTTGAGACTGATACTGTTCAATAATGGATATGGATTCTGAGTCAGTTGATTAGAAGTGATTTTTCTTGCTCAACCTTCCCCTTAACAGAAAACGTATTTGGAGTAACACAGATCAGCAACTGCCCCTACCAATATAAAGAATCCTAGATAAGTGCTGGTTTGGGTTTAAAAGATGGTCTAGAAGTTTTAAAAGAGGTACATTACAGTATACGTGTTCAAGTAAGGGATTTGCAACATGATCATCACCATTGTTTACTTGGAAGTTATTAACATTGATTAAAATATGTTCCCACAGTCAGACTAAATATTCAATGTATAATATTAAAAACTGGTTTGTATCCAGTGCTCTGTGAGCATGGTGTTCCACTTGTGCAACTGGACTTCCTTTCTTCTCCTCTTCCCATGTGTGTCTCCTTAATCTGCTCCAGAAGGTCCCTCAAGCCAGTGGAGCAGATTTTGAGGTTGAATGTGGAGGTGGCGGGGGGGTTGCAAGGCAGAGGAGGGGGAAGTTATGTTGTGCAAATGGAACTCTGCTGTACAAACTGAACAGCAGCATTGGCTACAACTCAGTATCTTAAATAGTCAAGCGAAGACTGTGGTGGACATCTTGTTTGGAGTTTCTCCAAAAATTAATCCCAAACTATTTGGTATTTCATATTATATTACAGTGGTACCTCGGGTTAAGTACTTAATTCGTTCCAGAGGTCCATTCTTAACCTGAAACTGTTCTTAACCTGAAGCACCAGTTTAGCTAATGGGGCCTCCCGATGCTGCCGTGCTGCCAGAGCACGATTTCTGTTCTCATCCTGAAGCAAAGTTCTTAACCTGAGGTACTATTTCTGGGTTAGCGGAGTCTGTAACCTGAAGCGTATGTAACCTGAAGCGTATGTAACCCAAGGTACCACTGTACATACACAGTCCAGTACCCCTCTTCCATGCCTGCACATCAGTCAGCAGCCCCTTGCAAGTAATGCAAACAAGAGTGCTACACTTAGGACTGTAGGCTTGGCTTCTATCCAGGAGTGCCATAAACTTCTGCTGCTGCACCAGATATGGCACTCATTCTATAGGATAGCCATCATTGTTCTAGGAAAAATACTAAGTATGGGCTTGTTACATCTATGCAATCTAACTTTTTATGGATACTTCATTTCTATGAGCTTCTTTGAAAATGTATATGCACCTGCTTTTCCAAGTTTGCTGAAAACATAAAATATAATTCAAAACAAATACAACTGTTAACAAAAGAGCTGCATTAAAATCAGCTTCCTTGTACTCAGACTACTCTTGATTGTTCCTTTCCTCATGAGCCAAAGACCTTTGGAAGCATATATTAAGGTCAGAACTGCCTTCATAATAGCAGCACTTTTTTTTTAAGTTAAACTGGTTTAGAATAATATTACCAAAAAATGTCAGCAGCTCAGCTTCCGAAATCAATGTAAGTGATTAAAAGCTTAGTATTCTCAGCAAGGAAGAAGCTATATTACAAAGTCTTAAGTACATTATACACAGTGGTTTGTTTGTGGAATCCCCCAGTAATCTCTGTGTACATACGCGGGAACTAAACTAACACTACTGAGAATATTTGTAAAGCTGAACCTTTAAATACCTGACATTTAAAAACAATTAAAATGTAAAGTTGCATATAGCATGCCTTTACTAAGAATACAGAAACTAATTAATATTCAGAGATTAAGTCTTCTATATCTGAAGTTTCTTTTTATATTATTGATTATGTATGATCTAGCAGAAAGGATGGTGTGCTACCTAGGAGATTAATAAAAAAATCTAGGCTGACTGTGAACTCGCTTCAAATAGAGGCACCCTTTGTCTCTCTGAAGATTTATTGCTGAGCTGAATGTAAACAATTATAAAACGTTTTGCTTAGTTTGTGCTACAAATGATTTTAATAATAATAATAATAATAATAATAATAATAATAATAATATATTTTCACTGATCCTTGTAGAGTTGTTTGTTTATTTGTTTTTCTTTTAGCTGACTTTTCCACTGTCCACCCCAAAATTTCATGTCCGCACTGCTGGTTTACAAAAATTGCATTTTTTCCTCTGCTTTGTTAGAATGAAAAGAAAATTGAACAAGAAAAGAAGAGGCAGCGGGAGGAAAATGAGAAGTCTTCCATTGCCTTGAAACCTAAAACAGATCAGGAGCAAATGGACACTCAGAGCCTGAACAGCCAGCGATCAAATGAGAGTAGATTGGTAGAAAACTATAAATCTGCACTAACACAACGTTTGGAACATGAAGATGAGAATGACCAGCAAATCTCAGAAAGTCTTGACTCTGGTGATAATGCCACTTTGAATTCTGGAATAGGTGGGTTGAGTTTCATGCTCATAATATAAACACTGGCTTCACTTGCTAGCCAACTTCAGTTGTGTTTGCCACAACTCCCCTTCTCTGTACTCTAGCATGCCCATAATGTTTGGATGAAAGGAAGGAAATATTTTTCACTTGCACTAGTTTGGAGAAGTGAAGACCCAGCAGGATAGCTGCCTTTTCCTCCTGCTTCTGATTAAACAGGATTTGGGAGAAATGTAGGGGTTCTTACCTCATTTGCAGAAGATAAATGGCATAAGAGATTCCTGCTTCCGTACTGTAGTGTAATTTTCAGCTCAGAGATGAAGTGAATGGGTTGGGGGTTTTAAATCTGCTCTAAATCCTTCATCTTTGTTACCTAAGGGGGCCCTTGTTGGGTGGGTTTTTATTTTTAATTCCTTCGTAAGCTGGTGGGTTCCAGTTATGATACCATGTTACAAATGTTGCTCTTAAACTTAGATTGGACTGTTTTAATTGGATAATAGGTTCGCAATATGTTTCTGTGGTACGTTAGGATGAAAGTTTGCCTTGTTTATTTAAGGGCAAAGTGGTAATAGTATAAGTTATAACTTGTTATAAGATGATATCCCAAGATCCTGCAAGCAGTCACTCATGCAATGGATCTTCCCCTTTCCCCATACCATCAGATGGGCACAGTCAAATTTCATCTTTTACTCTGAATGATGATGATGAAATTTCACCTTTTACTCTGAATGATAATAATAATAATAATAATAATAATAATAATAATAATAATAAACAAATCCAAAATAAGTTTGCAATTCTGTATATATTTCACAGATTGCACTTGTGCTTGTTCTGAGCAAGCAGGCATTGGATTGATAGGGTCATTCTGGTTAGAAGTTGGAACCTTGCTCATCCTGCCTGATGGAAATTAGCAGAGAAAGTCAAAAGTCTTACCATGCAATCCTAAACACACTTGGTGGGGCATTCTGCTTTGTGCTGTTAGTCAGAGGCTCTTTAATCAAAACTAACCTTCCCTCAACATTTTGCCCCCCGGGTGTTGTTGGGTTATGACTTCCATCAGGATGTTCCACTCTGGTCTGTGGTCAGGGATGTTGGAAGCTGTAGAACAAAATATTCAGCGGGCACCAGGGTAGGGAAGGCTAGCCTGAAAATCGTCAGGTATTCCCAGATTGGCCTGCCTCTTTGGAGGCTCTTCCTAAGATGTCCCCATTATCTTAGGTGAGAGAAAACTGTACATAGCCTTCTTGATTATGACAGCCAGCTTTTAAATGGTTGTCCCCAGGGAGGCTTGCCCAATGGCCATGTGGATGACCTTTCAGGCCTTTTAACCTCTGATAAGGTCGTTTTTAATGTTGCAGTTTTATTTGCTGTTTTTATTTGATTGTCGTTTCAAAGGATTACACTGTTTTTACCATTTGGAAACTATAAGCAATTCTGAAAATAGAAAGGCAGGATACCTATTTGTTAAACGAACAAGTAAACATTAGAGTTAGTTAGATGCAAATGCTAAATTGCAGGTGTTGCTTGTGTTTTGCTTTAGAGAACAGCAAAAAGAAAACAAAGAAACTAAAATTGAAAAGGAGTCATCGAGTAGAACCAGTCAATATGGAAGAGACGGTTTCCCCGAATCCTACACCAGTAGCACCTCTTGCACCAGGTTCGTAAACGTGAATAACTACTGGTATGTCAGTTTCAAAAAGGCCATTTCACGTGACCTTTCAGATAATAGGAAAATAGATCTCACATGGCTTTTTTCATAACATACAGAAATTTTAAGAATAAACCTGCCGCTGTTGGATTTTATTCCAGAGTGAACAATACTCTTGCTAGGAGGGATTCCCCCCACCCCACCCAGTGCACACTGGGAGATAGTTGGGAGCATCATTTTACAACTCCTGGAATTAAGATGCTTGAGGAATTGGATCTCCATTACCATAATTCCGACAATAATTGACCTGATTCAAAACTCTTGGGGTTAATGGATTAACCACCACTTTTTCCACTTCCCAAATGTTCTGGTGGCAGTTCTTGGTGAAAGCCATATCAAAATATGTCTCTTGAAGGAATATACAAGCAGTTGTGCCCTTAAAAAATAGTAATCCTAGATTAATGGGAAACCTGACAGAATGAATAATAAGTGAACAGATGTGAAAGTGACACAGATTAGAAATAGTCTCATAACTGTGGGCATATAGGGAATCTCTTTCTCTCCATGCCCTGCTTATAAGTTTCCCAGAAATATTGGCTGGTTACCGCTAGAGACAGAAAACTGGATTAAATGGCCCATTACAGATGGTACTTGTCATTAGTAGCAACAAAAAAGGAGCACGACTGTTCTTACGTTCTTTCTCATCCCTGGCAGCTTGTTTTAAAATGGAATTTTCAATGCACAGTTTATTTATATTATGAATTTCTTCCCAACAGCCTAGATCTCTGCAGACATGTTGTGTTTGGGTCCCACTGACACCTAAAGGAAAATGTTCAGTGAGATTGTGTAATTTGCGTATTTTGATTGTCTCGGTGATATGTTGTTTGTTTGCCTTTAAGTATATGCGTGTAACCTTTTCTGGGTTATGAATGAATGAATACGTTCCATCTTCACAAAGATGAATGTTTGCATCAGTAGATTTCTCTTTGACAATGTGGTGTTGCTCTTTGATATTCTTTTTCCTGTAGTTGGCTGGGAAACTCCTACTAAAGTTAACAGAATTCGAAAACTTGAACCTCTTGGTGAAACCCGTCGTAATGGTAATTTCAGAGGAGATCACAATTTGTTGGTTTTCCTCAGAAACCTGTTCCATTTTGCATGCTGGCTTTTTTCTTTTATTTCAGCTAACCATGTGCAGCTTTAATAGCATATTTTTTAAAGTTTTGAAAAGAGCTCATTCTTTGTTCTAGCTCCCCCTCCCCTGTTTAAAGCAAAGTGTGGGCTGCATCTTGCTTATACAGTATTTGCTTCATTCTGTTTGCTTCAATACAAATTGGTCTCTGGTGTGCCCCTGCACCATGATTTACAAATAAAGCAACCAGCACCCCGTGGTAACGGATCCCATTGCATATAATACTAAATATGTACTTAGGTATAGACCAGAGGGAAAAAATGAAACAAATTGCATATATTGCCAGCTTTACATATATCAATGAATTCCTAAAGCTCAGGTGGGGTGTAGGGATAAATCTGTTTTAAAATAGACCTTTGTTCTAAATCTCATTGATTGTACAATAAATGAACCGATTCTTTTAAAAATTCAGCTGCCTTTTTCTTCTTCTCAGATGACTAATGGAGGGAAAGTATTTCCAAGACCTGTGAAATACATCTAGATGCTTTTGCATTATAGCATATCCTCATTGCTTAAGCATTTCTGTTGAGCAATATTTCAAAAAAATGGGGATGCCCTTAGACCAGTGGTAGAGCACATGCCTTGTATATACAAGACCAGACCTCATATCTCTACTTTAAAGGATTTCCCCTAGAAAGGCTGCAAATGATTCATGTCCTAGCGAACTTCTACAAGCCAGAATAGGTAATAGTAAGATGGATGAAGATTCAGGTAGGTAGCTGTGTTGGTCTGACGCAGTAGAAATATATATAAAAAATTAAAAAATTGTCCAGTAGCACCTTAGAGACCAACTAAGTTTGTTCTTGGTATGAGCTTTCGTGTGCATGCACACTTCAGATACCAAGATGGATGAAAGCAGCTTCATACATTTGCAGAACTATTATTTTTCCAAAAAAGTTTTAAAAAATGTTAATACTTGTAGTGGTAAGCACAAATACTTTGCACTGTAATGAAACAGTTACGTAATATGCCTTTCCACAAATTTGTGTAACAAAATGCATCTTTCTTTTTAAGGAGTATAAAGAGAAGAAAGCAAGAGAAAAGAGAGAACAACAGAGGTAGGGAGGAGAGTGAAGGGCTTGCATTTACTGATTTCATTCCCTTTGCTCAAAACAAGGCAGCCCGATTTGTGGCTGGAGCATGAGAATGGAAATCAAAGATATATATATATATCCTTGGACCCAAAACGGAGCGACTTTCCCTCTCTTTTTGATGTGTAGACCCAAAATGGAAAATCTTCTCATGCAAGAAATACTTCTGATTGCACTTGGTAACTCAGCTTGGTGAATTACTGACACAAGAATACATATGGTATTCATCACCCATAGATTTGATTCCCAGAAATACAGTTAATAATGTTTATCTGTCACTGAGTTCCTTGCATTCTTGTCCGCATTTCATTAACGAAGACCCACAACTTAGATTTGAGATGATAAAACAGAATCTGGGGACAAACAGAGAGTCATGTGCCATGGCTTTTTTGATGCTACTATGGGCACTAATGAAATTTTAGAATCTTCTGTTAGAAAGTGTGCATTTGCCAGAATTCCAATACTTTTCAGCTTCAGGAGAAAGAACAGACTTCATCAATCCTCCAAAAGGTTTGGTCTACACTTCCCATCATCTTTAGTCAGCATGGCCAGCCAGGGCTGATGGGAATAGTAATTAAAAACATCTGGAAGGCACAAGGTTTTGGGGATGTTGAGACAATTTCCCTAAAATTCAGACCATTGTAAAAACTCCCCTATGCAAAAAAAGAAAGAAAAGCCATTGGATTCATGTATATTTTTACTATAGAAAACTATGTAGCAAATATTTATGACAATACTTAACGTCATGCAACGTCATGTATGAAAAAATAATTAACGTGACAAACTGAATCAAAACTAGGGGGCATAAGATGTATATAGCTTACCATCTATTTTTGGTGCCACAGATTCAAAAATATCCTAAGAGCTGCTTGCATGCACTTTTCCTGTTTGCTGCCTCACTTTCCTGCTGAGTACATAAACCAATAGTTTTCTTTTTCTTACTTGATAATTTTGCACGTATTAAGCTTGCATGTCTCACACATGGATTTTTTTAGAGTGTAAAGATGAATGTTTTCCTTCTCTCTTAGCTATATTTATTAATTTGGCTGTGGGGGGTGGGGTGTCTCCTTTTTCCTTTTCCAAATCCTGTTTATCTTAGGAAACACATTGTATTGTCTTAAAAAAAGAACTCCCCAAATGACTATTCAGAAGTGTACAAGCAAATCTGGAGCTAGTGTGTCTGGACAACATTACAGTTGAAGGTGTCCACTTAAAAGCCCCTACCATCATTTGCTGCCTCTTTGTAGCTAACTATGTTGATGTGGAAGAGAGGGAGGAACCCTGCAAGTGAATGGTCGCTTGAAATTCTTCCTTTCCCTTTCTTTATAGCTCCTGGTCAATGTGGGCTTCACATGGTTAACTATAAAGCAGTTGGGGAAAATAGCAGCAGCAACAGTTTGGGGTGCGCCTGTGTATATAATCAAAATTATCACCCCAACAATTCAGGTTAGACAAGTTTTCAATTCCGTCCCCTTTTTTCTTCATATTACGTTTTGACCCTATATTTCTTTAACATACTATGATTTTCCTCGCTAGAATACATTACCTGTAGACAAAGTATCTGCTGGTGTGAAATGTTTCAAGCATTACCATTTTTCTTCCACAAGTCTTCACGACAAAATAATGTCATTAGGAGAAATTGCAAAATATGGGTTTAAAAAATTACGGGCAAAGGTATACCTTTTCAGAATTGTATGTTTTGCCATGCCCCCATACTTAACAAACCAGCAGACATTGGTGTTCCTCTTCTTCAAAAGAATGGCTAGATATATGACATTTTATATATTAACTTGATTTCTTTTCTGATATGTGTTAGATTTCTATGGAAAGCCGCTGCCTCCACTGACTATACGGCAAAGACCTAACAGCGATACCCATGAAGTAATTTCTTAACCAACAGTCATGTGGCAGTTTTTAAAGAAGCATGTATCATGTAAAGGGAAGACCTGTATAAGACACTGTGTTCTTGTTTCCAGAGGCACCTGCTTTTCTTAAATGATGTTGGGCAAGGACAGTAAGGCTGCCTTGATATCTCAGCCATGAAGATGGCCCTCACAAACTATCCTATTTCCTTCTTGACTCACCAATTCTTCTTCAGGGTTAATGTGGAACAAGAGAACTTACATAAGTAAAACTCTTGGGAAATGGAACACTTTTTTTCCTTCCTGGAAAGGATAGTTGCAATCCTGAAGAAAACATTTTCAAGACCAAATGCAACTTAACCGTGCACGTGCAAAGACTGTTTTTAAGTTTGGCTTAATACAACAAGGAGACTTTTTCTTTTGTTCTTTTTGAGGAGTTGTAAAATACATGCATGTTCAAGTGGGGGGATATAAAGTGTACATTTTAACTATTTTTATATTTTTCTAGTATTTTGTTTTAACAGAACTATTTGGTTAACAGAACTATTTTGAAATATTAAAGTCCATAGCTATATTCATAAGCAGAACATATTTAAGAATGTCACATTTTCACAGCACTTCACTCTTGCATGTGATTTGCCTCACAAATTGTCTTGTTACTTTGCCATGCTCTGATCCGCCAAGAAGAAATGTGAGTGCAAATGGATGTTGTGCTCATGTCTTTAGTGAACCACAGCTAGACTTCCTGGAATAGTACCATTTCTATCTTCTGGAGGCAAGATTTCAGACAGATTATTAATAATAGTCTGTGTGCAGTGACCATTCCTGGAATTGATTTTTCATTTCTTCCTGTTAGATTGTGTTGCTCTTGTGCAACAAATGGAATTGTATCCAAAATTATGAGAATTTTCTTCATGGAATCATTTGATTTTGACTATAGTAACCCAAAATGAATTATCTGAGAACAAAAGCCCCAAGATCTAAGGATGGAAACTACAAGCAATAAAAAGTTGAAAATAATTTAAATTTCCTGGAAAATTAAATCACTAATTGGGAACCTGTCACTCTCCAGATACTGTTGGACTAAAGCTTCTGTCATCCATCACTTTGCAGCTGGCTGAGAGTTGCAGTCAAATAACATCTGGAGGGCCACAGGTTTAGTGTGTATGCATTTTTCTTAAGATAACACTGGAATGGTACACTTTTGTGTTCAGATTTATACATATGAGAATATATGACCAGGGAAGCCCCTGTACACGTAAGTATGATGGGCAGCTCTGAATATTCTTGTACACAGTGGATACAAATTCACACTAGCACTAAAGTGAATAAGGAAGTCTCTTCTCCTATTGGAGCCCTCTGGTTCTCTGAAAACTGTCATGTTCTGAAAACGTATTTCTAAACTTTTAATAAATAGGAAAAGAACATGAAAATATTTCTTTAGTACTACATTTATGTGTGTTTGGATATCAGTTAAAGAGAATAACTTGTACACCAGAAATAAAATTGACAATTGAAGCCTCACATTTGACTTTCAACTTCTGTGAATTTTGCGTAATTGTAAATTTCATTCCTTGAAATATGTTGTTTAGTCGTGTCCGACTCTTCGTGACCCCATGGACCCGAGCACGCTAGGCACTCCTGTCTTCCACTGCCTCCTGCAGTTTGGTCAAACTCATGCTGGTAGCTTCGAGAACACTGTCCAACCATATCTAACTTAAAACTTGTGTGAATATAAATTTCATTTGCATGTGGATGTAGAAGTTATCCATCTACTGACATTAATTCCCCTTGCCTGGGAAAAGCAAGGAACCACAGGACCAGCTCTTACCACATCTGAGGATGATCCTGTCTTCTGGGGGGGGGGTTATTTTAACTGGGTGTTTTGTGATAAAAACATGCTTTGTCCAAAGTGCTGGTAGAGCATGACAGCATCATTTTGAAAAGCAATTTTTTCCTGCATTTTCTCCTCTCCCAAGGATCTCAGAAGTGGCCTACATTCTTAATCCTCCTTTAATTCCCCATAACAACGCTGTGAAGTAGGGAGCCACAGTCCTGCCCAGCACCACGCTGCTTTCCCCTCCGGGTCCTGTCTTCGAGCCCCAAGTCGGGGGAGATTCCCTCCCCTGCATGGCCCTCGAAACCCTGCTCCTTTCGTATCAACTGCAGGGACAGAAGTCAGCGGGTTGCGAAGGCGCGGGAGGAGCGGCTGCAGCCCCGCCCTTGTGGTGACCCGGCGCGCGCTCGGCGATGCCACTTCCGCTGGGAAGGGCCGGCCCACGGGGCGCCATGCATGCGCTGCGGCGCTTGGGCCGGCTCGCCCGGCGGCTCCGCGGCTGGGTAGACGTCTGTCGCCGGAGAGACACCCACTCTTCGGCCGAGGAGCAGGTGAGCGCCGAGCGGGCGTCGCCTCCTCCAGCAGGGAAAAAGGCGCAGCCCGGGCATCCGGGCCGCTATGGGAACCAATCGCAAAGCAGAGCCTTCCCGGCCGCGCGCCGCTAGCTCCTCCCCTCTTCAAGGCTTTCAAAACTCTTGGAAGCAGCTGTAGACGCATTAAAAATATAGATTGAAAGATGCAGCGCCAGTTTCCGGACTCGATAGAACTTTTTCTTTTCTACTTAAAGGGCTGCCCCTTGAAATCCATCCGTTATTTTAAAGCTGGCGTTCGTGCCTCCCCCCCTCTTTCCCCACCCCGCGTCGTAGCAAAAAGGCGAGACGCTGCTGCTGTTCTTGCACGCGGGTCTTTCATTAGAGTTTCGGAAGCTGCAGCCCTGCGCGCTTTCCTCACTGGCTGCGGTTGGGGCTTACTCTGAAGGGGGCTTGCAGAGGATTTCCTGGCGCGTAAAACGGAAAGCTCGGCCTTCCTGCGTGTGCGTTAAGGCGTCTCTGCGCGACCGAGCAAGGGGTTGAGACGCGTAGGGAACCTGCCGGGTTGCTTGGTAAGGGGAAAGGTTTGCCTGGAGACCCAGGATCGGCCCCGCCTCCAAGAGGCGACCTTAAGCACTTCGTTATATTTCTGGATTGCTGCATGCTGCTTGCTTATTTACTGAGCTTCAGTGTGCACCCCACCCCACCCTGCAATATTCATTCCACACCAAGTTGCACAGCCACTCTCGGGCAGCCTGAGCTAGAAAGAACTGAAGCCCCTCCCCCCCCCCGCTGCTGTTTTTTGGTTGAGGAGCACAGGCCTGCTCGATCAAAATGTTGATTCTTCTGCCCTAAGGGGGCATTTAAAATGGTTTCCACTTTCAGAACTGGGAGATCTTTTTTCACAACTGATGAAATGCAGCTGCCGTTTATATATATATATATATATATATATATATATATATATATATACACACACAGTTGGGAGACAGGTGGTGGTGAATATTATATATATATATATATATATATATATATATATATATATATATATGTATATGTATATGTATATATATGTATATATATATATAAAATTCACCACCACCTGTCTCCCAACTGGGTCCGAGTGGAGAGTAAATCTGCCATCATCAGGCATGGCCAGTTCCAACTCCAGCCATGTTTATTTATTACATTTATATCCCGCCTTTAAAAAGCTGGAGGCAGCTTCCTTGGTTCTCCCCTTCCCCATTTTATCCTCCCCTTCAAGCCCGTTAGTTAATTTTGGGTAGAGAGACCAAGTCACCCAGGGAGCTTCATGGCTGAGTGGGGATTTGAAGCTTGATTTCCCCTGTTCCTTGTTTCTTGCAATCCTAGTAACCACAATGGTTCTGCCTCCATCCCTTTAACTGCACCCACCAAGATAAAGAGAAACTGGAGAGAGGCATCTGATTATCTGTCTAGAATACCTTTCCCCAGTCGAGTGACCTTCAGATTCTTTGCACTTCAACTTCCATCAGTCCCGGTTAGCACAGCTGGTTTAGGAGATTATGAGCAGATTGTTGGCAGCAGGTGTTTTAAGAGGTCCATTTGCTCTCACTCCCATTCAAGAGAGAGGGTGGGGGTAAGCAAGTAGGTAGAAATGATGGATTCTGTGTGTATTTTCTTGGGGAACCAGGATTGGAAAGATTGGGCGTGATGCATCCTTGAGAGAGCAGTAGTATGTGTACTGCTTCCTCCTGCCGCTTGGGGTCCAGCAAGGAAGTCTGGGCAAGGGGAAGCTGCCTTGTCCTCTCACCGGCTGGCTCTTGTATGGATGATGCAGCACTGGGGACTTGGGCCCAGCGACCTCAGCCCTTCCTTACAAAGGCTGAGGTTGAGCAGGGCCAACCCTGCTGTTAGGCAGAGTGAGGCAATCACCTCAGATGCAAGTACTTGGAGGAGGGAAGTGTCCTTAGCACTCCTGAGCCTCTGACATTTGATCTCCCTCTGCTGGAGATCAGAGCCACACACACACACCCTGGTGCAGTAAATGATGCCATTCTGTTGCCAGTGTTGTCAGCTTCCATACGTGGAATTGGGGGCAAATGGACCATCTTGTCCTTTGCCTCAGGCTGCAAAATATTTTGAACTGGTTCTGTGGACAGGCAGGAAGAAACAATCTTTTGCTTGCTTATACTAGAGGTTTTTGCTGCCACATTTGCATTTTTCTAGAGGTTTTTTACTGTTGCTTCTGCATTTTTATATTTGTAAATGTATTGTAAAATGCTTGGGGGGAGGGGAGGGGAAACCTGGTAAGAAGCAACGAGCAAGCCAGTAATAATAAACAACTTACAGTGAAATCTTAACCATGTCTACTCAGAATTAAGCATTACTTAATTAATCAGGCCTCTCCTAGGTAAGTGGGGTTGGAATTACAGACAGTTATTTTCAAGTGAAGTGGAAGGGGAACTTATTCACAATTTTTTTCTATTAACCTTTTAAGAATCCATGCTGGCGTAGAAACATCAGTTACTTGTTGAGAATACAGCTTCTTAAACTGTACCACATAGAGTTAAAGTATAAGTACAGTACAGCCTTTGGGTAATTGGTATTCATATATGCTTTTTTTCATATTCTCTCCAAGTTGGAAACAAAAACAGAAACAAAGCTTCAAAAGAAAATATGCCAAGTTGTTCTCAGTCATTTTGAGAAACAATACTCCAAAGAGTTGGGAGAAGTGTGGAACTCAATCAGGTCAATTTTCTGTTTCTTTTCTCTTCTCCCACCCTCCCCCCTTGTTCAATGCACCATAAAATAATTACAGTAAGCATAGCTCCTCAGAATGCAAACTAATGCAAAGTTTTGAGTTTTCAAATGTGCTTTCTGTTTCCTCAGTCTTTTATACTGAGAAGGCGGGGGACAAATCTGATGACTACATAAAAAAGGGATGACAAAGTTCTGGGTTTTTAGGGGTCAACATCATGCCCTCCAAGTGTTGAACTTCAACTTCCATCAGCAACAGCCAGCATGGCCAGTGGTCAAGGATGCAATGCAGGGGATTGGACTAGAATGACCATCAGAGTCCCTTCCAACTCTGCAGATCTCTGATGGAAGTCAAACAGCATCTGGATGGCACCATGTTGCTCTATTTTTCATGAGTAGTCCGGGGCTGAAAGTACATTTTGCCATGTACCCTATTTATCTAATTATTTAGGAAGACATACCTTGTTTTTCAAAGCAAAAACAAAAACATTCACATGGCAGTTCATCGGTTTTCTGGTTTCGTAATAAGATGTAGAGTATAACTGTTAACTTGAAAATATTGTTACTGTTGTTTTCCCTTGCAAATGAAATTATGGGTAAGCATTTGAATATACCTTGATTAAATTTGGATCACCAAGGACTGGAAGAATTGTCCCAGGGATTTGATATGACCCGTTCACTGCTAGTTGGCCATCCCTAATGTAAAAGAAGAGTTCATAATTAGGCACAGGAAGCCTAGTATGCATGCAAATGACACAGGAACATTTCTATTTAATACAGACAAATGGACTAAATTCTATGTTTGTCTGGGTTTGCTCAGCCAGGACTAAGCTGTGCACTTTTTAAAAAAATGACTCTTGCAATGTAAGATAGCCTTTGGGGATTTGCACAATGCCTTTTCTTTGTTTATAGATGATGCAAACCAACCTGTAGATCTGGAATAATGCTTCTGGGACAGAAGAGCAAGGCTGATTTCAGCCTAGAACTTTTCATTTTAGAAATTTCCCTGAGCTTTACTTCAAACACTCGTGTGCTGTTAAGAACATAATAAGAGCCTGCTGGATCAGGCCAATGGCTCACCCAGGCTAGCATCCTGTTCTCCCAATGGCCAGCTAGCGAGGCTGAGAAAGTGACTTGCCCACCCAAGCTGACCCAGAAAGCTTCATGCCATTCAAACCTGTGTCTTCACCATCACGACTAAACACTACACCACTCTGACTCTCCTGTAATACCACAGAAAGCAGAAAGTAAATCATGTGATAAGGGAAAAATTCAAAGGCAGTTTCTATAATCCCACTCACACTAAGAGTGACTCATTCCAGACTAAAAATTAGGTGCAATATGTTACCCTCCTGTAGCCTTTCATTCATTGATCCAAATGGTAATGATGAAAATTCATTTGCATGTAATGCAGTCTGCAAATTAACTGTAGCCCATCATTTTAGCATAAATCTCTGCTTGGTGTTGAGCTGTTTCCTCTCTCCTTTTCCTGATGTTGACACACTTTTGTCTTCTTATATCCCAGCGCATGCCTATGTGTAACATGTATATTTCTTTTTTAATCTCCAGTCAAGTGCTTTCAACACCTCAGTGCTGGCAGTATGCTGTCCTCCTTAATAAATTCAATTTTTCCTCTGAAGTGGAGAATGACTTGCGCTTAAAGGGCTATCGCCTCATTTTCCCGGAAACTTCGTCCTGTTTTCGGCAGTCACTCAAGTGTTACATCAGTAGCAGTCCTGGAAGATTCCCTGCTCAGAAACACAGAGCTGGCAAACTGAAAGAATATTACCTGCTGAATGCAGCGTCAGTTCTGGCTGTGCTGGCCCTGGAAGTTGAGAATGGAGAGAAGGTTTTAGATATGTGCGCTGCTCCAGGGGGTAAATCGATAGCAACGCTTCAGTATGCTTGGCCAGGTAAACCACTGCACTCCTAAACCAATTAGAACACACAAATTGGTTGCTAGATTACTTAAATAACCTATTAAGCAGGTTATTCAGAGGCATTCATTAAGAAAGCTCTTGCGGCATCCTTTCCCCTCCCTATTGCAGTCAAAACCCAGCACATCAGGAACTGGAATCGGAGCTGACTAATGTTTATTTCAAACGCAATCTGCATATTATGCCCTTGCTGCCTGACACCAATTTTTCTGTGGATTAGTCTGAAGGCACATGAAAAGAAGTGCTCTGCGGTCCTCTGATATTTTCACATCATCTTTGTGATACCCTGGTACTCTAATTTTGCAGGGTCAGCTAGAGAGGGAAACAATGCAACCTTGGCATGCTCACGGGGTGCTGATACATTAAAAGAACACTTCCCAGTTTGTTGAATGCAGGAGGCACATGAAAAGGAAAAGAAATGTAAGAGGATTAGCAGGGCCAGCGTTACTATTTGGCAGACTGGGGAGGGTGCCTCAAGCTGCAGATGTTTGAGGGCAGCAGCAAGTTGATTGGAGGACAAGACTTTGTGGGCACATATCCCACCCTATGGGACGCGGGTGGCACTGTTGTTTAAACCACAGAGCCTAAGGCTCGCTGATCAGAAGGTCAGCAGTACAAATCCCCACGACAGGGTGAGGTCCTGTTGTTCAGTCCCAGCTCCTGCCCACCTAGCAGTTCGAAAGCACGTCAAAGTGCAAGTAGATAAATAGGTACCGCTCCGGTGGGAAGGTAAACGGCGTTTCCGTGGTCTGGTTTGCCAGAAGCAGCTTAGTCATGCTGGCCACATGACCCGGAAGCTGTACGCCGGCTTCCTTGGTCAATAAAGCGAGATGAGTGCTGCAACCTGAGTCGGTCACGACTGGACCTAATGGTCAGGGGTCCTTTTACCTTTATCCCACCCTATACTCCCTTAAGCTAGCCTGCTGCCCTCAGAACTGGTGAAGGATGCTGTCCTGTCATCACCCCCAGATCATCTATTCCTGTGGGTGCTTTGCAATAAAAAAGGGACAGTAGGTGCTTCATTGCACACACCTGGAGTATAATGTAGTTTGCCACCAAGTGCAATTTTTACAGTATTTTTATTCTACTGTCAATATATGTGTTCCAAAAGAGACTGCTCGACCATTTGGCTGGATCAGTGGTTCCCAAACCTCCATCTCCCACCCAGCAACTTGAAAATTATTTTTCTTTGTGTTGTAGCAAATGTAATGCTGTGTGCTAGGGCTGTATGATTTTCTTTAAATTATGTTTTTATTGCTTCTTTTATTTCTTACATAGAATTCAAATGGTAATTCAGTAAAATGCAATGTGAGAAATAACAGAAGCAAGTGAAATACAACTAAAATCAGTATTGATATTTAATGTGAAGGATTTGCTGTCTCCTGTCTTCAACCACAAATCCACAGACACACTGTTGACCTCCTGAATGAAGCTTGTGGACCAAGCAGTGGTCCACGTTTTGGGTACCCCTGGGCTAGATCACTGTTCAGCAGTGATGGTTTCCACTCCTCGTATTGTGTACTGTCAAATCATCTGGCAATGGGCGAGACCAATCAATTGATTGTGTCCCCACTACATGCTGATGTGTGTGTTTTTAAATTAGTCCTAATTCTTGAGATAATGTTGCTACTTCTAGCTTCAGCTTCTGATTTCACAGGGATTGTTCTGATAGTCTGGTTTGCATGCCACCTTTTTTTTTATTTTTTTTTATTAAATATTTATTGGTATTTTCAAGAAACATGTAACAAACAAAAACAAAAAATAAACAAAATAAAAACAACACAAAAATACATAAAATTCAAAACTTAACAGAAAAATAGAAAAAACACATAAAGTTTCAATACTTATTTTCCTTAACCCTATTTCTCAGACCTCCTCACACCTCCCCTTCTTGTATTCCAATTTAAATTGTCAATTCAGCAAGTCCTTAACTTATTTCTTCACCCTAGCTTGAACATTTATTCCAACATGCTATTATTTTACTTTACTTCTTTTTTCCATTTCCTCAATTTATTTTTACCAGCCTTATTTTCATTTAGTTTAAAAAAGAAAAGAAAAACCAATTATACCTTATCAAAATTACATATCAATACTTATACCTCATTAAATATTCTTAAACCTTTTTCCTAAAGTCGACCAAAATTTCCCTTCCACGGTTTTCCCAATTTCCATACAGCTAACAAAAAATATATTAAAAAAACAAGGCAGATTATACTTATATACCCTTTGGATTCCCAACCTCCACCCACCCTTTTCCCGGTTCCAGTCCCCAACCAATATCCATCAGTCTTTATGTTATTTAGCCTGGAGATCTCACGTCCGAGGCCCTTATATCTCTCTCAGTTCCTTTCTGCCGGTCTCTTTGATAGTCCTTAATGTTAAACCCCAAGTCTCGGAGAGGCTCCGGCCCAACAGGATCCATGTTGCTTCCAGCCCGTCCTCCACACTTAAAAGCAAAGCCTATGGGGTACTCCAACTCTTGTTTCAAATTTCTTTCAAATCCATATGTCCCCAAAGCTCCAACTTTCACCTTCAGCAAATTTGTAATCCTCAGGTCTTCAGATCTCCTCCAAAGGGGATCTCTCCATTTTTCAGACTCCCATTCAGACCGGGCTTTCCACATCCAATTTTTATTGTCCTTTTTTATCATCATGTCAAGCCTCATATTGCAACTCTCCTTTGGCTCCTGCAGAATTCCAGCTCCTCCTTCATTTTCTTCAAAAGCAACATATTGTTCCATCGTGTCAACACTTTCAGTTTCATTTATTTGTTCAGTTGAATGGGCTTCCTGTTTCAAATCCTTATCAGGCTCAAGACTGTTGTTTACTGTCAAGTATAGTACTGAAACCTCTGTAGACAAAGCACTGTACTCATCTTGTAACTTTCCCAGGAGAACAAATGCTCTGTCCAATTCTGCTTGAATTTTACATGCTCCAGCCATTTTTGTAATGTAATGTCCCTATTACCCCTCTAGGGGGATTTTAGTTCCTTAATATTCCTTTCAGCTCAAAGCCAAAAGTCCAGTTATTTTGTATCAGCCCTCCTTATTTTCAACAAGTTATACCGAATGAGCCAGCAGAAACAGCAGAAACAATGTTCTCTTTTTCCAGCTGACAGCTAGCTGACTGACAGCTAACTTGACAGCTGTCAAACTCTTCAATACAGCAGGCTTTCTCATAGGACGTTCCCGGGTCTAGGGGGGGGGGTGAAACTTCAGCTCCCAAAAAATTCTTTTTATCCTCCAGTAAATCTTCTTATAATGTTAAAACCGTGAAGTCAAGATCTTTTATTAACAAGCAAGAAACAGATTCTCTCGACCTTAGCTGCTCGGTCCTTTGCTTTAAGTTGTTTATAAAGAGGGGGGGTGGACTTCCTTTTTAGCCCCTTCCCGCTCGTTCCAGATCCAAAATAGAAATTTTTTTTAAAAAAGTTCCAATCTCCGTATTACTCACGGGTTGATGTTTTGTAGTCCAATCGATCAAAAGAAGAAGTTGGCGCTCTCTGTCAATGGCTTGCGGCTTCACTCCGTAGACGAGGGAGTACTCTCAGCACCACGCCTCACCCTGCCTCCGTTCCGAAGCCTTTAAAAAGGCTCCGTCCCGGATTGGGGGGGCGCAAATGGTGCCCGCCGAGTCTCTGTGTTCACAGGCATCCGCGCCTGTGATTTTAAGGGTCCCCGCTTCGCCGCAGCGGCCAGACCCAGACGCTACGGAGCCGATTCCCTCCGGAGCTCGGAGGGAATCCGCCATTAAACAATGGCGCCAACCCGGAAGTCCCCGGTTTGCATGCCACCTTGGCCAGTTTGTTGGGACAAGTGGCAAATTGACTGCATGTATTAACTTATCTGAGATTCTATTTCTTTAGGGCTTCTGCACTGCAATGAGTATGACCATTTGAGATCACGCTGGCTGAAGCAGACACTAGAATCCTTCATCCCAGAATCTTTGATGAGTCTCATTACTGTTTCACAGTTGGATGGAAGGCAAATTGGAAATCTTCAGCCTGAAGGCTTCGATAAGGTATCTCTATCATGGCTGCTAGCTTCATGGGGCTCAGACTCTCTCATTCTCCCATCAACCCCTTTTCAGTTCAAGGATATCACAATTCTCAGTGATGGCTCTTGAATAAAACAGGAAGATAAAAACTGTAATTTATTAATTATGCATTTATCCTTTGGGTCGCAGAGGCTTCCATCAGATCTCTCATCAGGGCACTGATATTAACATCATTTTTTCAGTTTGTATCCCACCCTTCCTCCAGAAGGAGCACAGGGCGGCAGACACAGCAATATTAAAGTATTTAAAAAACAAGTATGCCTTTTCAAACTATATGATTCTTTAAGATATTTAGAATAACCCCTCCTGGTGGTACCATGGCCTGCCTTGATTCATCTGCCATCAACTAGGGAAAAGGCATTATTTGCAATGGCACCTACATTATGGAACAATCTCTCCCCACTCCCAAGATCCAGAACACCCCGTCCGGTGCTGAATTTTCAATAGCAATTGAAGACGTTCTTGCTCACCCAAGATTTCAGGGATCCTTGATCACCAGCATAAGGGCTCGCCATTTATTATTAGTGTAGTGTATAGCGTATATATTTCTTACATAGTTTTGTGAAGCTTTATTTTTTTAATGGTTGTATGCTGCTTTGATACCTTTTGTGCAAACTGTTTTAGTAACTTTTTTATAAACATTTTTGTTTTGCATTTCCATAAATGCTTGTATTTGAATAAAATATATGTAGTGCTTGAAATGCAGTAAATATATATATATATGATTTGTAGGGAGATGGCACTGTCATTGGGTGTATTCTCACAGTATGAGATTTTTCAGTCCAGAGTTTCCATGTTCGGTTTATTTTTACTTTGCTATTGGTCACTCAGGTACTAGTGGATGCTCCATGCTCAAATGACAGAAGTTGGTTATTCTGTTCCAATACCCAGCAGGCTACCCTACGATTAGCACAAAGGAAGGCATTATCTGCTATACAGATACAGCTGCTAAGGTAAGAAACACAAAGGAAGATGACTGAAATTCAATAACGCTCAGCCCTGCACTGAAGGACATGCTGAATTGTATTCTGAGGCTCGGTGTCTGTCTGACCCATATACTATCCTCTCCATATGCAGCCACACAGAGCCAGTCATCATTTAAGAAGGCATACAGCTACAGTGTCGTCTCCCAATAACTGGCATGGTTGAGAGAGAGAGAGAGAGATTCTGCTCTTCATGCTGAGCAATAGGCCTTTAACTAGGACAGTCACAGGAGGCAGAGGAACAAGTTTGCGCTTACTTGCCTTTTAATGTACTTCAGTACAACACAGTCTCCTAAACCTTTTTTCAAAAAGCTTTTTCTTTACCCGTAGAAAAAATAATACAATTTTTTATCACCTCAGTACAGTTTGGGGGACAAATGTATCCTAAGAAAGCCATAAAAAATATATTACCTGAGTGAAGGTATGAAATGCAAGACCATTTGCACCTGTAGTATAATAATATTGTTGCCTGTAAGTCATCGGGTCAACAGTACCCCACAATGTTAAGTATGTACACCTACAAGAATGGCGTGTAGAGTCTAACTGACCTTGCAGTTTCTAAAATGTGAAATGGCACATTGCATCATTAACATGCATAAAACATTGGCTGCTACATTATTATTTTTTGCCATTGCCCTTCTCTTGGTGTCCACAGTGCTAGAGCATTACTCTTGACATTTCAGGTAAGCTGAGTATGTTTCTAGACTCAGCCTAGGATTTGATCCCCTCCAGATCTGTTAGGAAGAGTTGGTTTTGGGTTGTTTTATCCATTGTAGATTGTTTAGTTTCCAAATAATACCAGCATTTAAGTAGGAAATGTATATGTACTATGTTTGGGGAGGGGAGGGGAGAGGAACCACCATTGGTCACCATTTGATCATGCGTTTGGAATTATCCACAACACTTTCTGTTTCATTATAATAAACAACAATCTCATGCTTTCTATCTGATTTCTATCTGAAATTGCTGCATCATTATGCATTGAAGGGAAGAGAATTGCTGTTCTCCCTTTTTTTGGCGCGTAACAAAAGTGTCGAAGTCTTCTAAACCAAGAAAGCTGCTGTTGACACTTCTGGATTTGTAGACGAGGGTTTGTGGCCACATTTCTGATTTGATTGTTTTCCCGAGTCATGTTTTCCTTAGCCAACCTTCTGACTGGCGGCACACTGATCAGAAAGCTGTTAGTTGTTATATTCTGTGCAAAACCCTGTAAATGGGTTCTTAAGTTTCTTGTTCAACCAAGCTGGCCAAGATTATGAGCTGCTCAGGCTGACTGCTCACGAAGAGGCTTGAGGCAACTCTCAACATCACATTTCGGAAAGATATTCTTGTAAACAGAAGAAGGGGGTCACTTAAAGGCCCTTGATGGGAAACTGCCATTAAGTCTGGCCACCTGTTGAGATGAAGGTCCATGTTGCTTGCAAACATTTACAGATGCAGTTGGCCTCAAAATGATCACAGAAGCAGAATCTGTATCACTCAAAATAAATTCTACAACTGGCTATGATGGGAGAGGGGACAGTTTTGCTGGGGCACAAGGCAAGTTCTAACTGGGAAAAAAGGTTTTAAAACTTGGATCAGATTTGCTTATTTGTATCTAATCAGGTTCATATGGGAAAGGGCTTACTAATCTTACTATTCCCAATTCTTACTAAATGTGTTAATTTAGCCAACTTTGTAATATGGGATATATTCCATAGTATTCCATGTGTCATATTTGACAACAGGGCATCCTAGTTTTTTTTAAAAAAAACTTTGACTGCTCACTTACTTCTTCATAAAGAAAAATTATGTTCTATCCAGAGGAGACGTTTTCAGCTGGGATAGAAACCTAAGAGCATACTCACAAATGTTCCCAGTGGGACCCTATACTATACCATGTATAGCCCTGGTGCTGTGTTTTATCAGTGTTCCTAGCCAGATCATGCGGCCAGGAGGAGAGTAGTGGTGTGTACATGGTCTCTTTCCAGCCAACATTGGGCTTGGATAGTGTTGACCTGCACTATAAACAGGAACCCATTTCAGGCCATTTTCATTGTTAAAACCTCCTGTAGGTGATCTGGGAATCGTGATTTTGGTTTGTACAGTGCTGAAAATCTTGAGGGTGGGGATCTAGGCTGTGTGTGGAGTACCTAGCCAACTCTCAGAAGTAGAATTCCCAGAAATCCTCAAGAATAAGGAGGAGGGAGCTGTAATAGATAAACAATTAACAGGAAGAATTTTTTTTCTCGCGCGCCTAATTAAAACAAGTGTGTTGGGTCCAGAGGACATTATTCCTGCTTTGGTCACATCAAAATCAGTGGGACTAATAGCCTGATTTACTTTATGTGGGATTGCAACTTTCATCAGCACTTGGTTATTGCTAGCCAAGCCCATACAATTAAATTAATTTTCCAAATAATGTATTCTAGGTTTTTCATCTGTCTTCAAGAAAATTCATGACTTGAATTAGGTGTATTTGGTTTACTGTTGCTTATACTGCTGCCCTTGCCTTATGTTTTACTGAGGCAAGTAGAAATGATTAGAAATGTAAAATGTAGAGCCATATAATATGATAAGGTTATATGAAAGAGGAGGCCAATGAGTTAAGCAAGGATTCCCCCCCCCCCACTTCCTCATTCATTTTCTCCCGCTATATATTATTTTATGGCTATTGATCAAATACTAAAGCTTTTTAATGTAGTGCTATGTTTCACCTCAGAAGTATCCCAGCTGTCAGGATGAATTGAGAGAGAAATAAAATAGTTTGTTTTCCTAAAAGTAGTGTTCTTTATGGAACGCTCTCATAAATGGCAGCACAAGGGAAGGTTGGGGACTGTTTTTCCCCCTTTTCTTTGCATGACTTCCTCAAGAAAAGGTCTACAGGAAGCTTGTGATTTATAACCGAAATATGAGTGTCTTATTGCAGTAATGCATCATGTCACCCATTTCCTTTGGAGAAATCAATCACATTTAAAACACTGACCTCCTTCAGTTTTCTCTTTCCAATATTTGACATGTAAAATCCAATTTGTGAACTCCTGGCTCAAGGAAGCATACATCATTCAGTGAAATTTTTGCAAATTTGTATAAATCATTCTAGATTATAATGCTGAAGTGGAACATTCTTGACAGCAGGAACCTTGTTGGTAGAGAAAAATCCAAACAAACCAAAATTGCCCATCTCCCCAAAGCACATTTAATCCAATTGGGCCTGCTGTCTAGAAGAGAGAGAAATTGTGTGTTTGATGAAAGCATACCAGGCTACAGCAATAGCAGCTGCAAACCAATAACTTTTCTGCTATAGTTTTGAATATTAATTCAGCCGTCCACCTCTCGTTATTCATAAATAAATAAAACAATAAATGCATTGATTAATCCATTGTTATACATCCCTTTTCTGTTATGCCTTCTGGCTAAAACAAATAAAAGTAAGTTATTAATACTATAACATTTCACTGTTTTGCCATGAATCAGCAAGACTCTGAAACAGTGGGATTTTACAGCTTATGTGTGTGCATGAGATCATTCCATGTGGTTTATTACCCATTAACATATTAACACGCTGGCTAAGGGCTAATGTCTTGGAGTGAAAATCACCGCCATTCTGCTTCTCCTTAGGTCTTGCTGCCGCGCTAACCAGGTCTAGGCTGTGGTCTGGCTTAACGTTACAGTCAACCCTGAGCTTGTGTTCATTTCCTCCAAACAAATTTTAGTTACAGCTCATGGTTTGGCTGAAGGGACTGTTGGAGGGCGAGTGTGATGTTTGGAGCATCTATGAGTACACGTGGCTTCCCACTTCACACAGTTGCCCTCTCATCTGTTGAGGTTAGCAACAATGTAGAAGGGGGTAGGCTGGCATGCTCACAGCCCTCGGTGTTTAGTTGGCCATGAAGAGGGCTAGCTTCAACTGTGCTTCCGGGTCTGGATTGCAGGTAACCGTAGCTTGCTAAATTTGGGCGTTATGGTAACCTCAAAGTTATTGGAGGCCAGAAAGTGAAGGAGTGATTTGGAACTAATCAGGGAAAGGATTATGAGACTGCACAGATTTGAGGCATAGCACTGGTAGCCAGACCACGGTTTTCCTATGCCATGCAAACGGACCTAACAGCTCACTTTTCATTTTGATCAAAGAATCACAGTAATTTAGAGCTTTACTTTTTCCACATGTTATAAATGGCTGCAAGGCTGGAACACACAGTGGGAGAAGTGAGTGATGTACAGTCAGGCACAAAGTACTGCTGTGATCGTTCAAACATTTCTCTAGGTATATTTCTATCTATAGTTTGGACAAAGTATGGCACCAGTTTCTGTCTGGTTTGGAGTTACGATTATTAATCTAGTAGTCTATATCAGATGTTCCTTTGAATCTTTCTTTTCTTTAAAAGCAGGCATGGCCAAGTGTTAATTGGGCATGTTCTTAGGAGAAGGGGTGGAGCTACATTTATTAATTCATTGCATTAATCACCCTCCTAAGAGCCTAGGGTGATGTACAATAAAACAAAAATAGCTACAAGAGACATCAACCATGTTTTCAAAATACATATTTTTTCCTTTCACCTTGCACTACTTACGAGAGAGTGCTGAGTTTTAGTGCCCATTCAAACTAAATTTTGGGCCATGTAGAGAAACTTAGTGTGAAGCCCCATCGCCCTAGCAGAAGTACTTATATGGGTTTCTGCTTGTGGGACCAAGTAGTTGACTCTAACTCATAGTGTGTTACAAGGGTAGCCAATTTGATGCCCTCAAGCTGTTGCTGGGCTACAACTCCCATGTGCTTCAGCATGACCAGCAGTCAGGAATGATGGGAATTTATTCAGTATTTGTTTTCTATCCCTTGGGTCTATTATACCTCTCTTGGTTTGCCTCCATCCAGATTTCCAAGAATGCTGTCAGTGCTCCAGATAAAAGATATATAGACTGGACTTAGGTTTGGAATTTAATGTATGTTTAGATGTAAGCACCATCTTATAAGAGGCACTCCCCCTTCTCTCATGTATGGGATGAATGCCTCTTCTGATGCCGTTATGACAAAGAAACAACACTTCAGAAACAATGCTTTCCAACCTATATGCAAATTTAATGATGCAGCTAAAACTCATATGATCAGTTCAGTCGGGTTTTAGCCCTAGCCACAGTGCCCTGCAGCATCCCTCAAAGCCTTGTTCTTTTTCTACACATATACACAAATCTTTTTCGCAACATGCACACTCCCATCTCTATAGAACTCTGCAAACTGAGAGGGGTGACAGATCCCCCACAGAAGCTCCCTTTTTTTGCCAGGGCTTCCCTCCTCCCCCAGGAAACAGAAGAATCTTTCTTTTCGTTTCATAGGTTGAAAAGCTACACTAAGTTACAGAGCTTCTTATACACCCTTTTAAGACCAACGGCTTTAAGGGCAGCAATATTGTAGCTATACCAGCTGGATAAACTAAAATGTAGAGGTTAATCAAGATTGCAGCCTCTGTCTCTCCCCCTCCCTCCCCAGGCACGGTCTGTTTTGGATAACAAAAATTAGATGAAAACAATGGATGACTATGTGAATGATAACAGTTCAGCTAATATTTCAACTTCATCTATATCCCTTTCAACCTAAAATGCTGTTTTCTCTTGGCTGAGTTTTATACAAAAGGAGCTATCGTCACCTCCATAACGAGAGGTGAGACATGTATGAAGCTTTCTGGCACTGTTTTTGGCACATCACCAATGCCAGCATGTCGCCACGCTTCAGAGGCATATGATAAATTGCATATTGTGGATACAGAAGGGATTTTCTGGCCTTTTCGGATTGATTTTGTATGGGAGGGGAAAGCCTACAATAACTGGGGAATGTAAGTGGAGTGACTGTGATGTGGCTAGGACAGGTTGATCTTTAAAAGGAAAACAAAATCTATGATCACTTTCATAAGAAGGAATGTGGGGATGAAAGTAAATGTGATTTCAGCTGCTTGAGTGGCTTAGAGGGGATTGCTTTTCTGCTGATCAGAAGCAGCCCGGCGTTCTCAGAAAACGACTTCTAATAGCAAACACGAGATGGCAGCGTTGAAGTACAGCATAATCTCCCATAACTCAGCCTGGAATTTTTGCTTTCTCTTTTTGCTGCTGTTTTAATACGAACAATGGATAAATTAGGGACATAATTAATGCTGGTCCTTCTAACAGGATAAAGAACATGTAATTAGTCTCTCAAGGAGTGGGCTGAGGAAGTGGAGTTTGTAATGTGAATGACTGTGCCAACTCTATTACCCTATCTGTATGTATGTATGTATGTATGTATGTATGTATGTATGCCTATCTCTGTATACAGTGTGTGTGTGTGTGTGTGTGTGTGTGAGAGAGAGAGAGAGAGAGAGAGAGAGAGAGAGAGAGAGAGACCAAGAGCAAATAAATAGCAATCTATCACGAAGTTTAATGTGCCTTTATGTGAAGGAGTTGCTTTTTGGCAACTCCTAGCGACAAAAGATTGGGGGGGGGGAGCTGACAGTTAAAATGTCAAGTTTTTCAAAGTTGCTGAGAATTTGAAGTGATACTTATTGCTCCTATATTCTCTTTTGCTTTTTTTGCCTTTTTTCTTTTCGTGTTTGTTTTCTCTCCAGCTACTGCTAATGGAATCCTTTAAAGGATATTCAGAATGCGTTAACAGCTTTTAAGTCTTCAGAGCGCTTGGGATAAAAAAAGGTTTACTGTCCCATTTATATCCATGGCTTAAATCCACATTCTTCAACTTCCCTGCTTTGTGATTGATCCATTTATCGGTCGTTCTTTGAGCTGGTGCTAAATTTGCGATTAATTGAGCCTTGCTTAAATTCATAATAATGCTGCGTATAATTTAAAAAGCCCTTTCCTAGAGTGCTTAAAACACTTCACATTTTATATCAGTAACCCTTAAAGAAGCCCTGTAGGATTGACCAGTATTATTACCATATTACAGTCTGTGGGGGAAGTAAAGGGGTGATTCAAGAAAGTTGGTTGTGCTTAAGTTTAATTAAGAACAATGGGCCAAGGTAGTTGCAACTTATTTCTCAGTGATTTCAATGGAATACAAGTGCAACTAAATTACTTTGGATTAGGGTCACATCTACACCATACATTTAAAGCACATGGCCCTCCCAAAGAATCCTGGGAACTGTAGTTCACAGACCTACAGTTTCCAGTACCCTTCAACTACAGTTCCCATGATTCTTTAGGAGGAAGTGTGGATTTGACTCAGGATACAGATATGTTTTCTTCCGCCTCCTTCCATCTTCCTGTCCTTTCTATCACTTCTCCCTAAAAGTAGTCTTAGTGCCATTGGCACAAATCAGCCAAATGTAAGAGTATGGCCTATATTACATGATGTCTTTTCCCAGTTTGTTGGCAGGTTACTGCTACAGAATTTTGGTTTAATACAAATCTTCAACAAATTGAAACTTTCAAATACACTATATAACCGTTTGTTGATGGTTTATCATTTGGCTAAGTTCTGATACACAGAAGCCAGTTTGACCTTGTCCCTCGTATTCTATAGCACAATTTAAATATTAGTATGTAATATCATTCCCAATAACAGCAGTGTATGAGGATATGTAATATTCCTGCATCGGGAGTGTATGTGGATAGTCTGCCCATTGAGCCCTAGAATGCTATACTGCTAAGCAAGCTGGTGCCCTCAAAATAGGTAAGATGGCGAAATGAAAAGGCGAGTTTCTAGTGAAAAGCAATATTGGGTGTGAGTTTCGGAAAGAGATGCACCATAATCAATGTTTAACAACTGTAGTTGCAAACACAAATGAGGACTTTTTATGAGCATGTGACTTACTTCATCTTTTAGTGTGCATATCTAGTTTTAGCAGTTCTCTCTACACAGTCAGCATCGCAGGTATAACATGATGCTGTTAATAATAAGAACCCCAAAGTGCTATTCTAATAGAAAATTTAATGATACAAAATTAAGACTTTAAAAGTATTATCTCAAATAACACACTAATGGTTTCTGTATCGGATTTTATATTCCTTAGTTGCGTGTTGAGAAGTGTATGACTTGCTGCTGATAAGCTAGGCAATGTCCAGTCCATGGAAAGTGTGGATCTTACTACAAGGCTTTCTCATTTGAAATGCATACGTTGAATCAATCCAACTCAACCTTTCCTGTTCCTTGCACACAGGTCTGCAATTAAAGCCTTGCGTCCTGGAGGATCCCTGGTTTATTCCACATGCACTCTTTCTAAGGCAGAGAATGGTGATGTCGTAACACACATCCTCGACTCCTGCAGCAATGTATGTCCAGTGGATATGAGCGCCCTGGCCAGTTCTGCATCCCAGGAATTCACTCTTGCTTCTGGTGTCCAGCAGCATGAACTTCTAGTACTTCCAGAAAGGGGGAAAGCTTGGGGACCAATGTATGTAGCTAAATTAAAGAAAATGTGATTGATATTCTTCTTGTGGTTGCAGTTCTTTTAGGTCATAATGACCAATCCTTTTCTTAGGGGCAACAGCTTTTTGAAGTGAAAACCTGAACAGGAGATTGAAATCCAATCTCTTCTATTTGCTGGCAACATCCCCCTCCATTTTTCTATTTCGGCACGCAATTAGAAGATTGGGGGAGGAGCAGGGATGCCCAATGGGACATGCAGAGATGTGTTTTCAGTAATTGCCCCAATTCCGAATGTGAATTGTAGGCATGTTGAAGAACACCCAGTTCACTAGTCTGTGGGCCATGTGTGTGCACTTGCCTGTAGCTTGTAACAGAATTGTCAGAATTTGAGCACTCATTTTAAATCCAGTTAAAATATATTTGCTTGTAGAAACTTATTTGAACACAGGATGACACTAAGAGCAAACAGTTTATAAAAATGGAAGCAGTTGTTTCATATATTCAGAGCTCCTCACTACACAAAACAGGGGAACATTTCAGGAACAAATGTCTGCTACGAATTCTATTTTTTTATGAGAACAGCGGTGGAGACTTCGTATTAGAATCATAGAATTGTAGAGTTGGATATTCTGATGGTATCTTCTAGTTCTGCGCACACATTGAGCAGTGGACAGCAAGTTAAGACCTAGATCACACTAATCTATAATGCAGTGTCACCTGCACCCTGCAAATAGTGACAACTGGAAACCCTTTTGTCCAAGATCCTTCTGCTCAGCTGCAGAGCTCAAATTTGGTTTGCCAAAATAGTCTTGTTTTGGAATTGCTTCACCAACCTTCCGTTTCCAAGGATGTTCAGTGAATCCTAAACAGCCGCCATCAACCTCATTTAACCGGGAAAAGTTGCTGAGCAGGCATCTCTTTAGCTAGCTCTAGAAACATTAACTTTCTACTGCTTATTAGCAAGTAAGTATGTTAAATAGAAAGTTCAGCCACTGGATAGCATTTCTTTTGAATGCAAAGAAGTAACTTGGGTTTTGTGATTTTCAGATGCTATGTTGCTGGAACAGTTTTCAGGACAATGAGAGGTTGATTTAAAGTTATTAACATTTTATTTTCCACTATCCCACCAGATTATGCATATCATTGTGCACTTTTAAAAAGTCAGCGTCTAGTTTATATGGAGAATTTGTCCCTTTATGGTGAAGCTGTGTCATGTGCCAACAAAATCAGTTTTATTATAAAGTAACTTGTTCCCGTAGAGGATTGTTTTCTGCCTCCCTTGGAGGTTGTAGATGACACATGGAGACCAGCTTATTGTTACTGCTTTTACCTCTGTCAGAATATGCAATGAAAGAGTTGATTGTGTTGAAAGGCCTCTAAAACAGCAGATTGTCAAGCAAATGTGGTGCTTTGGCATGGAGTTTGGAGACATAAATGCATCTTATCTGGCAGCTGCAAAACAAAATACTTGAAATGAAACTAGGATGACAAATGGCAGTAGCCGCCACACAGTGTTACAAGAGCATTTCTACGCAAATTCAGCCATAATTACTGGTATAAACAATCCTGAACAAATGGCTTGTCTAAAGCAATGTCAGTTCTATTCTGAATGCAAGAGAGAATGAAGAAATGGCACTCTCAAGCAAATGTCCACTCATAATTTATGAATTATTGCAAAACAATACTAATATTTATTTCTTCAGTATTGATCATCACTGAATATTTCAATTTTAAAGCAGGGAATGATGAAATAAAATAATAGCAGCATGTCGAAAATAATATACAAATATTACAGAATCCATAGAAACAATCGATAAATAAATTAACAGCTCCATCATAAAACAAAACTAAACTGATGTTAAGGCAACAATTAGCATTTCCAATTTAACCAAGTATCTGGATATAGAAAATAGGATATTCAAAGTGAAACAACCAAACAGCCTTAGCAGTTGTTCCTATCCCATCTCTCAACCGGAGCAACCCACTCTCTCCCCTTATTTTTCACATGAAGGCTGCACTCTGTGTCAACAGATTTTCACTCTAGAGCTTATGAGCAGCTTCCCACCCATCACTCTCAGTATCCAATCCAGCCAGGTTTTCACTCTGAGTGACATCAACCCTTGCCTCAATTCTCCCCAGCAAAAACCTCCCACCTTTTTCTACAATAGCAATAGAGCAAAATATGCAAGAGAAATAGAGTTGAGATACCCAAGTAATGACACCAAAGGGGCACAACCCCTGGACTGTAACTTCCATTATTGGCCATGGTGGCTGGGGCTGAGGAGTTGGGAGTCCAGCTACATCTGGAGGGTCACAGCTTTCCTGTCCCTGATACACGATGCTGTGCTAGATGGACCAATACTTCAATAGACCAAGGCCACTTCCAATGGACCTATGCTCCCAGGCCATTAGGATTTCCCACAAGGACAGCCTAAGACTGACTCATATGCAGAATGGCTCTCCTAAAACCTACGAAGAGTCTGCTGGATTAGGTGAGTGGTGTTAGAATTCCTGCTCCATGATTGCAGTTATGGGATTTTTGTCTATCACATGACGGTGTATGTTTTGACTCCACATAGTGGGAAGTGACGGAGACAGGATATTGTGGTTACTGTGTTCCATGAAGTGGGACTATTGTCCTTTGTTCTTTTTCTCTTTGCTGTCTGATGCGAGAAAGAGAGGGAGCCATGTTGCAGTGCTCCTTGTGTGTTTATAAGTAAACAAAGTAGATTACCAAAAATGCTGAGTTGCGGAGGTCTGTTACGCAAGCTGCGAAGACTCTGTGGATCCCTAAGTGTGCTGATATCTGTTGGCATCGGTCGCTGTGATGTTCAGACAGAAGAAAGCTTTTGAAGCTCCCGAAAGAAAGACCAGTCTGGCGTGTGTCTCTGCCAGGGTCCTACTCGAGAGTAGGACGAGCTTCTGACAAGTGGCTCATCTAGTCAAGCATCGTGTTCTCACAGTAGTCAATTAGATGCCCTATGGGGGACCCGCAAACTGGATCTGAGGAAAACAGCACTCTTCCCTCCTATGCTTTCCAACAGAAAGCATACTCCAACTATGGAGATAGAACATATCCATGAAGGTTAGTAGTCACTGATGGATATGTTCTACCTCCGCAGTTTACAAAAACTGTTTACAGGAATTCACGCCACCATAAATGGTTATGTGTCTCCTTTAGCATCATACTGGTCGTATTTACTTAGTAAGGTCAGTGAGACCTGCTCTTAAGTAACTGCACAGCCTCGCAGCCTTTGTTGTTTAAGACTGAGAAGTCCTCCATGCAGGGTGCCAATAGATTGGGCTAGCCTCCAAGGCTACAGCATTTAGTAACAGCATGTTTAAAAGCTCCCTCAGCCCACATAACAGTGAAGCAATTAAAAGGCACCACCAAGCTATAACATAATTTTTAAAAACCCAGCAATTCATGAAGCCAGCACGTTCACATAAAACTGCCAAAAATAATAATAAAAATGTGCAGATCAAAGTTTGTACAGACCACAGAGGCACTTTAAACACACAATCCACCCCAACCTAACCCTTAAAAGCTCCCAGAATGGATTTTACCGCATCTCGTACATATATTTAGGTGTCAACATGCATTTATCAGCCTAATGATGAACTACACATGGCTTCCCCCACAAGAATCCTGTGAACTGTACTTACAGGTGATGGGAATTGTTGCTCTGTGAGGTGGAAACTAGAGTTCCCAGGATTCTTTGAGGGAATGACCTATGAATGTGCTTTCGATGTATGGTATGGTTGTGACCACAGGCCATATTAAAATCAGTTCTCCACCACAGTTCTAGCCTTGCTTATTTGAAAAACAAGTAACATTGATTTCAGTGGGCCTGAGATTGCAGATCTGTAATGAAGCCCAGCTTTTCAAACATTCTTCCACTGTATTTTGGATTATGCTGCTTCAAGTTATTTTCAGCTGTGTGTTTGATTTGCGTGCTGAATAAAATATATTCTTGCTTTTCTGCTACACTTTCTACATGGTAAATGAAACTGATGGAAAGTGTTGCAGCAGGGATATTGTGATTCACCCAGCTGAATTTGTATCTTGAAATGATTCCAAATTCTGGCATTACATGTAATATTCTGGGGATTACTGCTGTTAGGTGTTTTCAGATTGTCATCTGAATGTATTAAGAACTGTATTTTTTCGTGTGATTATTCTTCAGGTTTCAAGGGCAATTTTATAACCTTTATGACTCTGATGATCAGCTTGTACACAGGCACTGCCTTGAACAAAGTCAAACCATTGGTCGATCCAGCTCACAGCAAGTTCCAGTGTTTGTTTTCCAGTCATACCTGGACATGCAAGGAATTCTTCTTAAAAACTAGGGAACAAACAAAACTTCCAGCAACTGGCAAACCCGTCACCCAACCCCCCCCCCAAAAAAACCCAACCATGATTGGGTCAGGTGAAGATCTAGTGAGTTGGCATCCTATTCAGATCTGGGAACAGCTTCCAGTTCCCAGTCTAAAGTGATCCTGTCAGGGTGCCTGCAAAGTGATTGATATGGTTAATACAAACTAGAGATTTCTGCTGAGCTGCCAGGCTGCACTCTTAGCCTTGCCTTTGAGGACGAGAAGCCTGAGACAGCAACAACAAAAGCATCACAGGGAATGCCAGGCAGCTATTTTTGCCAGGGTAACTGGAAGGACTCAAATGGAAGAAAGACAAGACATGCATTTGCTATACCTTTTGTGTGTTATCACCAGAGCATTTTTTTAAAATTAAAAAGGCCTCTTTCTCTCAAATTTAATAAGCACATTTCTGGGATTACATAATTAGAATTGGCTTTTTCTGTGTCAAACACTGCATTAGAGAGAGAGAGAGAGAGAGAGAGAGAGAGAGAGATTGAGATTGAGCACACTGGAGTCCAGCAATGCAATGTCTGGAAATGTCCTAGGAGATGCGGAAATGTATGGTAACAAATCATTGAGATGTGTTGCTTAGAACAGGAATGCCCAGATAAGGCTGAGAAAAACTCCCATCTGAAAGCCTAGCAAGCCGGTCTTCCTGTGTTCCTATGAAGTGTTTTAAGAAAAAAATACAGCTGGTGTTCTCCTAAATGATTTGCAGCCTGTTCCTCTCTCCCATTTTCCCCACTGTTTCTTTAGACAGATTTTTTTTTTGTGCATAGTAAAAGTAGAAGAAGAGAAGATGGGCATTGACAACTAATGTACAGTTAATTCATTGTTTCAGCTGCCTTGCCTAGCTTTGCCCAGACCAGAAATAAAGAAGGTGGATATTGTACAATTGGGGGCAATCTGGACACTGGAATTTTAGTATGGAAGGAGAGGAAGCAAAAAATGACAACAGTAGCAGGAGCAACAACCACCAGGCAGCAAAAGAACCATGATTTAAGCAAGGAGGTTGTATTTAAATAGGGAGTTAGGGCTAGATTGATAGCATTATGTCAGTAGCAAAAAGAGAAGGGCTGGAACAGTAGTTAATGGTTGTTTGGGTCTATGTTTAGCCACGTTATTTGTAAGTGTGCACAATGTTGGGATGCAAATGGTGTTTCTATATGCCATCTCTATATTTCCTTCAGAGTTGCTTACATCTTTTAATTGCATACATAAATGAGCAATTTATTCTCAATCACTCTCAGTTCCTATTTCCAGACAATGTGATCTCAAAGAATGGGTGTATTTGACTAAAGGTGTATTGAGACACTTGTGTCCTCCACAGTCCTAGAACAATACAAAATGTGTTCTAGGAAAATCATGTCCTTGGTGCCAACTCATCACTCCATTTCATTTTTCTTTACCCTGAAGCGGTTAACAATTTAAAACACCATAAAAATACAATAAGCAATAAAATAACTATAGAATACAACAAGCACTGCAACATATGAATAAAGCAAGGCAAGAACCATCTCAGCTGCATGGAAACCAATACAAAAATAGTTATACAGCACCAGTTAAATCTATTTCCCCAAAGCCCTTTCCCCTGTGTAGTTGTCTCTGAGTTACTATGACGTTCTTGAATTTGTATTAGTTGTTTTGATGAATTTGTTGCTGTTGTTTGCTTTATTTACATACTGTTGTGTTTGATATTACAATAATCGTGCTGTTTGGTGTGCTTTTTTATTTATAATGCTGTTGTGATTATTGTGAACTGCAATGAGCTCAATGTTTGTTATTGGAAAAGCAGAATACAAATATCAAATCAAATTTGTCCAATCCTCTTTTAAAGCCACTCAAGTTGCCATTGTGTCAGAAACTCAACAAAGTACCACTGACCACGAATCTAGCTTTGCTGCCTAGCCTCCCACAATTGTGTGTGCTGCGGGGATTCGTGCAGTTCTGACAGCGTCCCACTGTTAAATACAAATGAAGGTAAATGTGGAAGTTATTTACCTATTCAGTAATCAGGTTGTCAAACTGAAACGGCAAGCATGGGGACTACACGTGAGCTCCTCTCATCTTTGAAGCTGTGTCATGTCTCCCATACACAATTTTGACTGAGGAAAATTTTGCATAAAGCGTTTCTTAACAGCAAAGAGACATCTGTCAAAAAGGACTTTCATCGGCTAGTCTTTCAGCCTTCCCAGAATGCCTGTTGAGCCCTTGAGGGGGTGTAGTGGGCTTGGTTTTATATATATATATATATATATATATATATATATATATATATATATATATAATTTCTGATTCCCTCACCCCTTACAGTTTACAGAACCACATGCAGTGTGTGGCAGGCATCCCACAGCTCAGAGGGCCTTATTTAAAATGCATTGTAGGTAGTAACTAAAATAAAATGACTTCCTTCTTCAGCAAAAATGTCATAACTCTCTTTCATGGCTGAGTGGCTGTGAAACCATTCTCAAGGGGAGGGGCTGGTGTCAAATTATAAAACCGAGCTTGGTATAGCTTTCATTATTTATGTGCATGTGCACTGAATTTTTCTAGTTTTTGCTCAGAGTTACAGCCTTCCCCTTAACATGCAACAAAGAGATACCTCCCACTCCCCCACAATTATACACTTATTTTATCCAAAAAATATTCAATTTGGATTATGTATTATTAATATTTAATAGTCCTTAAATATTTCATATTACAGTCTGAACACCTGTGTGATTCACGGCCAGTGGTTCAGCATTCATTTAATAACTCTGGGATGGAACTCAAGGCCACAAGTGTTTTAAAACTGTCCATTATAGCTGTTTCATCCACAATTTCTTGGCCTCTGACTCCAGTAGCAGGTCCTCGTGTGTGTGTGTGTGTGTGTGTGTGAGAGAGAGAGAGAGAGAGAGAATTGTGTTTTGTATGAGAATTGTTATTGTTTTATGCAGTTTTTTTTACAGTATTCGTGTTTTTAAACATAAGTCACTTGGAGACCTTGAGAAAATCCAACTAATAAATCTAAATCTTAACAGAAAATAAAGGAATAAATAACACAAAGAACTGGACAGCTTGAAATATTGCAATTGGGGTAAGGATAAACATGGGATGTGCTAGGTGCAATGCTGCAAACAGGGAGAGCTGCTACGGTGAGGGCCTCCAAATAGGGATAATGTTAAAGTCTAGAGTGACCCCAGATAAGACTAGCAGATCATGCTTAGTATGAGTTGGCCTCCTAATGAAGGGATGGGGAACCTTAGGCCCAGGTGCTGAATGTGTCCCTCCATGCCTTTCTATCTGGCTCCCATAACTGTCTCTAGGCCACTCCTTGCCATGTCACACTCCTGACTCACCCTGCTTCACACCCTGCAAATTTTTGACCAGCTGTCCTGTGTCCTTGAATTATGATAATGTCTCTTGTGTCATGAACTGGCAGACTGTGGAGAGGAAGAAGAGGATCCCGGCGAGGGATGGAGCTGGGACTGGGACACACGGGGGCAAGCTGGGGATGGGGGAGGAGAGGTTGGCATAGGAAGTACTCACAGGGTGGCGGAGGATGGCAAGGGGATGGAGGCCAATACATAGGAAGCAGAGCAGCAGGACCCATTCTGAGAGCCTGGGGAGCTGCTGTCTCCATAAACATAGTGGGCTCTGAGGTGTGGGGTGCTTCAGGAGGCAGAGGCAGGCAAGAGCCCACAGGCTAGTTCGCTAGCTCTAGGAGGAAGTGTGTGAGTCCTCAGCTGGAGTAGGCTTGGAGCAGGTGAGGATCACCTGCCTCATCAAGCCCAGATGCTACAATCATCATGTTAAGTATAACTGGGCAGCAGAGTTGAAGTGCTGGGTCTGCTCAACTGCCTATGTTGATAGACTTGAGCTCGAATGCACCAGGATCTCTGAGGCACTGTGCTTTGGTCTGGATTTTGGACACGTGGATTGACTCTGGATAGGGGACTTGATATCCTGACTTGCTGCCAAGTTCAGGGCATCTTGCTTGGGTATGTGTGGAAACTAGTCTATGATACAAAGGTTCTGTGCACTGTTCTATCCATTTTTGCCTCTAGTCCCATCCATACTCTGGCCTCATACAGTGGTACCTCTGGTTACAAACTTAATTCATTCCGGAGGTCCATTCTTAACCTGAAACTGTTCTCAACCTGAGGTACCACTTTAGCTAATGGGGCCTCCCGCTACCGCTGCACCGCTGGTGCACAATTTCTGTTCTCATCCTTAGGTAAAGTTCTTAACCCGAGGTGCTACTTCTGGGTTCACAGAGTCTGTAACCTGAAGTATTTGTAACCCGAGGTGTTAACCTTCAGTGGTTACCTGAAGTACCCCAGAAATGAGGCCCTTGGGATGAAAAAGGATCCCAACCCCTGACCTAATGGGAGTTCACATATTTAAAGTGTTGAGTGACCACCCACACATTGTGAAGCCCTTATTTGCATCTCCTAGCTAGGCTTCCATTGGAGATTATATGCCTGACAGATAAGTGGAAATTATTTATGGTGACTGATGATGGCAGCGCCATGCATCCATGCAATCAAGTAATAGCTTGACATGATTTTATCCTAATTCTCTATCCCTAACAGAGACAGTTAAGGTCAGAAAATAAATCTCGAAAATCAATTGGGACATTTTCACAAATCAAGAGAGATGAAAGCCAGCAGAAGGGTAATTTGGATAACTTCAATGTGTGTTACATCAATGTATAGACAAGCCAATGAGAGGCAGCAAAAAAAATTATGGTGATTCTATTTATGTGTAAATCTTCAAAGCAAAGACAGCACAGATGACCAAACTATAGGTGACAGGGCTGCCACATACATTTTTTTCTATGGATCTCCTCCATTTGCAATTAAAGTGGGGAATGTGAGAGGTCTACTTTTGTTCTGAAAAATGTGCAATGGGAGATGGGAGAATTAAAACATGCCCCTTTCCACTAACGTATCTCACTGTGCATTTTCTCTGAGTTCAGGTGTGGGAGTTGACTTGAAATTGTTTCAGGCACTCTACCCCAACCTGGTGCACAATGGCTGTAAGGGCCAGGGATGATGAGCATTGTAATCCCAAACACCTGAAGCAGAACACAGCCAGGAAAGGTGATAGAAGAACCAGTTTCACTCACGTTCATGAAAAGAGGAGCCGCTCACCCTCCTCCATCCCTACTTTACATGTGAACAGTGAAGACAGGGGTGACTGTCCTGTCACATCCCGTTGGGCCCTAAGCATGCTGCTCTATCAAAATGGGAGATATTTGCCTAGCAGTAGAGATTGGTCAGCCAATAGCCTGTTTAGGGGAGTTTTTAATGACTGCTGTTTTAATGTATTTTTAATACTTTGTTGGAAGCCACTTTGTCGGTTGGGGAAACCCAGCTAGATGGGCAGGGTATAAATAAGTTATTATTATTATTATTATTATTATTATTATTATTATTAATTCTAATATCATCACCATCATCATCATCATCATCATCATCATCATCATCATAGAAAGCTCTTTCTGCTGTTTCTGGTTAAGTGCAATTCTCTTTTTCTTTCTCTCCACTTACCCACTATTGCTTAGAAGACAACTGAATGAAGCTAATGACTAGCAGCAGACGCTTTCTGGTTAGTGCCAGTGACATAAACTGGACATCATTTACATTTTCCGAAGCTAACTTTAGTTGGATCAGACTGCAGAGTGTTTGATAGAGACACTGTATGAAAAACAACTCCTCCCTTGCCTATAGCAGCATTTTAAAAATTCTACTCTGATCACATGCTTGTCAGTTAAAACTAGGATAGCTGTGACAGTATATTTTTATTAAGACTACAGTATGTGTTTGTGTGCTTTGCTTTTAATTGGGGAAAATAATTATTTTTGCATGAGGTAGTTCAAATCCAGCATCAAGGGAATGGTTATGGCATTTCATCTCGTACTCTGTTTGGCAATACACAGCAGCTGCTGGTATTCTCCAAATTAATTTTCCTCACCTTCAGTAGCAGATGCCACCGTGGTGGCTGTAAAATACCGTGAGCTCTGGAGGTTTCAAAGATTAAAAACAAGCCAAAGTCAAAGCTGAAAATAAATAAATAAATGAGCACGAAAAGAAGCTATTTCCTGTATTAAGAGGATAGATTGCCTCTACTATGGTTACATTGGTTCTTCACCTCTGCCCCCCCCAATAGATTTAAGTATAAGAATTGCACGTTATGGTTGTTTTGTGATAGCAGTTCCTGCGTTGGAATCAGAGAACTGGATTGTTGGAAGGGCCATCAAGACCAATCCCCTGAAATGCCAAAGCATCCCTAACAGATGGCCATCTGATTTCTGCTTTGAGACCTTCAATGAAGGAGCGTTCACCACCTTCCAAAGTAGGCCACTGTCTACTTTCCACTGTCAAACAGCTATTACTGTCATGAAGTTCCTCCTAATGTTTAGCTGGAATCTCCTTTCTTGTAATTTGAATCCATTGGTTTGGGTAAAGGTAGAAAGACACAGGTGGCGCTGTGGTCTAAACCACTGAGCCTCTTGGACTTGCCGATCAGAAGGTCGGTGGTTCGAATCCCTGTGGCGGGGTGAGCTCCCATTGCTTGGTCCTAGCTCCTGCCAACCTAGCAGTTCGAAAGCACACCTAAAAGTGCAAGTAGATTAATAGGTACCACTCCGGTGGGGAGGTAAATGGCATTTCCGTGCACTGCTCTGATGACAGTGTTCCGTTGTGCCAGAAGCGGCTTAGTCATGCTGGACATGTGACTCAGAAAAACTGTCTACGGAGCGGACAAACGCCAGTTCCCTTGGCCTCTAAAGCGAGATGAACGCTGCAACCCCTGAGTCGGTCATGACTGGACTTAACTGTCAGGGGTCCCTTTACCTTTAAAAAGATAAAGGACCCCTGGATGGTTACGTCCAGTCAAAGGCAACCTTGGGGTGCAGAGCTCATCTCGCTTTCAGGCCGAGGGAGCCAGCGTTTGTCCACAGACAGCTTTCCGGGTCACGTGGCTGGCCAGCATGACTAAACTGCTTCTGGCACAATACTTAAATTCCAGTCCTCATGTAGAATAACTGCTGATTAAACACTCCTCTAGCAGTTTTTAATCAAATTTGTTTTCAATGCAGCTTTTTAAACCTTTTCTTATATGAAGTCCCTTTCATCTTCCCTTTGTAAGTTTTATGTTTGGATTCATGTAAGTCTGTAAAGAATGTATGAGTTTGCGGAACGTACCACACTTGTCTACATGCTTACTTCTAGTAGTAGCTTGTACGAATGGCAGTGTTCCACAGAGGGGGTTTTTCTCACACACACTTTATTAAAATCCCATTAAATTGTACATTTCCCTGCACACTTAGAAAGCAAGTAATTGACAAGGATTCCCTTTCCCCATTTGGCCTTTATGAACTGGCAGGTGAACGTCAGCTTCAGTGATGACCTTTAAGAACATTCTACAATATCATTGTTTCTGACCAGAACAAGTCATAATAAGTTTAACTTCATCCATAAAATAGCAATGAAGCTGTGGTGATTCATTTGGGCAAAAAGTGAGGGGGGAACGGTGAAGTCCATTGTTGTTCCTGGACTTTTAAGATTTTAGCTATTTGTCATTTCCTACTGTATTTCCAGAAAACACTGGTAGTTGGGCTGGCTACTTGCAACATGATCAGATGAATCACAATCCTTCATGAAAGGTGCTTGCATATATTATAGCAGTACAGTAGGTTGTAGTACATGCCTCAAAGATCCATTGTTGAGGAATGCTCCCTTCCACTCATGGCAAATGTAATATCTACAGCCTTTAATGGCAAGGAGGAGAATGATGTTATAAAGTTCTCACATTAGTAGCACAGAAAAAGAGGAATAAATAAATTTAGCAGGCAACGGATGATTAGGAAATGGGAAAAGAGGAAGAGAAAACAGACAGAGACTTGAGGGACAGATCTTAATTAAGGGAAGGAAGGTATCAGGGTCAAGTCTACAGCTTGTTAGAGCCATTACAGAAGAAGATGGAAAGTATCTGGCAGCAGTCCCAGTTAACCTTCAGAAACAGGAGGTTTCTGATTATCAGGAATGCTTGATAATTGCAGGGCTCTCTCTTTGCGAAGCAGTATTTGGTAGCAACTGTTTAAATACCCTAGTAAAAGTATTTATTTATTTTTGGCCTTTGTAAGCTGCCCAGTCAACCATGTCCTCTTGGGGTTTCACAATTTAAAATCCATAAAATAAATATAATAACAATTCAAATAATCGGCATAAAACAAGTGTAAATCAGTATAAAACCCATGATATTTTACTGTGCTAACGGTGCCAGAATATGATTAACAAAAGTGTACCTGTGAGTGATTTTGTTTCTGTGTGTGTGAGCATTTGTGTGCAAGTGAGAAAGAATTTAAACAGAGAAATGACTTGTGATAGTCACCACTGATACAAGCACTTCAAACTTTGTCCAGGCAGTTGCTACAGACTATAATACTATAGAAATGCTCTAGTTACCTATCTGGAATAGATAGCGTGTGAAGCCAGCTTCAGGCTTGTCTTTTGTTTATTTTCCTGTTTCTTCAAAAATCAAAAGAAACTACAAGATACTTGTCAGCTTTCTCATTTCAGCTCATGTAACTGTGTCCTGGAATCCATATTATAACATATTTTATCTTGCCACCACACACTACTGAGAAACGTCAATACAAATGATAGAGTAGAAGACTACCTAACAGCTTCTCTCTATGTGTTGACCCCCATTGCTCCGAAGTCATACTGAAAACATTATCGCCTTTCTATGCCAGGAGGTTTTTCCTAGTCTCTGTTGCTTTCTCTGAAGATGTATTGACTGTATAGCCCATATTTCCATTATCAAGGTTGGCAGGTTTGGAGCAGTGTTTCTAAAGGGTTTGTTAAGAAATTACCCAGAGACTGTTGTGTCTGGTGAAAAAAAACAAACCTAGCTGACTGTAGGTTTTGTTACAAAATAAGATAGCATAAAAATAAGCACAAAGCTCAGTAATGTGGCAAGCAATGTCTTAATAGATGGAGCAACATGGAGTCAGTGGTTAATTGGATTTATTGTTAAAAATTAAAATAAATCCCTGCCCTTTCAAAAGCCGCATTTATGAAACCGCCTGTGCAGAAGAGATGATGAACACCTGGAAACTAGGAGTTGGGCCCTACATTGCCATTTTGCTTCCTTGCTCTCCAAATATGTAGAATGCATTCAGACGTGGCGTTTATTGCATTAGTTTTATTGGTTATAATGCTAGAGCATCTGTCACAATTTCTAACATTCCTTTGATAATGCAGTGTTTATTTTTTCTCTTGTTGTTTTGGATGGGTGTAACATTTCAGTTAACTAAATGACTCTTAACGGTTCCCAATTTTTCCTAATTAATTCTTGGTAGGGTTTTTGGTATCTGAATCTGCTTCCATGTCCTAGCAAAGTAAATTCTTGCACAAGCTGCTGCATATTTGTGTTTAATATACCTTATTATTTAAATTGCATCGTGTATAATTTTAAAAGGCATGCAGTGGTACCTCGGGTTAAGTACTTAATTCGTTCCGGAGGTCTCTTCTTAACCTGAAAGTGTTCTTAATCTGAAGCACCACTTTAGCTAATGGGGCCTCCTGCTGCCGCCGCGCCGCTGGAGCATGATTTCTGTTCTTATCCTGAAGCAAAGTTTTTCCCCTGAAGCACTATTTCTGGGTTAGCAGGGTCTGTAACCTGAAGCGTATGTAACCTGAAGCATATGTAACCAGAGGTACCACTGTACTTGTTTCCACCTAAAATATTTTCTTAATGATTGTTCTAACCATTTGCCAAAATATTTTGGCTTTCCTACACCTACATCACATATGAAAAAGATATCCCTTTTCCTCACGACAGATACAGCATTTTCCATCCTCCACCCAGAGATGCCATTTTAATGCAGTTTTCCTTAAAAATGGTTGCAACTGAAAAGTCAGATCATTCCCTAAATTTCCAGACTTCCATTCTCATTTCTTTTGCATGTCTATGTTCCACTTCAACACACACACACACACACACACACATTTACAATGAGAAATATTCAACCATGTAGTTATGTTAGCGCAACAATTTTAGCTGTATCTCTCCCTACCCCCATCTACTTCATTGTGGCAATGAAGATAGTACAAAAATGAAGTAGTCGCCATGGCAGCAGAACCAGCCATTTAAAAAAAAAGGATGCAGAAGTTCTGGAATGGGGTAGATTAACATTATATCTCTCTTTCTCTCAGCAAGTGTGTAGATGTAAACCTAAAGCAATGTGACTTTGGAAGGGTTTGACTCAAGGAAATAAATTTTACTTGGCATTTCTGTGAATAAAGCAAATCCATCTCTCAAAATCTTTGCAGATGCTATCTCACCATGCACTCTGCTTCCCAAAACAAGATTTGAATTTCACAAATGAAATTAGAGTGGCAAGGCCTTGCCCTGAATAGAAACTAATCCTTCAGAGTCTTTACCCTGAAGCTGCTCATGTAATCTACAAACTTGTTAATGTGCAAGTTTTGCTAATTCACTCACAATAACCTGTAATATTAATGCAGGCAAGTGTCAATATTAACATTCAGTATTAGATGCATAAAATGCTTCCTGTTTGCCTTTTAAATAATAAAAAATGTGCACTGTAAGATTCAGGTATATCACTCTGAAATTTGTATTTTATTCGAGCAATCCAGATCTCATTACATTAGGCAAACACTGTACTAGCGGAAAGTGGATCATGTAAATACCTCTAATATTATTCATGAATTTTCCCTTCTGCAGTGGGTTGAAAATATGCTACAGATATTCTCTTATAAATGACCTTGTTTAAGTTTTAGCATTGTATTCCTATATATTTTCATTACTATTTAAGAGGCTTTGATTTACGTCGCTAGGTGTGATTTAATATTTCCCTGTTCTTACTGTTCATCTGCATTTTCACTATATTTTAGTTCCTTTTCTTCCCCATATCCTCTCCAGACCTTGTTGGTCTGTTGTCGCTGATTTCTATCACTGGTTTGAACTGCCACCTATACTTAATACGTTTAGCCTTAGACAAAGTTTTAATGTAGCTTTTAAAAATCAGTCCATAAGTTATGACTACTTTTTGCTGTGTCATCCACTGGTAGAAATGAGCCCATTAAATACTTGTTATAAGCTGTCTTGCAGTGTAATGCCGCTAGTATATTGGCTGCAGAGAAAATAAGACTTGCTGTTAAAACACTTCAGAGCATAGAAAGAGAGGTGTACATGCCATGTATAGTAATGTCATTGCAATCACCTTAGGGCACTGAACTTGTCTTGGTTTTTTAAAAAATCCTATTAGCAGAAAATGGTGCTTTTGATGAGCTTTTAGAATTCATAATAGATATATGTCTCATGAAAACAGGCATGACAAGAGAGATATTTTATTTAATCCACATATATGAACAGACTCTCTCTCTAGTCTGCTCACACATGTGGACAACATCCTCATGTATACATACATGTACAGACATCATTGCTTACTATGATAAGAATGAGTCTATCCTCATATGCTTTCCCCTCTCCACTCCTCCTCCAGATGCTTTTGTTCCTAATTATCCAAGTTTAATGCAGGTTTAATGAGAGCTGGACCATAAAGAAGGCTGATCGCCGAAGAATTGATACTTTTGAATTATGGTGCTGGAGGAGACTCTTGAGAGTCCCATGGACCGCAAGAAGATCAAACCTATCTATTCTGAAGGAAATCAGCCATTCTGAAGGAAATCAGCTCACTGGAAGGACAGATCCTGAAGCTGAGGCTCCAATACTTTGGCCACTTTATGAGAAGACTCCCTGGAAAAGACCCTGATGTTGGGAAAGATGGAGAGCACAAGGAGAAGGGGACGACAGAGGACGAGATGGTTGGACAGTGTTCTCAAAGCTACCAGCTTTGTGAAACTGTGAGAGGCAATGGAGGACAGGGGTGCGTGGCGTGCTCTGGTCCATGGGGTCACGAAGAGTCGGACACGACTAAACGACTAAACAACAACAACAACAATGCAGGATTGGAGAACCCATGACACTCCAGATGTTGGTAAACTGCAATTGCCAGATCTCTGGCCATTGGTTATCCGGGCTAGGGCTGATTGGATTGGAATCAAACAACATCTGGACAGCCAGGCATCCCTTACCCTTAGTTTCATGTTACAAACAAATCCTAAACTGTGGTTAATTCTAACTACAGTTTGCTGGGGGTGCGGGGAGGGGGGGGACACAACTGCATACAGAATGTTGTAGTGTGTTTCAATCTGGTTTTTTGTTTATCACTGAATTTACTGATTTTTGAGTGCTTTATAAATAGTTGCTTTTAACTGATATTTTGTTTTATTCTTTTTGTAAACCACTTTGAAGTTGTATTACAACCAAGGGGTGTATACATCTGGCAAAACATATAAATCTGTAGGTTTTGAGCCTGCTTGATTTAAACAAACCATACTTAGAGCCTAATAGATTGCTGGGTTTAGGCAATTATAGCACGCTAAGGTTGATTAAAAAAACCACAGAAATAAAAACTTCTGGACTCCTCCATGTAGCTGTACCAGAAGTCTGGGAGGAGGAGGGCTATAGTTCCACAGCAGAGCAGCTGCTTTTCATGCAGAAAAATCTCAGTTTGAATCTCAGGCATCTCCAAGCAGACCTGGGAATATCTTCTCCTGGAAACCCTGGAGAATTTTTGCCAATCACTGTAGCCAATGCTGAGCTTGATAGGCCAACATTCTGATTCGGTATTGACCCAGCAGAGGTCAGGTTTGTGCCCATCACATTAATCTCTGTTCATGCTAATTTGGTTCTTGAGGTGCTACGAAAGCTTGAAGCCTATTTGATGACAAATTATGCGATTCAGGAAAAGTAAGTGTATCACCTTGCTCTAACATGCCACTTTCAGCTCTCTAAAATGGAACTATAGTCTGTCTCTAATCTAATGCAGTATGAGAAGTGTTGCCCCTTTCCATTATTCTGTAGCAAAATTAGTGGACCTTAAAAATTCTGTCATAAAACCATATTGCACTAACAACATAAGGCTTTCTGTGAATGAATCTTCATAACATCATTAGCTTTGCCTCTGGTCTTTAGCTCCCACTATAAAAAAAACCTTTTACATATTCTTTACCATTCCCTTCCTCCCTCCTTCCTTTCCTGCTTAAGTTAAGCAATTTTAGCAACTGGTTCTAATTTTGGGTCTTTTGCTTCTGCCAGTGCACTTGTAAGAACTCTCAGAAATATTCTGCAAGCAGGTGATGGCTCTGTGGCATCCAGGGTCTTCTGCTTTATGACTCTAGCCATTACATTTTGGAATGCCATCTCTGAAAGGCTACTTGAAAACCCTTCACTCAGATTTTCATTACTACATAATAGCCATCCTTCTGGAGACGTGCCCTCTTGCATAAAAAATAAAATGAAGCAAGCTTATTCTGACAATAGCCCTAGCACATGCTATGCCTGAGAGTGAGGATGATACAACACAAAAGCAACCTCATCTTGTTTTCTAATCACTTTACAAAGCAAAGTCAAGACATTTTAATTTATTTTTTTGCTTTTGCTTTTAGATAAAAGGCATTCAACTGAGTTTCACTCCATTGAACCCAGTCTGCAGAACTGACAACATACCTTGAAAAGATTCCTTCAGTAGATAATTAGATCAGTATAATACAAGTATAGCATGAATTAACCTTTGCACTCACATGTGAACGCAGTCATATATTCTTGGTGTGAATTGTTTTCACTGATTAGCAGGGCTGTCTATTAGGAATTGTAACGTATTGATTGGTGCAAAATGGCAGCAATTAGAGATTTTTGAAAGGTCCAGAGGCTCACAGATTAGCCACATCATGCTAGTAGTTATGGGTTTTCAATAAAGAAGATAGAAGATGTGTTGAATTTTGAAGCAGAAGAGTTCTTAATCATTTCATTATGAAAAGTAATGGCGTAGCTTATTTTCTATGGTAACCTGACCTCTCCTTCACATTAGGCAAGACCAGATTTTCAGATTATTGTCTTTACTCTTTACCATGATCATTTATAATAATAGCTTGATTCATGCAACCATTTTTAATGTATTGAAATTTGCACAAGTTCACATTTTGGTGTGCTGGGCACATTTGAGATTAAGCATGTTTCCAGATCATGACTTTATTTATGTATTTGTTTATTTATTTATTTAGTAAGTAACGTAAGTAAACCACCCTTCATCCAAAGATCACAGGGTGGTTCACAACATAAGAAAATACTAATATGGATTGGTTATATTTCAGTCTGCTTAGGTGAGCTGAAAGAGAAGTTGTCTTGAAAAGTTTAAAACTGGAAGAAGTCAGATTGGGCTATTAAATGAAAAGGAGGCAGGGGTTCTAAGCCTTTCCATTATAACTTTTATATGATTTTGTCATGAATGATAGATGTGTGAGTAATTGATATTATAGTTTGAGTATAAAATGTTTAAGTAAAATATACTCTGAATGTTCATGTTATATTGAATACAGGGACAAGCTGCTTCTAGTTTTGTACAAGTGTATACTTGTTCATTTGTATTACTCTGCTATTCCTTACACAGGCACAAACTGTGCATTCATTGAAAGTTACATGTGCATCACTTTACAAGAGTACAGCTCAACTGTTTTCCATACACAGATTGCATTCTTGCTGAATGTAATGTGTGAAAGTTCAATGCTAAAATGGTAGAATTTGTCTGACACAGTTTGGTGTTGTCTTTTTAGGGTACATAATTGTATCCTTTTAAAATTGGTTTTGACTTTGTTCACCCAGGTTGTCTCGATAAAGAGAAATGGTTGAAAATGCCAGGAAGCTGTATATTGCAATTTCTAAAGGGTGGGATTTTCTTTTGTTTTTGTCCTTGCTAATCAGCCTTCACCTTGCCTGCCCTTCTATGTCCTTTTTGTGCACAGATTGCTGAGATGTTCTGCTGTTGCCCTACTCCATTTTCATGTGGGGGTCCTAACTTCTTCCCTTCCTCCCTTTTCTATATTCTTCCATGTGGCCCCACAGCAAACCATGACTAATGTCTCCCCTTAGCTTGTAAGGATTAAGTTGCTGATTAATAACTGTTAATGAAAGGCTCCCCCCTCCACAACTCTCTGAGAACAGAATTAGGCTGGGGAGCACAATTCAAGACAAATATTTGTTGTTGTTGTTGTTGTTGAGAAGAGCAATTACAAATAGATTCCCTAAATCTGTGAGGCAGGAGTACATAGGAGGCCAAATATATGACACCTTCCCTTTCCAGGCAATCAGGACTTATTTGCTATGTTCTGTCTCCACCATCAGATGCAATATGTCTGAGCAACAGTTGCTTTGAATTACAGGTGGGGAGAGTGCTGTTGTACACAGATTTTGCTTACAGACCTCCTATAGGAACCTGGTTGACCACTGCAAGAACAGGATGATGGGCTAGACACACTATTCTCCTGATCCAGAAGTGCTTCTCTTATGGCCAGTGATAGCCAATGATTTGTAATCATTGATGGTGTTTATCAACCAACAGTGTGTATTGGGTGTAATGAGTTCATTGTTTAATTTAGCATTGGACCTTTCTAAACCCATTGGCTGGCCAGTGTGGTTGAGATCTGTGCAATGCTGCTTGTGGATGTGCTGAATTTCAACAGACCACTTTAGCTATGCAACTTGGTGAGCTTTCTGACCTCGAAAAAAAGAAGACAAGGCCTTTGCAGTTGTAATAAAGAAGTTACATTAGATAAAGTTATTTTCAATGGCTCTTTCCAAAAGATTGAGAGTCAATTATGCCAGCAGGTTCATCTTCAGGACAGCAGCACAGATGGGTATATTGTACTTGTCAAGAAGATTTAAAGATGCAATGTCAGAGGTTGATCCCAAGGCCTTCTTTTCTCCCAGCAGGATATGAATAATTTCCATTGAATTCCATGGAGTTAGTTGTATTCTGTGGTCAGGCAATTCTGGCTCTCCAGCTTCCTTGTATAGTTACAGTAACAAAATCAGAATCATTCTTGTTAAATATATATCTGGCTACACCAGCAACGTAGAAATTAAACAGGAAGGAAATGTGGTATTCTAAGTCAATTATTCTCACATGGACGGTTGAGACCCACCATGGGGAGACAGGAACTTTGCTAGAGAGTTGCCAGCAGATGACTGGACAGCTGGTTGAAAAACACTAAGGGTCTCAGGGAGGACAACAACAGTGTCCCAAGCAAAGGGAATCTTCAGTATAGCTGACTACTTCAGTAGTTATCTACCATCAAGAAAGCTTGAAATCCTACATAAGAGGAGGCTTCTGGATTACACCAATGGCCTATCTAGTCCAGCATCTTGTCCTCACAGTGGCCAAACAGATGCCTGTGGGAACTCACTGAGCAGGACCTGAGCACAAGAGCCCTCCTGTGGCTTCCAGCAACTAGTACTCAAAAGCATGACTGTCTCCACGCCTGGAGGCAGTAAATCACCATCATGGTTATTAGCCATTGGTAGCTTCTCTGAAGCACCATGTAAAGAAATTAACACAGTCGAGTCCTGTTGTTACTTCAAACAGAATAGCTTTGGTGGGTGGTATCAGGATTGGTACCACGGGATGAGGGAGGGGGCTTGTAACTCTTCCCCACTTGCACTGTGGTTACAGCAAAAATCACTCCTCCACACAGCTGTTATTTTCTCCACGTGGGAAACTACTATGAATACTGAATTGTTACCTTTAAAGAAGCAGCAAAATATAAATGCACAGCAGGAGCACTGGGTTAAAATCAGCCAATAAGCAGGGAAGTTACCAGAAGTTCACATAGTTTCTAATACGCTTGTTTGCCTAACATGTTGTTTCAGCTATTATGTGGTCCACCCACACACTTTCATTTATTCATTTATATTCTAAAAGCCATTTTGGTTTTGATATGAAAAAAATAAATTATAAAGGATGGTTTTGTTTTTAAATGTGAAGTTTTTGTTCCTTGCATGGGAGCTTCAGTACAATACAAAAACCACAATATCAACAGGCTAATTACAAAGCTGACATAAACATTATTTATTTTTTAAAAGCAATGTCCTAACAGTGGCCATAACAAAGAACCTAACAAACCAGCATTGTAAAACTAATTTGAATGCAGCAAACCTTAAAAATCCTTCAGCCAATTAAAATTATTTAGGACGACAGCATATTTACTCAAAGGCCTTCTAAATCAAATGAGCCTGCAATATCTGCTTCAAGGCATCCCCTGCATTGCCCTTCAGAGGGAATTCCTTAATTGTGGGACCACTGCCACTTTTGTGTAACACTGACAGATCCTACTGAGGAGAGCCTCTGAGCCTGATCTTCATAAGCATAGGCAGGCTGGTACAGGTGAAGATGATTTCTCAGATAACCTGGTTCCAAACTGCTTAGGGCTTTATAGGTTAAACAGCAACACCTTAAACTGGGCTAAGAAGTATACTGACAACCAGTGCAATCCATATCATATTGGTGTTAACAGGCTTGATCATCCTATTTCCACCAACAGAGTGGAGAACACTGTTCCACTAGGACTTCTGAGCTGGAGTCTTCAGAGTAAAGGAGGACAATGCTGCCTCCTCGAGCTGGACAGGCACTGACCCAACAGGTTGCTCTTGCACAGAGCCTCTGATTCAGTACATCCATGTTGGATTGTCTCTGAGGACAATTCATTTTTCCACTCCAAATCCCTAGCCTCATCCCCTGACGTTTGACCCCAGGGGCCTGGCACAGGAGGAACAACAGGGTTGCACACACAATCATCCATTCCCTGGTGCAAGTCTATCTGGAATGGATCAAAATAATCAGCATAATCCAAGATCAGCCGTTCTTCTACAAAAAAAAAGTAGTTTATGCTGAATAAATTGTAGATAATCTTAGTCTTCCTTCAGAATCTGAAACAGGCAGCTGCACCGAGGTTTTGATAATATTCATATATATTTAAATGCAGGGAATGAATGAATAAAAGGATAGGTGATTGTTCAACTAATTATCCTATAGCCTTATCATTTCTTAACTCATACTGTAAAGGAGCATGATAAAAATAAACCTGTATATGGCTTCTACCTGCTAGCACACCAGAGTTCTTATTTCTTATTTTTTCCTTGCAGCTGACAAGGTTTTATAGCTATTTCCTTTCCACTTCGACATATCTTTTGAAAGCACACCCTCTGCAAAACTTCAGTAAGTTTCTGTTCTTTTATTTTCCAAGTTTTCAATTAGACAGGAATTCAAAATCCAGAAATGGTTAGATTCCCACTTATCGCTAACCCCAAGCTCAGCTTCAGCTAGCTGGAAATAGCTGGTGATTTTGTAGTCAAGCAATTTGTCTCATTTCCCCCCTTATTAAAAAATGGTATGTCATATAAGTGAAAGGGAGAAAACTAAGCTCTGTCACTCTGAAGTTCAGATGTTTGATTCCAGCATTTAACTTGTCAATAGACTATTTTTAAGATGTTAGGGAGAGAATTGTTTAACTTCTCCATCTCAATGTCTCTTTTGAATCTTGTACTTTTATGGATATAAACACTTGGAACACATAAGCAGTTAAGACTCCACACTTTCAAGCAAAGGTAGAGACTCCCTGGTGTTTAGCTCTTCCGATTGTCAACAATTAATAGCTTTGGCTAATGCTATTGGCTATCTCTTTTCATTTGAGCCAACTTGAATTCAGTCCCGATACTGATTATCAAAATGGTCGGCTTTCTTTAAATTAGTACTGAGTGCCATAATAAGGGTAGCCAATGTCTTTGACAAAAAGCAATATATCCTATTCAGAAAAGAATGCAGGCAATGTTATGAGTCAGTAATGTGGTCCTCCCAGGCACAGAATATTCAAAATCTGGATTCAAATCCCATCTCATGACTACCTGAATTCTGTAAATGGGACTTTTAGGTAAATTGCATCCACTGCAGGACCAACCCAGTGCTAGAACAGTGTGAACCACACCAACCCAATGCTAGAACAGTGTGAACCACAGATTTGTCAAGAGCTTTATAACTCTAACTGGAGCGTCCCTTGCATATGTATGCATCTACATGATCAGAGACTGTTTTAGGGTAGAAGAGTTTGGATTTGACATCCTGCTTTATCACTACCCTAAGGAGTCTCAAAGCGGCTAACATTCTCCTTTCCCTTCCTCCCCCACAACAAACACTCTGTGAGGTGAGTGGGGCTGAGAGACCTCAGAGAAGTGTGACTGGCCCAAGGTCACCCAGCAGCTGCATGTGGAGGAGCGGAGACGCGAACCCAGTTCACCAGATTACGAGTCCACCGCTCATAAACACTACACCACACTGGCCCACTGGGTAGCATGACTGGTGCGATTTCCCTGGGTACTGCCCATGGTGTGCCAAAACAATGCTGTAGAATGGAGCGTTGTGGGGGAGGTTGCCAGATTTTAGCATCACATGGGACACCACTAAAATTTGAGAGTCCAAAGCCTGTCACTGTCATGAGTGGCGTCTAGTTGTCCTTGCTTAGAGAGTTTGCCTCTACTTTTAATTGTACTGCCTGAGACTATAACCACTGTGCACCTATGATAGAGCACTAGATTGAGCCACAGAGGCCTGCTTTCAGACTTGCTGTTCATAAATAGTTCTATCCTGTGAGCACTGTATAGCAGGAGAAAAAATATGGCTTTTGTAGGAGTTAATCATTTGGAATTCAATTCCCTGCAAACAGTTAGGGCTCTTTGAACACGGTCAGCCTGCACTTGAAAAGTTGGCTGTGTGGTTGCATGCCATTGCAAATACTCTGGGAAATTAATTTTCTCTCGCCCCTGCTGAGAGTCTCTCTGCAGAAGCAGGAACTGAAGCCACACATACACTAATGAATGAACACCATAAAGGCGTGTGAGGTTGGACAGCGTATCGCAGTCATGTAGTCTTCTGAACTCTGGTGGGCTCCCTGGGAGTTTTGTGGCAAAAAACCCTACACCCTGCCATTTCAGTCGGGAAAGGAAATGCTATATTTCTTCCTGCACCTGCTCTTGAATTTTTTAGCTTGATCAAAATACCTTTTGGATTCACTGAAGTCTCCTCATCTGTCCCCTTGGAACAAAGTCGAACTCGGCTCCACTAAATTAATCTTGCCTAGTTCTGCAATAAATCAGTATTTAGGGAATTCTCTGCTATATTAGATAATGTAATAATACTGGTGCGATCTTGCCCCAGATTTATGCTTTCTACTGAAGAGGAGGGTTATGTCACCCAGATCCAGAGTAGTGCCCACAGACTCCTTTTTCAAATGGCTAAACCCTACCAGCCAGTTGTTCCACAGAATGGTGGAAACTGCAGCCCATTTCATCCTTCTGGTGGTTAATAGCCAAGATTATGTCTTTACACACATGGCCCTGGCCATACATCAGAGAAGAAAACCACACACACAGAACTTTATTGCATCTGCATCTAACAAGGGAGAAAATCGGTGAATGCAGCATTGTTAACTGGGCTGAAGTACCTGTTTACATTCAAACCAGGATTATTCTCATTGTTTGGCTAAGAATCATAACTTGACACACTGCAAATGGTAAGAGAACTCAGGGGTTCCAGCGCATACCTTGGGGGTTTGGTTTCCATGGAACAAAAGTCACGAGCCTGCTGGCATTTTGGGGCAATGTAAGGCTGATCATAAAACGAAAGGTTCACAACATTGATTTTCCCACAGATCCTGCTCCCCCATTAGGTTTCCAGGTGGCTCTCAAGTGCCTATTACTGGATTCATCAGAGACAGTGAGTCAGACCTCTTTTTCTCCAGTCCTCAAATTAAATGTTCTATTTCGGATACGTGCCTTGATGACATCACCTCCAGGCAAGGAAAAGGGAGTGAAGCCACGCCCCCGTCAGCTCACCTTCCACACTCATCACTAGCTGCAGTATTTTGTTTCTATATGTCAACACTATAGTCCAAGCTTGCAGCTACTTAACTGACTTGCAAACTAGATTGACCATTTCAACAGCCTCCTTTTTCTGTAGGCCCAAATCTTACAGCTATGAAATCACAGCAATCAGTTACAAGGATGTTTCATTTAGTTATCCAGGCCTTCAACAATCCATTTGACCTGGGAAATACCTCTGTATTAATATACAAATACAATAATAGTAGAAAGAAGCCCTATCTTCTCAACAAAAATGGCCAATAGTGTTTTTTGTTTTGTTTTGTTTTAGTGACAATATATTTTGTTATAACCCTGGCTTTGGGGGCAAACGCCATTCCTTGTTGCCCAGTCCTCTTTAAATCTTTGTCCTCCCATAAACCTTTCCCCCCTCTATCCTCCCCCTCCCTGTTTTGTTTTCTTAACTTCAGAACAAATACACTAAGATAACCATCACAAGCCAGGAAATAAAACTCCTGTTTAACATTCAGGGGCTGACAGAACATACTTCAAAGATCTGGCAAGACTACAGAGGGTTAAAGTGATTGTGCTTTAAGACAATGGAATTTACATGCTTCAGAGGTTTTCTTTCTCCTTATCTTGTCGGTGAGGAATTAATAAGTTAGAGGCATTCAGCTCAGAATGGTGGCTTGATTGCATGCCTTTTATTAAGTAGCTGAGGCGTGAGGAGACTGTGGAGCTTGATAGATTTTCATACATGGTTCATTTTGAACCTGACTCCAGCTCTTCGATGTCCTTAAACCCCAAGTTATTAACTGTATGCCACAGGCAATCAACACTTGTGTGTACATATATGTTTTATTACTACTAATAACCAGCCTTTTCTGAAAAGGTCTTTTCAAGGACCAGCCCTACCATTAGACAGAATGAGGCCCCAATTGCTATGCCCCCAACGTCCGCATGTTCAAAGTACATGCAAAAGAAATTCTATTTACATACCAATGTGCTCTTGTGTTGATCCTCCACATGGGATTGAGCCATAGTCCCTCATCACACGGAGGGCCACCATACACTTACATTGGTACATGCGTGAAACATTTTTGACACATTCTGATTCCCTCAAACCTTCCTTCAGCACATGGGGGGGGGGCGTTGTGTGAAAAATTCTAATAAAACCCAGACTTGAATACAGACTCTACCACTGCAGCTGCTCTGGGGAGTCTGGCATCATCTGCGAAAATATTGTGGTATGCTTTGCTGTTTGCTCATCCATGTTTGCATGCAAGATGGATATTTCTGTTCTATATATATGTATGTACTCATACGCACGACACAGGGAGAACACACTTCCATAAAGATGGCACTCACTGTTATAGGCTGCATTCCTAATGTCTGAATGGGTCATTCATCTTTCGTCAAGGCCTTTCAGTGTTTATTTACAGCCAAATGATCAGTCCAAGCCCTGCTGTTTCAATTTTCCACAGCTCTGAGAACATGGCTATTTCTTTTAGGTTTCATATATTAATGACTCGTAGGTTGGTAATGTCTCTCTGGCTCTTTAAGGGCATAAAGAATTTGAGCATAGTGTTATGCACATTTACATGGTTAGGGAAAACTTTGCAGGAGTATGCCTTGCTTAGCACCTAGATATCTATCATATTTATTTTCCTCTGCTCTCCTACAGGGTGAATGCTTGTAGCTGTGCATTCTTGTTTAACAAGATACATGAGGAACATTGTTTGAATCCATGAAAAAACAAACAACAGCTTGATTGTGTTCAAAGAAGCGCATTTATAGGGAGAACACAGGTGGAAAACACACTGCTGAGTAGCAGGAAAATCAATCTATATAGAACACAATACACTAACTCCCCCTCCCCATATTCATATTAGGACTATGGGGGAAAGTAATAACTTTCTAGAAATCTGTTGAATGAATGAATGAATGAATGTGAGGCTAAGAGAGGGGTCTTGTCATCTGAGCAGCCCAGGACCCATACACACTGCCCAGGCTTGTGCCCCAGAGAAGTCACTTTGATGCTGCTAACATAGCTGTTTGACTTCACCCCTGGAGGCACACTCCATTTTCTTGAAACAGATGAATACCAACACTCACGCCATTTAGAGATGAGATTCACATTATTTATATCTCACCATGTGTTTCCTTCTTGATTTCTAGCAGATACATTTTAGATACCTGAGATAGTTTTAGAGTTATCCGTTCAGGTTTCTTAACCCAGACAAAAATTCTTTACATGGGCAGAAGCATCCAAGATGTCCCCACCACACTTTCTCTCACCCAACAAGATCCCTGTGTGCTTGTATGGTATCTTGTTTTTTAAAAAGGTGCAGACAGACTTCCCCCACTGCAGCACGCAAAACCCTCCTCCATGACATTTACATGGATGTTGCAGTTTCATGGATACAGCTGCTGGGTTGAGCCTAGCACAATTCAGCTTTATGTGTTTGGCAATTAAAAATTAAATCAAATAAGAAAGGGGGCAGAATTGGGGCAGATGTCTAGGAAAAAAGACTTCTGAAATTTCACCCTCTATTTCACCCAGAGTGTTTCAACTCAACCCAATGTTGGCTTTACGTGCTATCCTAGGAATGCAACCCCCATGTAAGCTGAGTGTTGCCTATATTGTATACAGTACACATACATTCAGTAAGGCAGGGATGGGGAAACCTGTGACTCTCCAGATGTTGCAAACTCCAACTCCCATCAGCCACAGCCAACATGGCCCATGGTCAGGAATGATTAGCATTGTAGTCCAACAGCGGGCCACAGGTTCCCTGTCTCTGCAGTAAGGTCTTTATACACATCTATGCATTCTTTTCCCTTTCAAAGTCTGCCCTGTAGTATTTATAGAAAATAGATTTCTAGCAACGGTTTACATCAACACAGTATTCAGTACCCTAGTATAAGAAATTTCTACAAGTTAAAACTAGAATCCTAATGTATAATGGCAATATATATTGCATTAATTGCAAATACACTGCTATAACTCTTTTGTTAATTGGAATTAGTTCACTTTTATCAATAAATGAGTCAATAAACTTTATCTTGCTGATGTAACAAGATGCTAGTACATAGATTCATTTAGGATAGGGGGAAACCCACAGGTATTTTGTTTATTTGGCAAATGCAGTTACAAAAGCGGCCTGTAAAAGAGTCTAAGATGTCATTCAAGAATTTGTTCAGTATTCAAGCCCTCTGTAAGTGTGAGGTTTCTCCCTCCCAAAAAAAAACCCCTCTTCAACTAAATAGTGAAAAGCTAAAAAATCATTGACTGGGTTTGCTCTCAGGGCACATAATTCCATTACATTTTCTTGCTTTTTGTCACTCAGAAGATTCTCTTTTGTGTTGGGCTTAATAGCAGACACACAAATTGTTCCAATCTTGCCTTTTTTCCCCAGCTCCACTTTTCACTTCAGCTATGACAGAGAGCTCAGAGTAGCAATACTTGATGGAAGGGGAAGACATGACTTGGAGATCATAACCCTGCCACGATGAGATTGGCCATTTATGCAAATTCAGTTAAAGCCATTTTTCATACTTCTCTTCCTGTAGCATATCTAAACCAAGCGTAGAGTGCCTCTTCAGAATGAGACACAATATTATTTGCCCCGGTGCATGCTTCCGGAATCAGTCCATCAAGGTACGACATAATTCACACTATGCTGAGCTTTTTACGCAAATTCATGGGACAATGCGAAACAATATATGAGATTCTGAACCCACCCTTCCTCCAAAGAAGAGCAAGAAAGAACAAAGCAATAAAATTATAGCTTAAAAAAAAAGAAAATAATTGATTATGGTATTAAGGGACTTGGGGATGTAAACTAGGTCAGATGCCAAAAAAGCAGGGTTCCTAGCTTTTCAGCATTTCACCTGCCTATTTGATAGCATGTGTTTTGCCTCTGTTTCAAGTTACTTTGTTGGATAAACAAAATAGTTTGAGCAAGGAGTTGGGCTGCAACTCCACTGGCACAATATGCACATATGCAGTGCAAACAGCTGTAGTGAGGGGCCCTTCACTCATATAGGAGTTCTACATGTGATGGCTTGCAGCTCCTGGGAAAGTCTTCATGTATACAACTGAATGAATAAAGGACATTTGCTCTGCACACCCTGATGCTTGTTCTTGTGCTGCTCAACATGGGAGCAAAGAACACCCAAGCAGGGCCAGTGTTACCTCCCTAACGCTTTTCAATTTTATTTTTATACCATGTTATAAAAACATTTCACCTCACACCCTTCTTAGATTCCCCACAGAAGCAATGCCCCCACAAAGGCCCAAATGACACTGCCTTTCCATAAAGATTCTTCTTTTGCTGGAATTTGCATCTGAATTCACCTTCATGTTCTGTTGTTTCTTCTGCTACGTGGCTGGTATCCAGGGGTGTAAAAGGGGTGGGGGTGGGGGCGGTCCATCCTGGGTTTCATCCCTGAGGGGTGTGTGTGACAAAATCCCCCTGGGCAGATTGCCGTGCCACCCCCCTGGGCACCAATCACCACGCTGATTGCCCCCTATGGGCGCCGATTGCCATGCCGATTGCCCCCCTGGACACCAATCGCTGCGCCGATTGCCCCCTGGGTGGCGATCTTCACCCTGGGCAGCTCACTCCACCCCTCTGGGGGCCCGAGCGGCTAGCTCCGCCGCTGCTGGTATCATAATAATCTTTAACATTTTCAGGTCTTATTTGCACAGCACTTTGAAGTGTCAGATCACTTCAAATACATAATCTAGTTGCAATCAGCCCAGAAAGGTCCGTCTCCCATATTGATGATGGGGAAAAGGAGACTCAGCGAGAGGGCCTTGCTTAAGGCCAGCAGGTTGAGTTCATGGTGTAGGCAAGATTCAGTCCAGGGATTACTGTACCGTATTCTCTTAGCCTCAATGCTGTATCAGCTGTCCACACAAGTGTTGTCTTAATCAAGTAGATTCTTGCAATAATTACACACTTCTTTTTCTAAGCCTCTGATTAGGCAAGGCGATTCATCTCTCTGCTGGCAAATGCAAAGTAACCCCCCGCCCAGTTCTTATTTCATAGGGAAATAGTATATTTAGGGAGGATGTGCAAATGCAAAGTGCAATTAAACATTTTCAAATATGGAGAAACCTCTTCAGCTGGCCTTTCCTTTAAACAATTGACAACACAAACAAGTGGAGTGTTTCATTTACCAGACGCCAGCTGTCTATTGTGAATGGAATTGATGAGGCTGTGATGGCGCATGGTTGCATTGAAGAAATCTGCAAAGGAGAAGCAGCAGGAGGGAGCTCATCCTGCAGGTGCCTCTGTTGGGGGAATCTCTTTCCTCTTGATGTTTTACTGATGTAATGTACAGCTGGTCAAAGAATGCCTTCAGGCTGTTTAAAAGTTTCTATAGGAAGTAGAATGCCTTGATGAAGTTGGTCCCAAAGTATTGCTAGGGAAAGCATTGCTAATTTCATCTTGTATTCCAGCTGATCATTCCAAGCACCATATTGTGCATCACTATTTATTTCCCACCCACACCCCTCAAATTATTTGAAGTGTTTCACAGGCCAAAGACACTACAGGGTTTTCCATCTGTAAGCATTCTGTAATTTTTTGGTGCAAATCAATACTGGAAGCCCAGCAAGAAATGGCTGGGGAAGCTTTTAGATGGATCTCTGCAGGAAGAGAGAATTATTCCGCTAAGAACTTTTGTCTCGGTGTAAGACTCTTTGTGGTAATTTACACCCTTGTTACATGGCATTGCTTACTTTAAAAACAATGGAAAACATTATTCGAACTTCACTGAGAACCTGAAAACAATTGAAAGCAAAATGGATCTGTTTGCTGAATACTTGTTCAAGCTGCATTTTTCCTCCACTTAAAATTTTTCTTCACATTTGGATTCTACCCTTCCTTTGTTGAACTTAAAGTTATACACCAGGATTTGAACCATGCCACTTAATCCTCAGAACAGTCTTGTAAAGTAGGTAGGAAGATAGGAAGCTCCTTCAGACCATTGGTCCATCTGTCTACGCTCACTGGCAGTGGCTGTCCAGGGTTTCAGGCGGAGGGCATTCCCTGCAGTACCTGAAGATGCTGGCAACTGAACCTGGGACTTTCTGAATACAAAACAGGAGCTCTACCACTTAGCTACAGCCCTTCCCCATATTGCTCCATGGGGACCATCCATAAAGTATGGCATGCAACAATGGGTGACAGAGGTAAAAAAAGAAAAATGTGAGAAATGAGGCATTGAGTATTTAGCAAAGCAAAATGTGACAAAGGAGAGAGGTATAAAAAGAGGAGGTTAAAATCAAAAGTGTGACATACTTTTTGGATTGTGTCATAGCCAGGCCATCCCTTCATTATACTTGCCACTATTTCATTTCACATGGCAATCTTAAGGAATCGAGTCTTTTAAAGAATCCTCTTTAGATGGCTCTGACATTCATATCTGAAAAGATACGTTTATATTCCTGACTTCTAACACCCATGTTTTATTTTATTTTTTGCTCAGTAAAGGAAAACTTTTGTTAGAGCACAGACTGTAGAAGAAACATAAAAGCTTCAAAAGTTATGAGTAACTGAGAGAACAGACATTTTCCGGCAACTTCAGCTAGAACTGTCACAAGTGTTTCAAGTTTAAAAGTAAGAATTAATAAGAGTACATGCTTTCCCAAGTACTGTCTCTCTCCCAGGTGGTATCCTTTCTCTTTCACTAACACCCAACACATGGCATGATACATATTTTTCCTATTTCTAATACTTTTTCCATTTCCATTTCCTTGTTTCTGAAAGGCCATTTGAAAGAAAACGTTCTGGGTAGATGGGGGAAGCTGAGAAGACAGTGTAACATTCTGGGGATGTTTAGAAGCAGAAGCAAAACCTATTATGTTCTGGGGGAATATGGAAAAGGCAGAAATGCAAATCTGTCCCCATTTTCAGCTAGAGCTCTCCAAAGCCCTGAGGCAGGAAAGCTTTTAAGAATAACTTGCTGGAGCCAACTCCTGTTTAGCAAAGCTCTTAAGCAGACGGTTAACTTCATCAGTGTCAACTGTTATGCTTAGGCAGCTATCCTGAGTGATCTTACTAGGACACTGCTATTTTCCTAGAAAAAGAGGTGCTGGAACTCACCATGAACACCTCCCTCATTCTCTTAGAATGGCCATGGTGACCCACCTGAGAGGTGCCGGAACTGATTTCCAGCGGGTTTCGGCCGGGGGGAAAAAGCCCTGCTAGGACATGAGCTTGGGTAACACCACTCTCCACTGCTTTATTTCTCCCTGAAAGGTTTAGTTTCTCCCTTGTTCTTTTCAACCGCTCTTTCACTTTAAGCACATATACACAAAAGACAGAAACGCTGTTTTCAATGCAGCTGGATCAGATGTTTAAATATTGTTACATGCTACCCCAATCTCCACAAGTGGAGGTTCCAGGCAGGGTTCCCCAGGGTTGTGTTTCCATTGGGAAGGTCAAGGAACAGTGGAGGCTAAGATCTTTAAGAAATATGGTTTATTGCACACATATTTATACCCGGAGGGGGCTTCAATGGAGGGGGTACAGAACATTATACCCCAAGCCTATCTCTCATTGCCCCACTCATAGCTTCAGCAAGGTTGGGCCCAAAGCAGTGGTCAGTCATGGCTCCTGACTCTTAGTGCAGCCCCTTCCAGCCAGTGCCAAGATGGCTCTGGCCTGCCCAGCAGTTCAGAGGTCTGCACCTTGTTCTCCTTCTTTACCCCCAGCACACCTCTCTTCCAAAACCCCAAGCTTCCTCTCCATCACTGTGGCAACCCCTGTTTTGCACAGGCCCGAGAACTTTATTAGATGTGTAAATGCCTGGCCATTTTTTTTTTATAATGGCTTGTGTTCAACCAGCCTATCCATGCTGGTTTGCAGAAGCTAGCTCAAGGATTCATTGTCTGGCACAGTTCTGTAGAATGCGTTTTCCTATCCTATCCTAAATATTAGCTAAATTCTAACATCCACTAATTTATTGGGTTGGTGTTGGGGGATCTCCCTCAACAAACTTATAACAATATGATTGATGCCTATAAAGGAAGACAATCACATTTTTATTTGTATGTGATTTTTGCATAGCCGGGGATCAGATGCATTCTATTTGAATCACATTTTTTACATCCACTATTTTTAAAAATTGAACTGCACACATTTGGGAACAATGTTTTACACCTAACTTTATATGGAAGTGACTTTTTGATCCTTAACAGGTCTTCCTTTTTCCATTTCTATGGAGACCTGTAGCACGAGCATATCCTTCACCACCTTCCTGCTGTCTTATTTCTGGCCAAAATGTCAAGGCCCTGGAAAAGTCTTGTCAGTTTCATATCCCACCCCTTTAAAATGGCCTGGAAGAGCGCACCAGCACCAGTGCACTTAGGCTCCTATTGTGCATGCAGTTCCCTGGGAATAAGCCCCTTGAACTCAATGGGTTTCATTTCTGAGAAGATGTGCATAGTAATATTTTATGCCTTTCTGATGAGTGTGCAAGGATCTTGCTGAGAGCTGTGAAATTAATATGCTGGTCTGACCTAACGAGGTAATTCTTATGTACTCGCTCTGTGGTTAAACAAAAGTGTGGCTTGAGAAAGAAATCTCTTCTTCATCTTCTTGCTCCACTTTTCTTTCAATAGGAGAGTTTCTCCTTTAAATCCCTAAAATACCAGAAGCCTGTTCCACAGGAACTCAGAGCAGGGCTTTCAGTGTAGTAGCCCCTTTCTGCAGAAGAGTACCCCCTTTGGGCTAAACCAGGCACCAACTGTTCATGGTTTCTGGAAACAATTGAAGACTTTTCTGTATTGCTAAGCTTTTCCATTTAGGTGAAAATATCTTGGCCTCATTCTGTATTATATTGTTGTTTTGCTTTAGTTGTATTGTTTTTAAAGATATATTAAATGGTTTTTACGTAAATTGCTTTTAGACTAGTCTGGAACTCATTGTAAGAAGATAGGGAGGCTGAGGACAGAGTACTTTATAGGGGACTGTCCCATTGGCCCCAAATGGAATCATCTCCACTACTTAGTGGGACTTCAGACTGAAGATGGGATTATCCAAAAGAGATGCCTTTTTAAGGTGTAATGTTTCATGGTTTATATATGTTGGAAGCTGCCCAGAGTGACTGGGAAACCCAGTCAGATGGGGGTGGTGGTGATACAAATAATAAGATGATGAGGATGATGTTCATACATGCTAGACCATATGAGAATGAGGATGCCTATTTTCTAGAACAGAGAAACTCTAAGCAACTTTCAATAATGAACATTAAAAACAAGGATAATAATGAAAGCATCATCCTATTCAGAGGTGGAGCTGCCCACGGGGGCACCGCAGAGCATCCCAGGGGGCGCTGTGGCGATGTCATCCCCCCTCAGGGGTGACACCCACGGCAGACCGCACCACCCACACCCCCTTCCTCCGCCAGTGATCATATTCATCTTTGGTGATATACTTTATGTTTTACCTCCAACAAGCATAGTTGTGATGGTTGTTTTTCAAAAACAATATCCCTTTATTGGAAAAAGAACAGCACCTGCCATATTCATAGATTTATGCTGTTTTAAAACATTAAGAATGAGAGCACAGTGCCACACCTGGTCTCTTGTGAATAAAATCTACTGGTCACATTTCACTCCCTCTGTTTTTACCCAACTCAGTATTTTATTTCCTCAAATGCAGATTATGGGTGGCGGGGGAATGTTTATTAGGAAAACTTTCCATATCGCTGGTGGGTGGTATCCAAACTAGGTCACTTGTCCATGTACAATGATTTTATGTGACCTATGGCTTCCTTTCTGCTGCTTTTAAAAGGTCACCTAATGACGACTCATATTCTTTCAGGCATGAAACTGTAGCAGAAAATGAGTGGGAGGGCTGATTATTCCATTTGTTATGTGTGAAATCACATGTAAGAAAAAGGAAGGGAGGAGGAGAAAGGGACCGATAATTTAAATCTACTCTAAATTATCACTGTGTAGCTAACAATATTGCCAGCTGCCCACCTGGCCTCTGTAGTTGTGCCTTTAGCAGCCGTTTGATATACCGGGATTGGCAGCTGAAACTTTTTATGGTACAGAGACAAACATGAAGTGCCGATGATCAAGGCCCAGGTTTTTTTAAAAAATATATTTTTATGAAAAGATTTTCTTGAGTGACAGTAGAACATACAGAATCTCTGTTTTCAAGTCAAAGAATCATTCAAATAAGTCAGTCATATTCAGAGTAAGACATTACTCTTTTGGCAATATGGGGTTGAGGGAAAAGAGAAGTGGGAAGAGAGAGAAGAGCGAAAGGGGAGACAGTAAAGTTTCATTCTTTTACATCACATGTGAGCAAAGCTTCTTCTCAGCATCATGTAAGCAGGCATTTTATTTTTGCTGGTGCTATGAGATACCATAGGGCCCAGAGTGTGGTTGGTTGAGGTGTTTTGTTTATGTATGTGTGGGTGGGTGGGAGTCTTGCTGGGTCAAGTTGACATCTCTCTCTGTGCCACTTTCTCCAGTTTATAAACATGCCCATAAGCCCAAAAAGGTTGGTCACCCCTGTGCTCAATTTTTGTTATTTTTAAATGGGTCAAGGAAATCACTGAATGTACCAATTTTCACTCCCTTGGTCACAATCCAGACATATTCAGCAAAATTCTGACTTGTTTTGATTGGCTGATTAGTTTGATTGACTTAGTTACAATTGTAAAAGTTCCTAAATTATTGGTAAAGGAACTCAAGAGTGGCTTGTGAGAGCCATGTGGTATGTCCTGGAGCAACCAGCATAGCCTCTTCACACACTGAGCTTCTCAGGTAGACTGGGGGAGACAATAAGCCTGATTACCTATTCCCTTCCAAGGTAAGGGAAGTGTGCATAGCTAAGCCTGGCAGGACATCTTACTCTATGGTAGTAATCCGTCCATGCATTAACTAAACTTAAGTATGTTGGTTATATGAGGCTGGTTATCCCACAATATCTGAGGGTATACTATCTACTATCTGCCTTGTGGTCCATCATCAGTTCCAACTCATGTTGATGCTTAACTCCAGTTCATACTGAACAACTCTCCGTCCCCTAGCAGCCAAGTCAGCCACTGATTTAACTAATTGGTTTGCTTGTTGGTAAGCCCAGCTGGAAAGCCAAAGCCTGACAGAGCTTTATGACTGAATAATCCTTGGCTCCCATAGGGCATGATGGAGGCAGATTGTGAAAGCACAATAGGGAAGTCTTTGCTCCAGCATGGTGCACATTGCAAGCCATTCCCAAAATAATCAGAAAGCTTGCATCTCCTGGGTTATTACTCTCACACTTACAATCAATACATTCACTTTGAAAAAGTAGAGACTTCCTGCAGAAAATCTAATTTGATGGCAGAAATAACTGCAGTGTCTGATTATCCAACTTGAAATAATCTATATTTGAAGCACCAGTGATGTTAATGTGTATCCACAAAAGCTAATTAGGCACAGGACTTTTCTGTATGATCAATCAAAGCATGCCCCATCCCAGCCACACAAATCCCTCTTTTTGGTGAAGTGTAATATTCCATCTACATTGCATACATGAGAAGGATGCAGCCTTGCTGCAAGCGATAGCTTTGTTGCTGTTTGTCTGCTCCAATCCAGAGGAGCAATTTAGGGAGTGCAGGGAAAACAGAACCACCCCCACCCCCATGTTTTAGGGTTTCATACAATACTTCCTCAAGACCTTCCTTATGCTTACTTGTTCTATACACTACCTGTCCGGACTATATAGTGGAAGGAGAAGGGAGTGAGATCACATGTGCTTGACATCTACACACTTATGATAAGGTCTGAAAGAATTCCAGTGTATACACACAGAAGCCTTTCTTCATGCAGCTAGAATCCCTGAAAAAGCAGAGTTGTGGTCCCAGTCACAGCACCACCCTCCCAGTGCAGTGGCTATAGCTAAGGTGAAATGAACAAACTCAAGCTGGCAACAATCTGGGCTAAAAATGGCCACCACTTCATTGATTCCAGGGATAGGTGGATTTTGACTTAGGCATTGGTTATATATCTGATGTAGCCTCCTGCCAGAGGGCTGAAATTTTTTGACAGGGTTGTGCCAAGGAGTATGGCCTCTGCAAGATACCAAGCTACTGAGGTGGCCCTGCTAGGCCACTGCTGGAAGCTCTATGGCCCATCTGCTCCACATTTGGCTTCTGGACAGAGACTTCCACCAAGACCCCTATAGCAGGGTATCTTGAATACGCTGCTTGTTCAGATCTGGGTGATGCACCACTTCACCCAAAAGTTTGATGACTAGGATTCCACCCAATGCCTTAAGTGCCAAAAGTTGTGATTGACCCGTTTGAATTCAGGATTTGGGTGGGCAGTCCTGCCCTGCAGCACAGCTGGTTGGAGAGATTATTAGCAGCCAGCTAAGACTGTGTGGCCCAGCAGCCAGGAATTGTGGCCAATCCATGAGGGGCTACAACAGCTGCCCATCCAAGAGAGGGGGTAAGTGGCCATTATTGACTGCATGAAAAGAGCTTCATGTGCACACATTTATACACTTTGGGATTCTTTCAGATCTTACCATAAATGAATGAGGGTCAGGCACATGTCTGATAAGGGCTACAGTGTAAGGACATTATAGGAGATCTGCTAGATCAGCCCAAAGGCCCAGCAAGTCCAGCATCCTGTTCTTAGAGACCTGGTTCTCATTAATACTAAGTCAAAACAGGGCTTAGTGTGGTGTGAGAGTGCAGGCTCCTGGAGAGGAAATCTTGGCCACTCAGCTCCTCCTACAGCCCTGCTGCTCTTCTGCTGCTGTGAGCTAAGCCATGACTTGGCTTAGCCTGTCACCTGAACCTGGGCTCATGGTTTGTCTCGCTTCAGACAAAACACAAGCTATAACCAAGCAGTAACTCTGGGAGAGGCAAATCACAAACCTGGGTTCAGATACCCCAAGACCATCTGTCTGGAGTGTTATGCAGCAGAGGAGAATGCAGACCTTATCCATTCTTGTAAGCATAGAGTCACATTGGATGCTGCGCTAAATGCATAGATAGCAGCTATTTCAGGCTGAACAAAGTGTGTGTGTAATTTACATACAAACTGTAATATGCAAGGAGTTCACAGCCATGATTCCAATAAAAAAACCTTGCAATTAGCCTTAATAACTCTTCATCCTATGGGAGCCAATACGAGCCCTCACACCCCGTAAAGCCAATTGCAATTTGTGGGGAGGTTATTTTCTTTAGCTTCCCAGTAGGGGAGAGGGGGAGTAACCAGCCCTTCCTAAGCAATGCAGTCCTGATGAAAATCATCACCCTACACCTACAATTAAACTATTAAGTCAGCTTTGTTTCAGGCTTTGTATCTAATCTGTGCTGCTTTCTATTCAGCCTCCTTTGTCAATAGGTTAACACAGTACACTTGATCAAGAGGCTGTTGAGTGCACTTATTCTCCATCGAAACCAATGGGTTAGAAGAGCTTAACAGTGCATTTATGTCATCCTACATAACTGTCTTTCTGTGGTATGCATCTTGTTACAGCACAATGATCTGGGCTGAAAAAAGGTACTATGGAAGATTCTATAAGCACTGGGAAGGAAAGAGGCTCTGGTGTGCTCCTTTGCATTGTACTTCCTAAATTCTTGATGCTTTAAGCTAGATAATAGCATATGAGTAATTATGTTAGGAATAACGATGCTGCCAGGCACATGGATAATTTAGTAGATGGCAGAAGAATAAATGCTTGATCTCTCTTCATAGTTGAAATCCTTTCGAAATATTATTTGAAGAGTTATCTTTGGAGAGCAGCCTGTGACTTTATTCTGTTTTATTTATAATAGTTATGTGTTTCTTATTGCCATGGTATGTAAATTAGTTTACTGCCATGAACAAATTATTAACTGTTGCTTTTCCAGCATCATCAGTGGCGGTCCTTTGCATAGACCAAAATGGAGCAATCATGGTCGCAAACTCATTGCCCAGTTATGACACATAAGAAATACAGTAATCAGGCAGTTAGGGATATGTATAACTGAACTTCTTGTTTTCTGTTTTTGTTCCAACAAGGGTTGTTTTTAATGTCAGGCCATACTTGGATGGTTTTAATTTTGTGGATCTAGTTCACAAGCTCTATGATTCCAGTTACAATATGCAGGTGATATAAGGATACTCGAAAAATTCCTAATATTTGACAAATTTTATCCTTTGACTCTACTAGCATCTAGTACAGGGGTGAGAAACCTGTGGCCTTCCAGATGTTGCTGAACATCAACTTCACCCATCATCCCTGACCATCAGCCATAACAACTGGGTGTGATGGGAGTTGGGAGTCTAACAGCTTCTGTAGGACCACAGGTTGAAGATCCTAATCTATTAGATAGACAAGGGGAGAAGCATACATTAAAATTCTAGCTTGGTCTTCGATGACTTGCGCAGTCACTATTGGACTATGGAGTCACTACTGGACTTTAGAGTCACTATTTCTTACTCTCAATTTTGCCTGTAAAATTAAGGCATTGGGTTTTACCTACACAAGACTGATTTGATGGTGAGGTAGCTAGAACTTTTATAGTCATATATGATTATATGTCCCACTGATTTCAATAGCATTCATTTCATTTACAGTGCAGTCATATACATGTCTACAATGAGTTCATAGAACTTACTTCCAGGTGTGTGCATAGGACCACAGTTCTAGAATTGTACTCAAACATCCTGATGCTAGCTATGTTTGCTTGCAGGTAAACCCCACTGGGTTCAATGGGCCTTTCTTTGAATGCATAGGATCAAGCTTCAGTTTTACAAAGAGCTTTGTAAAAGATCAAGAACAGTAAATCCTTTACACTGGCCAGTTGGCCAGAATTCCTAAGATATGAAAGTGAGTGCCACCATCTTTTGTGAATGCCTTGAGCTTTGATATGAATTAATCTAATTAATCTTTCTAAAAATATTCACAAGCTATGTTTTTATTTTGAAAGGGAAAGAAGATAAATAACCTTGATATTGGAGGGAATCTTTCAAAGGGGGAACCATTTCAAAAATAGCAAGACTAGGAGGCAGCACTATAAGCAAGTTTAGGCTCTGAGGTATCAAAGTGGCTTCTTTAAATACCTATCTAGAGAAAGGAGAGAGTTTAATTTTGTTGATAAAATTAGATCAATTAATCAGCCAGACCCAGCAAAGGAAAAGCAGCTGTTATGACAAGAAACCTATATGTATTAGCAAGAGTGTTGTCCTTACATTTTTGTGAGAAATGAACGGTAAGCCAAGAGGAAAATATTTTAAACCTCATTGTGGGACTTTGGTGGGCAACTGAAATGTGTGTCATCTATCATTATTAAGATGAAACTATTAACCTACTGACAGCTTAATAACCATTTTTATGTTATAATAACACAGGGCTCCATTGAGACCAGAGTTCCACAATTCTGGAGGCAGTGTCCATCATTTGTTGAGGAAATTGAACCTTTGTGTTGAACAAAATAGCTACAAAACCAAACATCCCAAGCCACTCGCATTAGGCCTACTATATTGGGTCCTGGCTTAGCTTTCTTGCAAGTGAGCCAATTTAGTGCGCACTGCTCTGCTCTTGAGACCACACATTACTTGCACAGAAGTATTGAGCGGAAAATAGGATTGATGACTCACACATTCAAAAAGCCTAAGTATTTCTGCAGTGTATGGGAGTTCAAAGGGTTGGTTTTCTTTTAAAATCAGCAACATGTATTATGGTGGCAGAGGAATTGCCCAGCGATATCTAGGAGCCAGAATAGCTGATCCAGAAACATATTAGAGAATCACCGCCAATGAGTACCATACTATGCATTATGCAGAATGAGGGTTTGGCTGAGTTAGTAGGCAGCTTGGGGCTATACTGGACTACAGCTGCAATGATGTAATTCTTTTTAGTGCTCTCCCACATTTAGGGGGTGGAGGTGGAGGAGGAATGGTCTAGCAAGACCCTCTGTGGATGCAGCCATTTTTACTTCCATATATGTACATGGTATGAAAAATAAGATGGCTGCATCTATGGGTTTGAAGTAGGCATACATGGCTCATCTACCCAGGTGTCAGTGATACATGGTTAGCCCCTCCTTCCATGACCAAATCATAGATAATAAATATCTGATTCTGGGCTGAACAGGCATATGATAACAGCACCACTAGTATCTATATTTTTGTCTCTGAAATGTGTGTGACATACAAAATTTGATATGCCAAAGATGTCTGGCTAAAACTCTAATCCTCTTGACCACAGTCCAAGACAGATGGCCCATACAAAAGCTGCATCCAAAACATCAAGGACTGTTGTGTAAATTAAAAGAGGTGCAAAGGGTTCTTCTTATTGTCCATCAATAGTTGGCATATATTTACGCCAAGAGAAGCTTACCTTAAAAGATGACCCCTTATTTTGTTTTCTTTTTGAGCCCAATACAGCAATAATTGCTTCGGGTAAAGGCCCTATACCAAAACACACACAGGTAAGTTGCTGTGAAAACATTTTCAGAATTATTAAAATTAATGTACTGTAGTTGTATTTTTTGCTTTTAAATGAAAATCCGGTGAAACAGAGCAGTAGGAGAACACTGACTAATAGGCAGCTGATTAATGTCCCTACTGTTTCATATTAAGGGCAATGGAGGGATAAATTATCATTTCCTGAAGCAGAATGGACCATGACAATAATGCAGACAATAACATACTAAAAGTAATGTAAAATATAAGCTATGGAATAAAATGAAAGATATATGGAACCCCTTACTGAATACATGAATCGTAATGAAAGGCAATGTTATCCACTATCTTGTTCTGCTGCCTAAAATTGTTTGTCCCTTAAATCTGGAGCAGTGGGAGACAATGGACACTCATGAGCAATTTGGCTACACATTGTTTAAAGCCCTCTTGACATTTACTTTAATCCACACCTATATATAAGGAGTGAGAGGAAACTGAAACGGATTTATTGCATAGCCTGAGAGTGGAGAATATAAGGGTGCCTGGGAACTCTCATGCATGTCAAAAGGTTAGAGTGCAATTCCCATAGTGATGTCTGATCTCCGTGTTTTGGTGGTTCCCCACATTCTTCCAGGTTGGGACTGGCTCCACTGGCATTTGCCCCCCTGAGGCCCTCCTGAATGGACTCAGAATGGCCCAATAAAGGTGGCATTCAACTAAGTTTTCCTCAGAGTAAGCCCATTAAAATTAATGGATCCCTGACTTAGTCATATTCATTGATTTCAGTGGCCCTGCAGAGGTTGCCTCTAAGTAGGCAGCAGGCATCAAACAAAATGCAAATTAGAGAATACAGTAGGGAGACGCCTTTCTTAGCCCAAGGACCTCATTCCCTTCTGTGCCACCTTCTGAGGGCAGCATGCCAGTTGTGAGTGGGACCAGAGAAATGTAGGCCTAGCATGTATATTTTACAGTAGACTGCTTTCTATACACACTATCATCCAGAGAAGCATTTGGCATTATCAGAATCCAAGGACACGTTCTCGTCCAGCAAAACCACTTGCAGTGCAAAGCAGAGCCAGTGATGACTGTGGCCTGGGGAGAGTTCTGAGAGCTGGATAGCACAACAATGTGCTCCCTCCCCTGGCAAAATTGCCTCCCATCCATGGAACACAGAAATGAAGACTAGGTAACTGCTAGAGACATACACACAGACCCAAGGAGTTGATTTGACTCAAAATACACTCGTGGTTGTTCCAGTGCATCTCACACCTTAGGGAAGGTCTCAGCCTGAAATATAGCAGCCAACTCCTAGAGGCTAAGGTCTTTTCACTCCTCCCAATAAAGATGCTGTGAAACTGGGGAAACTGGGGGACTGGGCCCCCCAAAGTTGAGGGGTATTGCCATTCAAATGGTGCATGTATGTCACATCATGTGATTGATTATGTGGGGTGGGGCTTACCTACCCTCCCCCCAATATTTTATTCAGGTTGGCACCCCTGGCCTGCAATTGGAAATGTTTCCTATCCCTCCTTTAGCTATGAAGAAACACAACAGTATAGTGCCACTGAAAATCAGGACAATAGACTGCGTTTGTAAAAATACCATCCTATATGTTTAATGCCAGGATATTTTGTGCAGTTAATTTTGTGGTTTGTCTATAAAGGGGCTAATGGGTTTTCACCCACAGTTTTGTTTCAGCCTTTAGATGCATCTCAACGGTAATTCTAAATGCACACTGTTAGATCCAAGGGTCTCAAATTGACGTAATGGTTGGTTAACAAAAGATTACCGCAGCAGGAGAAATTTTTCCTTGGTTTTCATGTGTAATCCTAACTGGCATTGTGCCACTAATTCTGTACTTTCTCATCTAGATCACATATTGGGGCCAGGGAAAGAAGCACAGTTCCGATCACCCTTGTACTCTGAAAAGGAGGTGATAACAAAATTGGCACAAAGCCTTTCCTTGCCTCAAGCACAGACCTGCTGGGCTCAGGATTTCTGAGCAGTTATGGCGATTTTCAAATTTTACAGCATGCAGATACCTGTAGTGCCTAGGGAAACAAAGATACAACTGTCTCCCCTTACTCTCAGTTTATGTGTTTTTAGGACTTTCAAGGTTGGGGGTGGCGGGTTAGGGTTAGGGTCACAAAATGAGACTTGTGATGTTTTAATCTGCACTTTGTCAGCAACGCACGCATCCAGTGCACTCAGGCTGCAACCAGAACGAGTGTGCATGTGGAAGGCAGGCATCCACTGCAGCTATTACTTCTTTCTGATTCATTTCTATAGATCTTAACATAGGAGCTTCATTGAAGATGAACACACAAACACACACAAAACCCCACGACCCCCCACCATGAGCAAACTTCAAAGCTGTTTACAAAAAGAATAAAATAATGATACCATTAGCAAAAACAGTTAAAAACAATTATTTAAAACATTTTTAAAATCATCATCATCATCAACTATAAGCTAAAAGGCATGGATGAAAACACATGTCAGCATCTACATACCTGGGTAGGCTTGCCTATACAGAAATGCCTTTAGCAGGTCATTAGTGGACCTAGGGCATGCTGGACATACAGCACTAGTAAATTATATTTTCAAAAGCATTTCTTGCTTCCAAGGAGGGTTGCAAGAAGAGCTGGTGAGGGGTGTGGCCTGGGAGGAGGTGTGGTCTAGGGAGAGTCCTGAGGGTTAGATGGAGAGAAACGTATTTGATGTATTTATTTATGGCATATGTGTAATTATCCTGGTGACTTGATGTACTTTAGTTTTCTGTTAAAGGCAATGCTTTCTGCTAACGGCTGTGGCAATACATATATTGTACACACCCTGCTTTGAGGCACTTGGGTGCAAAAATGTGACTCATAAATTATATATCCTTGTGAGAGGTCTGGATGAGGCCTAGTGCTAAGCAGGAACTGAGTTCTGTTGGGCATCCTTGGCCCCTGGAACCAAGAGATGGGTATGTTCACCCAAGTAGGCACGGCATCTAGCTGCTTTCCCCAGCCCAGCCTCTGCCTGCATAACAGTCCAAAGTCTATTTGCAGTTTTCAGCCCCTCCAAGCCAGTGATGTTTAGGACTTGCCCGTTCTGCCAGCTTTAATCGCTTACCTTGCCTTCGTTGCGAGACAGCAGCAGATAATGCTGCTCAGCCAGGCTGGGAGGGCATGAAATTGTGTTAAGCAACGCTCAAGGAAATGACTGGATTTGCTCCTTCGGTGTAAGTGTCTAAATGTTTTTGAAATTGTAATTTTCCTGTGCCGTTATGTGTAAAGGTGACCGCTCCATGTTAGACCCTCAGCAGTTCTGTGCTCGACAGCTAATCAGGTTGATTCATTTGGTGATGTGGGCAGTGAGCTCCCTCTCTCTCCTTTTCCCTCTCAGCAGTTATAAACAGGACTGAGTTCTTCTCTGACTCATGGGGATATAATACTGCCTAGTTCTTTTTAAAGGAACATATTAGAAATATAGAGCTGGCTGAGAAATACTGCAGAGACATTCAGGGTTCTATTTTTGTAGCAGGCAATATCATTATCGAGAGAAGCTAACATGATGCCTGTTATTAAGTCTGTCGGTAGCTTTAAAGTTGAGTAGGAGCTATTATTGCCAGTCAGGCAGGTGCTCCTCCTGGAGCAAAAGCTTTGGTGATTTCTGGCCCACGCTTTCGGATATATATTCCCACAATCAGGCCATGTTTACTAATTGCAGAAGCATTAGCACCAACAAGCCAGAGGCTGATAGAACGTTACCCAGCTCAACCACATGATGGCATTCATCACTCAAAGAAACATTATAGGCATTAGTGGGAGGATGCTGGTGAATGGCAACGAACTTTTCTCTCTTGGTATTGAGGGTTTATTTTCCCTAGCTGCTGTTTTGATGTGAAATTTAGTTAAATCACAGGGATGGAAGAAAGATGCAGTGGCTGCTTCTGTCACGAGCGGGAATAGAGATTGCCCAAAGCCAGGGAAAGGGGGAAATGAAGAGCTGAGACTGAACTTTAGGTATGAAAACCCACACATTTAAGAGTACCAGGAATTGCAATGCTGCCACTGAGAAATCTGTGTTTCACTGTCCCATTTGCCCCATACTATTAGTAAACCATTGATGGAAAGACCTTAGAGTTGCTTTCAGCCTATGAATAGTTAGGGATTTTTCAGGAAGAAGTTGGCCTTGGTCTTGAGATAATCATATGCAACAAGGGGTGGCAAGCAACTAGCGAAACTTGGGGTAATCATTGTGCTAACTGGGTCTAAAGAGCAGAGGGAGTCAGGGGGTGCAAATTTACACCTGCAGTGCAAGACACAGTCCATTTCATACACTGGCTAGACAGCATCTAGGTATGCAGCTGGGAAGCATTCATAACACATCTGTGTATGAGCCTAATTTCCCATCTGTTGAGTGCTGCATGCATGGCTTGTGATCTAGTAGGCATCTAGTTATAGTTGCTGATGCAACAGAAGACTCTACATAACAACCTGCTTACATAAAGCTTTCTCTTGCTGGATTTCAATATCTGTTTGTTCTTCTCTGGTGACTTCTAGAGTCAATTCACCTTGGTTCACCTTGATTCCTGCTATGTGTGTCTCTGGGCAATGATTGCAGACTACCCCTTGAATGTGAAAATATGTAGCTTTCGTTGAATAATATTGCATTGTATTTTTAGGTTAGTTATTGAACAGACAAATGAACAAATACAAAGTTAAAAGGAAGAAATGGAATAGGTGGATGGATAAGAAAACTGGGAGGAAAAAGAAAAGGAAGAGGGAAGGAAGGAAGGAGTGAGGGACCAAGAAACAAGAAGAACATGCTTGTGATTCCTTGGTAGCTCTGTGCAAACTCTTTTATAGTGCATGCCTATGCGTGCCTACTCTGAAATAAGTCCAAATGAGGTGAATGGAGCTTGCTTTCAGACATAGGATTTGCAGTCTTTCTATTTAAATGCATTTGACCTTAAGAGGCATGCAGTTTATAGGACTGCAGTGCTTATGCTTCTGTATATTTCTTAATAGCCCAAGAACCAGAAAAACTTGAGGAATTCAGTATTTGGGTTCCTTTATGAAATTATCTGATCCACGCCTGTCAGACTAATGTGTGGACTTGAACTTACTTAGCCACCAGATTTTGCATTTCTCAAAATATTGTAATGCAGTTGTTGACAATTAATGTGTAGCCTACTTTAAAATGCATTTAAATTAATTTAATTTTTAAGAAGAGTTTTTAAAATAAAAAAATAGATAAATCTGGAATGATATTATGGGTATAACATATGAACATGATATGGACTGAGAAGATGTCCACCACTATTGTGAGCAATGCGTATTTCAAAGACGGTGATTTGATTTAATATTTATACAGTATTCTGCTTTTCCAACAACAAATATTGAGCTAAAAGTGGCTCACAATAATCACAATATCATTAAAAAAACAAGAAAACATCGCAGTCACTATATATATCAAACACAATAGCATATAAATCAAATAACAACAAATCCATCAAAACAATTAATACAATTCTAGAAAGTCAGAGTGATTCAAAATATCAGAAAGAGCTGCTGAGCACCAGTCTGGTGTCATCCTCTCTCTGGGGCTTCTCATTTGCTGAGGGCAGCAGACAGCACACTTCCAGGCAGTAAGATCTGTCATGGTTTTTAATCTTGACTTCTTTTTCACCTTCTATGGGTCCACAGGTGGGAACTCTTGGTACAGGTCTTGCTGCAGGCGATGTAGATGTGGGTGGCAGTCTGTTTGCAGGGCCAGGAGCAAGAGCCCCACTTGGGCTTGGCTTCCAGAAGTTCCAGCGGCGAGGAGACTCACTGGGATGGTGTACTGGCTATCAATTTTTTTAAAAATACCACCTGCTCCTGGCCAGGAACCAAAGTTCCGCATGAAGTATTATGTATGCACATTGAGACTTGTAATCTCTTTCTTTGAGGAGAAGCCCTTTACACACTGAGAATACTCACATAAAGGTTTGGGAGCCTAGAGACTTTCCAGAGAAGTACTTTCTGAAGTCATGGAAATGGGCTTTTTTTGGGTGGAGGGGAGTCTCATCTGGATCTGCTGCTTTTGCTGGCAGTAGCTTAGATCCAAATACCTTGCTGTATGAATGGAAATCATTCCATTCATTCCACTCTTTCACTGAGGGGGCCTGCCATTTTCTCCCAATCTTAGTGCGTGGCAAAGTACTGCTCCAGAAGTCTTAATCTGTATCTGTGGAGGGAGTGTGCAGGTGTGCACATCACCTCTTCCATCACTGACCTTTTTTGCATTAAGCTGGGAAGTCTGGATGAGGATTGGAAGGGCGTTCAGTCAAATGCACTAACAATCTCCCTCACAATCCAGAAGCCCGATCACACAGAGTATGGGATGGGAGGGGGAGGACTGTAAATGTTTTCAGCCAAAGGTCCAGACAATTCACTCAGTCTTTCCCACTGAGTACATGAAGGTCAAGGGTGGAGGGGGCAGCGTCAACACAGCCCTCCATGGATTGAAGAGTGAAAATGCTTGAAGAAAGCTACAGTGTTTCGTAGAGGTGGGCATTGAAAAACAACAGCACCATTTCAAATATCATATTTCTGAAATGTTTTAAATCCAACAGAGCTCTGGGCTCTTTGGGGAGCGTAGGCAAAATATTATTATTATTATTGGTAGTAGTAGTAAGTAGTATTAACCTGGGTTCTAGCCTCAAAAGCATGCTTGTCATTTGTGTTTGAGATGTAGCAAAATGATTTCTGATGGGCTTGGGAAATCCCATGATTCAAAAGCCATTTAATAAGTGACTTTCGGATTCTAAGTGTGAATTGGCAAAAAGGGAAAAGGGAGACAAAGAAGAAAAGATAAAACACCACCCACTGCTTTATGGTTCCCACTCTTAATGCAAAGCATTCTGATCACTGGAGTGAATATGAAAAAAAATCAAAGTCATCAAACTGCATCTGACATTGTTAGTAAACACTGAGCAGTTACATTTCCTGTGACACTTACACTTTTCTCTCCATCTCTCTCTCTCTCTCCACACTCAAGGCTTTTTGTTTCCTCTTCCCACTGCATCTGACAAGCTGATTCCAGAGGCCAATGACAACATCCATGTCTCTTTCAAGCTGAGTGCATTTGTTATGCATTTGAGAGGGTTACCTTCCTGCCCTTGGGTATCTAGTCACGCAATGTGAAAAAATGCAGGAGTTCATGGGCTGCTGAGTGCTCAGACATGGCACTTTCCTAAGTGAAGGCAACTAGCGAGCAAGTGCAGCAATTAGAGATTTATGAAAACAGTTTCCCCCCACTGGGATATCTTGATGATTGCGCTGATCGCAAAGCAAAGATTTGTTTGCAGGGAGTTTAGAGGATGTAGCATCAAGCAGTTGTTATACCCAGTGCTTTTCTCCTAGGAAAAAAAAAAAACGGTGCTGGTACTCATCATGAAGTTGTGACAGTAACTGCCACACTTTTAATGTGCTTTTCTTCTAGAAAGAAAAGATGTCAGTTCTGCGTACCCTTGGGTACCCCCAGAAAAAAGCATTGGTTATACCAAACTTTCCAGTTCATTTCCCAGCCATGTTCTTTCCAGAAAAAAAATCAGATTTTGGAGGATTTGTTGCATGAGAGTGCCAAATCTGCTTTAATTGCACAACTTGCTGGTATGTGATTAAATCCCACTTGCAAAATGGTGACAGTCTAGTGCTCTTGGAATTCAGGCACCTCAGAGTTTTGTAAACAAGCATACTATCAATAGGTTAAAAATTCTAGTCATTTTAATAGCCATTCCATTATGCATCTTTTCACTTTTGTAGAATGTGGGATCAGGAAGATACAGATACCTGGTGTGCCTAAATACGCTCATGTAAAAATGAAGCCAGTATTACAAGATGCAGTAAGAAGTTACATATAGTTACTAAAGATTAAGATGATTTTGAAACAGTTTAAAAAGAGAGTGGGAGGGGAAGAGGGAAGAGAGGATGAGAGATTCAAAGAACTGAATGTGACCTAGGTGAACATTAATCGGAGATAATCCCGAATTAT